>NC_140977.1:41501547-41604047 GCF_056783735.1 Eptatretus burgeri | reverse complement strand
GAGAGAGAGAGAGAGAGAGAGAGAGGGGCGTGAGAGAGAGAGAGAGAGAGAGAGAGAGGGCGTGAGAGAGAGGGGCGTGAGAGAGAGGGGGCGTGAGAGAGAGAGAGAGAGAGAGAGAGAGAGAGAGAGAGAGAGAGAGAGAGAGGGGCGTGAGAGAGAGGGGCGTGAGAGAGAGGGCGTGAGAGAGAGGGGCGTGAGAGAGAGGGGGCGTGAGAGAGAGGGGCGTGAGAGAGAGGGGCGTGAGAGAGAGGGGCGTGAGAGAGAGGGGCGTGAGAGAGAGGGGCGTGAGAGAGAGGGGCGTGAGAGAGAGGGGGCGTGAGAGAGAGGGGCGTGAGAGAGAGGGGGCGTGAGAGAGAGGGGGCGTGAGAGAGAGGGGGCGTGAGAGAGAGGTGGCGTGAGAGAGAGGGGCGTGAGAGAGAGGGGGCGTGAGAGAGAGGGGCGTGAGAGGGGGAGAGGGAGAGGGAGAGGGAGAGGGAGAGGGAGAGGGAGAGGGAGAGGGAGAGGGAGAGGGAGAGGGAGAGGGAGAGGGAGAGGGAGAGGGAGAGGGAGAGGGAGAGGGAGGGAGAGAGAGAGAGAGAGGGAGAGGGAGAGAGAGAGAGAGAGAGAGAGAGAGAGAGAGAGAGAGAGAGAGAGAGAGAGAGAGAGACTTTTAACTTTTATGTCCTTTTATTACAAAAAAGTATAAAGGGTAAAAATTTAATACAACAAAGCAAAGGATTATATACAAGAGTAGAAAAAAGAAGAGAAGAAACCAATTCAATTTTCAAGTAATCGATAAAGCATTGATAAAAATTTATACACAAGGAACACCCCCAAAAAATACATTAGAGAGAGGAGAAGATGATAAGAAGAGAGAAAGCAACACAGGCTCCACACGTACCGCCAGAGACTGAGCAACAGCCCCTTGCGTTTGCACGTGCGTGCCAAGCGAGAGAGAGAGAGAGAGAGAGAGAGAGAGAGAGAGAGAGAGAGAGAGAGAGAGAGAGACAGGGAGAGAGAGAGACAGGGAGAGAGAGAGAGAGACAGAGAGAGAGAGAGACAGAGAGACAGAGAGAGAGAGAGAGAGAGAGAGAGAGAGAGAGAGAGAGAGAGAGAGGGGGGTGGGAGAGAGGAGAGGGGTGGGAGAGAGGAGAGGGGTGGGAGAGAGGAGAGGGGTGGGAGAGAGGAGAGAGGTGGGAGAGAGAGATGGTGGAGAGAGGGAGGGATAGAGAGAGTGTCTGTGACAGAGAGAGAGAGAGAGAGAGAGAGATAGAGAGACAGAGAGAGGGGGTGGAGGGGGGGAGAAAGAGAGAGAGGGGTGGGGGGGGGAGAAAGAGAGAAACAGGTGGGGGGGGGACGAGAGAGAGAGGGAGTGGGGGGGGGAGAAAGAGACAGAGACACAGAGACAAAGAGACAGAGAGACAGAGAAAGAGAATTTATATAATATGTACTATCTTGTTTCTTCACCTCATAAGCTCCTCAGTCCTTAAAAATGGGCAAACGATTGCTCTGGCAAAGGGAACAGGGTGGTGTTAAAATACTGTCCGTAATTTCTACTGAGGTTTCTAACTCAGTTCATTTATTCATGCAATCATATCTAACTTGTACTATTACATTAATGGCTACAATTATTCCCACCTTTTTGTGGGGTCTGACAAGAACGTTTTTGTGCCAAGTCTTTCACGAACCAGCAGGCCAGGCCTGACATTCGACTGAAGGCAATGTGGTCAACAATTTTCTCAAAGTACTGGCGATAACTCGCCTACTCTTCATGAAACACACCGTGGGATCTTTAACTTCCACCAACACCCAGTGCTGGCAAGCGGATTCTCCGGCCCAAACGAACGTCATCCCGATCGACGGCGCACACACAGACACATCGCCCTTCATGCGAAACACCAGGGTGACCGTTTAGGGCTGAGTCAAGATTTGAACCCATGCCAGACAGCTCAGGGGTGAGTCGGTATCCCTCCAGGATATCCTTCCCACTAGCCCCAATAAAATGATTAAAGTCAGTTAAAATAAATATTGTTTTTAAGGAGTTGCTATCTAAACTATATTACAGCTATTGTAATACATTATTACGATAACATGCCAGTTTAATTACAATTCCCAGCAGATGAACCTTCATCTTTTCTTGCTTTGCACCTTTCACTGTAATATCTCGAACACTGTGAAAAAAATTAAAATCACAAACACAAAGCTCAACCTGTGGCTGCAGGTGGAGAATGGGGTTTGTCATTTGGCTGAGTTGTAAAAAGGTGAGGAGGAAGAACAAGGTTATTCCAACACTTACCAATTACATTGGGAACAAACAGGAACACGTTTTCCACCATTTTCAGGTCACGGAAACCACATGACCAAGACCATCGGCACACCAGGAAATCCAATGGTCCTCCAGGGACACCAAGGGCTCCTCCAACAGGCTCCTTATGCAATCAACGCTTTACCACGTGCTATGGGGAAGGGAACAGAACAGATGTAATGCTTGCTACTTGGCAACGAGCAAACAAGACAGTTGGCCTTGGCTGTTATTTACACAAGGACCGTTGGTGCAGGAATAGACCACTCCACCCGTCATGCCTGCATTGTACCAACCCCAGTATCATTACCCATCCACTCAAGCTTCTGACAAGTCCTGCCAATATCCCCATACCCCTCTATCTCCAATGCATCCAGGTACCAATCTCATTCCAATTCAAATCGATCCACCACTCCACTGCCACGACCTTTTCAGGTCGAGATTCCATGCATTAACCACTCTCCGACTGGAAGACCTCTGCCTGAGCACCGTCCTAACTCTCATCTTTACACTCAAGCTATGGCCTCTGGTCTTAAAACTGTCAACTCTGCTGAAAAACTCGACTTCACCTATTTTGCCCACACCCTTCATAATCTTAAAAATCTCTATCAGATCCGATCACCTCCTTTGAAATGTACAAAGACCTTGTCACCTTCAAACGTTCCTCAAAGCTTGGTCTCGCTACGCCTGGAATCAATCGAGTACCTCAACACTGAGCCCTCTCAATGGCAGCGACACGTGGTGACCTCAGATGTGGTGACTAAAACTGAACATAATATTCTAGATGAGGCCTCCCAAAATTCCTATGCAGTGTTAGCTCTACCTCTTTTATTACAGCTTTACCTGAAACTCTATTAGCTTTCCCTATAAGTGCTGCACTGTGCTGTCTATGACCACCTCCAGATGGTTGTGCTGTGTCATACGCTCCAAGATAAACCCTTGTATTATATAATTCCTATTTTTATTATTCATTCC
Source organism: Eptatretus burgeri (assembly GCF_056783735.1). NCBI lineage: Eukaryota > Metazoa > Chordata > Myxini > Myxiniformes > Myxinidae > Eptatretus > Eptatretus burgeri. Next base: position 41,600,791 of record NC_140977.1, on the reverse strand, counting down.
CATACCCAGCACCTTACATTTATAATCCCCACGTTTTTTGGGGGGGGGGTGAAGTGGGGGGGGGAGTAGGGGGAGCAGCATTGTAATCGGCGCCGTCCGTCCGTCTGTCTATCTGTCTGTCTGTCCATCCATCCGTCAGTCTGTCACACTATCACCTTCCAAACGGTGAGGTAAAAATTCACCAAACTAGTTATGATCAACACATGGCACAAAAGTGCAAGAGCAGTATCACTTTTATCCCTTCCCCCTCAGTGGGTCAAAAGGTCAAATAGCAAAAATTGCAATTACAGGAACATTTGAAAACATTCTTGAATGAAACTTTGTATATGCAAACAACATTGGGGGGACGCATGAAATATTTAACAATTTTTTTTGAGTTTAACCCTAGTTCATGACCCATGACCCTTTGTCAGGTCAGGTTCGATCTGTGACCTGCTACAGGTACCATGTAAACCTGTACTAACCTGTTCCATGGTCGGGTTGTCGGCGACTAAACCGTCTCCCCCACCAGGTTTTCTGGTGAGGAGGGTGTTTGGATATGGACACCCAGCAGGATTAAAAACAAAACCTGTCAAAGGGCGGAGGAGCTCCTTGTGAGCCAACGGCCATCCATATCTAGTGCCCAACTGTGTCTGCGGACGTCCTCCTGCAGTTGGGTTACTTCTTATTAGGAGGTTGGTGGCAGGATTTGCACTCCAGCCACCGTAAAACGCTTCATTCCGCAAAACGCAAAAACGCAAAAAAATCTGAAAACCCACTCCGTGGAAGTACCTCCTGTGCAGCTTTCCTTCGCAGGGCAGCTCACCGGATGATGGGATTGGGGCAAAGCCTGCGGGACCCCGAGTCTTTGATAGGAGGGGAGACACGGGGTAACATCCCTGGGTCAGATTGCGGGAGAGTGTGTCGGAGTGGTGCTGAGGTGTCGTCCACCAGACGGCGGTCTCCTTGGGTTAACCTGAGGCGGTCCTTCGGGTGGGTGCCTGGAATGTCCTATCCCTAGAGAGGATGATCACCTGTCTATGTTATCATCTGAGCTCAAGCGTTTGGACATCGGGATTGCAGCTCTCTCTGAGGTTCGGAGACCGGATTGCGGCGAGATAATGGTGGGTGGTTACACCTACTATTGGTCTGGTCGCTCTGATGGTTACCATACCCAAGGAGTTGCTGTAGCTGTGTCCAATAAGCTGACCCCAATGATAATTGAGGTAACACCGGTCAACGGCGTATTATGAGATTAAGGATTCGCTCACTCCTTAGGTGTCATTTCCCTGGTCTCTATTTATGCTCCGACTGAAGGCGAGTGATCTTACCGTGAAGGATGCATTCTACGCCACACTCGAGTCTGTGGTTGATCAGTGCCCCAGACGAGATACACTTCTAGTCTTGGGGGATTTCAATGCATCGACTGGAACTGATAGGGATGGTTATGAGGTGTGTGTTGGTCCCCATGGGTCAGGAACTATGAACCAGAATAGCACTACGTTCCTTGACTTTGCAAGAAGTCATGGACTTAGGGTGGCTGGTTCATGGTTTCAGCGCCCGCAAGCTCATCGCTGGACTTGGTATTCCAACGCTGGCGGTGTGGCAAAGGAGATTGACCATGTCCTCATTGCCGGTCGTTGGAGGATGATCCAGAACTGCAGGGTCTACCGGAGTGCTCAGTTCCTCAATACTGACCACAGGCTTGTTGTAGCAACTCTAAAGCTGCACCTTAAATCCTGGAGAATGGTACCATCCCAGCCTAGGCTGGATGTTGCCAAGCTCAGGGATGAGAGAGTAGCTGAGGAGTTTGCGAACAGGCTGAGTGGACACTTGGGGGTCTGGGTGCTTTGGGGGGTCCTGAAGAGTTGTGGAGCACCTTCAAGACCACCGTCCTTGATGTTGCCGGTGGATGCCTTGGAGTTCACCGCAGGGCAAAGAAGAATTTTGTCTCTCAAGGGACACTGGATACCATTGACCAGAGTCGCAGGGCCAGGCTGAATGGCGGAGCTGAGCTGTTCAGGGAGCTGAGGCGTAAAACTGTACGTGCACTGAGGGTGGACAAGGAGGCCTATGTGCGAGGAATCTGTGAGGGGGTAGAGCATCACCTGTGGACAGGTGATTCTCGTCCCGCTTACAGGGGAATTCGCGCATTACGTTCATCCAAGCCCATCCTCGGAGCACTGCAGTTCGAGCAGAGAGTGGTAGGCTCTTGACAGAGGAGTCTGAAGTGAAGGCCCGCTGGGCCGGTTACTTTGAGCGGTTGTACCAGGCTGATCCCCCAGCTGTCGAGTTGGACGTCAAGGGTGTTACAATCCCTGTTGCTGAACCTCGAATCAACTGTGGTCCACCATCGCTTGTGGAAACACGGGCTGCGGTGAACCAGTTGAAACGGGGCAAAGCTCCAGGGATCTGTGGCATCCATGCTGAACTTCTCAAGGCTGGTGGAAATGCTGCACTCGCGTCGTTGCATGCAGTTTTGTGCTCTGCCTGGAACACAGGCATCATCCCAACTGACTGGAAGAGGGGCCTTGTTGTCCCTCTCTGGAAAGGGAAGGGTGATCGCCAAGACTGCAACAACTACCGAGGGGTGACGCTGCTCTCAGTGCCGGGCAAGGTCTTTGCTCGGATAATTCTTGATAGGGTTCGCCACCATCTGCTTGAGCACCAGCGTCCAGAGCAGTCAGGCTTTACACCAAAGAGGTCAACGATTGACCGTATCCTTGCACTTCGTGTCCTCACTGAACGCAGACGAGAGTTTCGGCAGGGGCTGCTTGCAGCCTATGTTGATCTCTGTAAAGCGTTCCGATTCAGTGAATCGGGATGTCCTCTGGAGGATTCTTGGTCTTCGTGGGTGCCACCGAAACTGATCGATCTGATGTCTGAACTCTACTCTGGTACTGAGAGTGCTGTGAAGTGTGGTGGTACCGCCTCTGACTTATTTCCAGTTGTTACTGGAGTTCGTCAGGGATGTGTACTTGCCCCACACTTTTCAGCACTTGTATGGACTGGATTTTGGGAGGATGTCGGAGAGATCAAGTTGCGGTGCATCGTTTGGCAATGTCAAGATCTCGGACCTTGACTTTGCAGATGATGCAGTCATCTTTGCGGAGACTTTAGACATCCTCTTGGGGCCCTCGAGGTGCTGAATGAGGAGTCGGAGCCGTTGGGATTACGGATTTCTTGGGTCAAAACAAAGATCCAGGCTTTCGGTGACATCTTGGATGCTGCTGTCCTGTCTGTGTCTGTTTGTGGTGAGGATGTTGAGGTCGTGGATAGATTCACTTACCTTGGCAGTGATATTCATGTCTCCGCAGGTTGTGAGCCGGAGGTCAATAGACGTCTGGGTCGGGCCTGGGGAGTCATGGATTCACTGGATCATGGGGTGTGGCGCTGCCGGTACCTGTGCGGGAGGACGAAAGTCCGAGTCTTCAGGTCCTTGGTACTTCCAGTCTTGCTCTATGGGTGCGAGACTTGGACTTTGACCAAGGATCTGAGACGGAGACTTAATTCCTTTGGTACCAGGTCTCTTCGGAGAATCCTTGGCTATCGCTGGTCGGATTTTGTGTCCAACGAGCGGTTGCTGAGAGAGACTCGGATGAGATTTGTTACCTGCATAGTCCGTGAGCGTCAGCTGCGGCTGTATGGACATGTGGCTCGTTTTCCTGACGCTGATCCTGCTCACCAGATTCTCTCAGCGAGGGAGTCTCATGAGTGGAGGAGGCCAGTGGGCCGACCACGTGCCTCATGGTTGCAGCAGGTTGACCATCATCTCAAGGAGATGGGGATGGGCCTGGCATCTGCCTGGGGGATGGCCAGACGGAGGCCCCTGGAGTACCGGCGGAAAGTGGACGCAGCGACGCGCTGTTCTGGCACATGCTCCCATACCTGACCTGACCTGACATGACCCAGCGGGTAGGGGCTTAGGGTCACACAGGTCAAAATGGGGGGGGGGGGGAAATTATACTCAAAATTTGATATTGGGTCATTCCTGGTGGAATCCTTTACTATCGTTCAACTTTCCTTGAGGTGGGAAGTGTGAGGATTTGCGATAGCATGCCACTGACTTTGCTCTAGTATATGTTAGACCGTATCTGCTAATCTTTCGCCCAATCTCTGAAAATATCTCAAATTTCCTAAATATGAAAAACACTTAACACCAGTTTTGTGTAATCTGAAAATTTTGAAAGCCTACTCTTAACCCCCCATTATAAATCCAACTCATTGATGCAAACTATGAATAATAATACTTGCATCTGATCCCAGCTCGACATCCTCCCACTCACGGCCACTCTTTGCTTCCTACCACTGAGGCAGTTTGCAATCCAATTAGCTGCCTGACCAGCCATTCCACAAGCCGTCATTTTGACTAACAACCTCCGATGTGGTACCTTATCAAATGCCTTCTTGAAGTCTAGATATACTATGTCCACTGCCTTTCCCTCATCCACCAAATCAGACACTCCTTCAGAGAACTCTAAAAGATTTGTTTGACAGGAACTACCTTTGGTAACCCCATGCTGACTACCTTTAATTAGATTGTATTTATTTAAATGGTTCCTCATCTGGTCCTTAATTGATGTCTCCAACACCTTCCCCACAACTTAAGTCAAACGAACAGGTCTATAGTTTCCCAATTCTTCTCTGGTTCTGTTCTTAAATGATGGTGTTACATTTGCTACTCTCCAATCCTCCGGTACCTTTCCTGACTCCAGTGAGCTATTGAAAATATCCGTTAACATCTCGCTTACCTGCTCAACCACCTCCATCAATACTCTCGGGTGTATACTCTCCGGCCCTGCAACTTTATCATCACTTAATTTTTCTAGCTGCTTCTTCACTTCATCTGCACCTCCACGGATCTCTTCCAAAAGCCCTTGCTCATCCCAAGATCGATACCATGTAAATGTAGAAACAAAAAATACTATTTAATAATCCCTCCCATCTCACCCTCATTGTCCACCAATTCTCCTGTGCTATTTCTCAATGGGCCCACAATCCTCTGAAAACCTTTCTTTACCTCTTATACACTTAAAGAATCTCTTGTCATGTTTGCAGTTATTGGCTTGGCACCATGTTTGATTTACACCATGCAGTGTTTAAAACCGTTCCCTGATGTTTTAAAAGACTACTTCAATCTTCTTTAAACATTATGGTAACAAAAGTAATGTTCATTTCACCCAACATGTGAAACATCAGGATGACAGTTTATAGCTGGGTCAGGATTCGAACCTGCGCTAGACAGCTCAAAGGAAACAAAGGAAAGTGCGCATACGTACCTCTTGGCTACCTGAGCATAACATATAAATAATACACCATTAAGGAACAAATTAAACTTCAAGTAAATTTCACAGCAATTTCAGGTGAAGCAACAATGTCTTGTCTGCAATTGGTCAAAACACGTACACCTACCATTGATTACCATCCACCACAACATACGTTCCTTTTTCCCGTATACCATTGATTTGCCATCCCTTTCAATACCATTTATCTTATCTTCCATTGATTTATCACAGCAAAGGATACATCTACCACCGATTAGCATACATACGTACCGTTGATTACCACACATCTCTCATTGATTACCATAAATCTACTATTACTACAGGATACCATCCATCTACCATTATCATAGCACACCACAAATCTAACATACATCTCTCATTGATTGCCAGACTAGAGAAAACCGATGCCAGACATCTACCGATGATGGCCACACATTTAATTACATCTAGCATGAATTATACCAAACATGCCATTGATGGAATACCATTGATCACCTACTCTTGCTGTTAGATAATGATCAGGAATCTTGTGTCCACGGTTGATACCATTCTATATATAACGAGACGACCCGTGAACCTGTTGGGTTCCCGTTGTGACAGCGGTTGATGAAAAAAATCATTTCAAAAAAAAAAGAAGATAGCTCCAGCGAACTATACCGCTGAGGTTGTTTTCATTGATCAAATAATCCTGAAGAGTATTTCATTGAATCGGTAATTGATTTTTTTTAATAGTTTTTTTCGTTGCCCGATGTAAACCGAACGATATTGCGCGTCAATGTGAAAAAGAAAAAAAACGGAGAAAAGAAAGTCGAAGAAATTATTGTGCGTAATCTTCTAAACACAATTTTATTTATTAATGAACACAGAAGTATTAGATAAAAATGGTGATGTTTATTTTATGCTTAAAAATAAATTGTTCTTTGTCTGTACTTAATGTTTGAGATTTTAAAATAAATCATTTCAAGAAAAACACTAAAAGATAGCTCCAGCGAACTATACCGCTGAGGTTGTTTGCATTGATCAAATACTCCCGAAGAGTACTTGACTGAATCGGGAATTGATTTTTTAATAATTTTTTTCGTTGCCCGATTTGAACGAAAATTTATACTGCACACCGTGGGAGAATGGTGAGTAAGGTGGGCCAAAAATTTTTGCGCTGACCTGTACCATTTTGGCTGTATTTTGGGAACATGCATACATACATACATACATACATACATACATACATACATACATACATACATACATACATACATACAAGATGAGAGTTTTAATAATATACAGAAGATGATGTTACTATGGCATATGAGTATATTTATGTATCATCTACTCGTCCGAGAGAATTTGACCGAGGAAGCTGAAAATTTCAGGGAGTAATGAGAGAACTCTGAAGTTGTGCCTGTGCAAGTTTCGTTTGATTCCATTAAGTTTTGGAGAAAAAAAAAGTTTGCCCATCTTGATATTTTCTTCCTTCCGGTGGGGGGTGCACGTGAAATTGGAATTGCCCGAGCTATGTAGCCACAATATATTATACCGTATGTGCACATAAACAGTACGCATGTTTTTTACTTCATGTACGTCACCCAGTTTATTTTTATTTTTGGAAGCGATCGAGACAGCGGTCTGTTGCTTATGCACCACCCAGATAAAGAGATGCATCAGAAGAACATGATGCATGCTTGAAACAATGTCTTCCATGGGCGGGTACCCAACTAGTAGAATATGATACATCTTCGCTCATTGTTTAAAAAATATACCATTCACATTTTCCTTTTCGGGAGAAAGACGAAAATTTAATTACAGGTATTTTGTGGATGTTGTCAGGCATGATTGGAAGAATTCGGGTAAAACTTTTAATGCTGGCAACATTAACTTGTTGCGTAAAAATAAAGAAGAACCCGTTTCATCATCGAGGTGAGGATTGCCCAGCAATGAGCAGAATCGTGTTCCATTACCAACTACAATGGCACTCGGTAGAGCGCATACCTCCGCCAGGCTGAACAGTTTACATTTTGTATCCCACTGAGAGGCTGGATCTGGATTTGAACCCGAACCAAAATCATATCGGCTTGTTCTTGTTACTTACCCAACTAATTCACCTAGCTTTGTCAAAACTCGCCCAAAACTTTTTGAGATGTCGTGCTACACATCATTTTTGGCCCTATCTATCAATGGTGAAGAATCACTTAAAAAATTCTCAGATCCAGATCCGGATATGAATGTTTACCAAAATCTAATCATTTTGTCATTGGTACACACCAAACATGTCCACCAAATTTCATACGAATCCATCCACAACTTTTTGAGATATCATGTTCACAGACGAACAAAGACACAGGCAGACAGACAGACAGCCAGACAGGTCAGGTCAGGTAAAGTCAGGTCAGGTATGGGAGCATGCGCCGGAGCAGCGCGTCGCTGCGTCCACTTTCCACCGGTACTCCAGGGGCCTCTGTCTGGCCATCACTCAGGCAGACGCCTGGCCCATCCCCATCTCCTTGAGATGCCGAGACAGACAGACTTGAAAACACAACCTCCGTCCACCTTTGGTGGTGGACGTGATAACCTTGTAATCTCGAAGTTTTCACATCTGTTTGTTTGTCTGTCTGTCTGTCTGTCTGTCTGTCTGTCTGTCTGTCTGTCTGTGAGCAGGATATCCCAAAAAGGTTGTGGGTGGATTCGGACAAAACTTGCTGGACAGGTTGGGTGTGTGACAAGGACGAATTGATTCGATTTTGGTGAAGATCCGAATCGCGATCCAAGAATATTTTTAAGTTGTTGTTTCTTATGCCAGCCTGCGGCTGCTGGTTGCATCAGTTCCGGAAGGGCGGCTGTGACACTGATGCAGTGTCCCCCGTTACCAATAATCTCGTGGAATTCATTTCGCCGACCTCGGAAAGATGACAGACCGATCAGTGAACCCATCTGGTGTTATTTCAACGGTGCGAACAGGGACTCGAACTCAAGACCCTCTGAGTTCGACCTTAAACCAGCCCGGTACCTTCACCAGTTTTCGAAGTGATTCTTCACCATTGAGATGGGACCATGAACCATATACAGCATGATATTTCAAAACAGTGTGGACGGATTATGACAAAACGAGATGGATAGGTTGGGTAGGTGGCAAGAACAAGCCAATTCGATTTTGGTTCAGGTCCGAATCCAGATCCGGCCTCTCAGTGGGATACAAAACGTGAACTGTTCAGCCGTGCGGAGGTATGTGTGCGCTCTACCCAGTGTCACACCCAGTCATGCAATCACACCGCTGAACGACCATTTGGAGACACGAACGGCTAGCTGGACTGGACCTCAGCTTTATGATCGAGTTGATCATTTTACTTTTGCATCGTCTTATCCTTTCTTTTAATTGTTCATAAATTTCCATCTCGGTCTTTAAAAGTAGTGCAACGACGAAGACGGTGTAGCAGGTAACGGTACGCCAGGTGGTGTATATTCAATCGTCGTTTGCTCCGTTTGGCCTTTTTTTTACACGTACTTTATACGGTATATATTGTACAAAAGAATTTAAAAAAAAAGTACAAACGACAGGAATTGTAGTTATAAGACAAAAAAAAAAAAGTCGGATTTAACGACAGTGCGATAAGACCGAGCTTTATACACCGCGGCTCAACCTTCGAGTGCAGGAGGAACAGTCCGCGCACCAACCTGGCGCAGACATGGAAGAGAGTCTGGAGGGATTCCGGACGCGATGGAGGCGGGAGTTGAAACGCAAGCATGACGTGAAGGAGCACGCAGAGAGAGCAACCGATCCACAGGTAGGAAGGTACACTCGAATACACGGGCACGGTTCTTCTTCTTCTTCTTCTTCTTCTTCACGCATTCCACTGAACTACTTGTTTTTTTTGTTTGTTTTTTTTTTCTTCATCGTACCTCGGTGTTCGTTGAACTGAAGCGATCTCTTCCCGCTCTGCTGTTTCGGTTCAGTTTCCTCAGCACCCTCGCGTTTGTTATCGACAACATCAATGACCTCAAGTTACATGTGGGCGTGATTAAAGGGGCACCGTTTCCGATGTTGAAGCATTGAATCTGCTTGTGTGCGAATAACGATCGAGATACGCGAGACGTCCCTCTGTTCACTCCCCCAAGATGGCGGCTCTGACGTCATCTTTTACCTCATCTGGAAATTGTGAATCGAACAGAAAGCTAATTTCGTTACAACATTTCCCACGTTTTAAAAATAAACTTGTACATCAAAGCTTGTCTATTAAGTTGTCGAGCTCGAATACTGTACCCTTGTTTCTCTCCTTGGTGTCAAAACAGCCACCACTTGACGGCACGGTTATGCTAACAAATATGCCCTACGACTACTACTACCACCACAACTACCACCACTACCTATTTTTTGCCCATCGCTTCGCTGACGGATTTAATCAAAATACCGCATGTTGTCTGGCTAAGAAGAGGATGGGGATTACCTCCTTTTGAATAGTAGGCCATGTATAACCATGCATTCCAGCCCTTCGGGGTTTAGTCCATGAGCTGAGATGGAAATTGGTATCGTCTTGAGGGGCCAGAAAAAAAAAAGTGATATGACTGATTGAAGACACAAATGTAGATAACAAAACGGCATGATGGACCTTTCAGTAGAGTAGCTCAAGGTAATTATCTCCAATCTTCTGTTTTAGACCACTAATCGCTCGGACGGCGCTTTTGCGGACAAGATTTAAGGGTGTGTGGTCAGTTTGTGCCCCGTATCCTTATTTTTCCACATCGTATAGCGTATTCCCACATACCATTGGAAAGCGGACTTGATTTCCTATCCATTGGTATATAATATGTGACTATAGGTTAAATGATGAGCATTTTATATGCTATAACATGCTTCGCTAAATAATCGCGCAAGGCTAATTTGAGAGCAAAAAACGGTCATTAAAAGTATACTTGTTCATAAATCATAACATTCTAGGACATGGATATAACCAATGTTATTTCTTCAAGATAGAGTGATATGTTAATATTATTTCAGGACGTCTGGCAGCTTTCTGTGATGATGATTATTGGACAAGTTATTGCGTTTTTCATGTTAAAACCCCTTGTGTAAAGAGCACTTTTGTGCATCGACTCTTCGGCCATAATACCTGGCCTTTATCTGAGCATCGAGGGAAGGAAACTGGGTTCTACATTTGGCTGCTATCCAAAGTATCATTCCTTGGTGCTTTGAATATGACGGGCTGAACTATGCCAAGTATATACCAGTCTATTACTGCCAAATGACCAAGCTCTTCGAGACGCACCCGGAGGTTCATCAGCACATGCTAGAAGGAGGTTTCTCAGTACAATTAGGTGCAACCAATACATTTGTTAGACTTCCTGTTAACCAAACCATTGAAGAAACTGTCAACAAGTACACACAGACAGCCAGAGGCACAAAGGGATTCAGCTTTAATCCTGCTGCTGTTAGCAGGTACTATTGTTACGGATTTGGAAGCCTTTTGCATACAGATAGTCAGCAGCCCCCACAGTTCAGTTATTTCGATAAGTATGTGTTTATAGTTCGGGTCCCATCCCTTATGTCTAATGGGAATTTCATGTGTGCGCTGTGGGTTTATTTTTTTTAGTCAGGATTTTTTTTACATCAACAACAGCAGCACCGTCGCCTCGCTCCACAAACGCCGTAGCACACGTGTTTCTGGCTGCGGACGTGGGTGGGACCCCTCGCTCCAGAGCCGACTGCCCACGAGGGCAAGGGCGTGCCCTTCGTCCAATCAGGAGGCTCATCGCCTCAGATCGGGACTCCAACCAGAAGTGTGGGAGTTGCCCCACTTGACCTGTCCAATGAGGGGCGGCCAGCGAATCGCACGACTCAACCGTCCAATCAGGAGGCGAGTGGCCAGAGAAGAAATCCCTCCCACCTGAGGAGAGGAGAGGAGAGTGATCGGCGCGTTATGTCTGGCTGTCGGGGTCTGCCTCGCCTGGTGTCGTCTGATCCGTGTGGAAGCTTTTTCGGCCTTGGTCGCCTCGTCGTCTCGCCTCGTCCGCCTTCGTGCTGGCTGGCATCCGTCGCTCTATCCCTCGTCCCTGGTGCTTGGTGCTGCATTGAGGCGGTGGGTTCGAGTCCCGCCACCGGACAAGCTCGACCAGACCGCACGAGGCGGACAGATGCAAGTGCAGACTCTTGCCCTCAGCTCGCCTTCTCTCCCGAGATGAGGGGCCAAATAAAGGCCGCGGCCACCATTTCTTTTGGGTGTGTGCATGTGTGTCTGTGGGCCCAGTCTATAAGTAGCAATTGTTTAAGTGCCTTGTACATTACTTGCATTCCTTATTATAGTCATGATAACTCTGCTGTTTTTGTGCTCCCCTACCCCATTATAAATACCCCCCCCCCAATTGTTCAATGTACCAGCTCGTTGTTTTGCTTTCTATTATTGACCCGGCACGGTTCGTGCTTGAGAACCAGTAAGCCGATTGGGCTGTAAGTTGTCGTTTAGACCGACAGACTTTGGTAATTCCGCTCGGTTACACCGGACCCAGGTCGCTAGAGCGACCCGATTCGACAGAGTCTGTTGATGGTGTGACTTCCCCGGTAATTTGAAGACGTGGGTACTTAGGTATATTGAAATTTGGCTATTAACCCTACCCCACGCCGTCAGAGAATTGGCGAGCACGGTCCTTAAGTGCCCCATGACCTTCGGAGTTGTCCGAAGGTTACGACCTGCAATTCCGGGTGTTCGGTGGGAGACGGCTCTACTGCTCCACCTGGCGGCCGTTCCTCGCCACCGACCCCCGACCCACAACACTGTCACAGCAGAATATAGAAGTACCTGTCTTAAACAAATGAGGCTGATGATAGATGATAGCTGCAGCAAAAGAATGGTTCACACAGATTTGTCAGATTCAAGAATACGCAAGGATGAGACTGATGTTAGTTTAGTTTATCTGATGGAAGACACCTGGACAAACCCATTCAGTCAAAATCCTTCAGAGCTGATGAGCATCTGAACTGGTGCTAGTGTGTCCCCAGAAGTTGCTAATGATCTTTTGACTGCTCACAAGAAAGGGGATGCAGCATATACAGATGATCAAATACAGCATATTGAAGGATGAGAAAAAACATTCTTTGACAGATTGCCAAAGATGCAGTTGAAGACATTTGCCCACAAAAGGATAAAATCCTATGAAAAAAAAAGGATAATGCCCACAAAAGGATCAGCAGAAAACTACCTAACAAGGAGCAAGTCCTCAAAAGTGACAAGCTGTTTGGACAAGCCGGAAGGCGGACATGGGTAGTCGACTACCCAATAGAACCTGACGCGTTGGGTCTGTTTGATGGGGGAATGTCCTGAGGATTAAGCACAAGAAAATTTATGATTCCAGCTTCAAGGGTTAATGCTGCAGATTGTTTTTTCGTTAAAACACCCCCACATTTAGAGGTTTTTCAGCCGTTGCTAGGCAACGGAGGGGTCCATAGCATTGGTTCTTTCTCACACATAACTAGGACATACCATGAACCCACCATACCAATTTCATGTATATCTGACTCATAGTCTCTGAGATAAAACGAACTTCGTTTTTTTTATTGTTTTCGACCAGGGTTCATTCAGTCTATCTTCTCCGACAGTTTTCATAGGATCCGGCTGGAAATTTTTGACAATATGGCTGAATGTACTGCCCACAGTCGCTCGTGGCCCGATTTTTGATTTTCGAAAAAATAATTTTTTTATGATTTTCAAAGTCCCGTTGCTCAGCAACGGTGATGTCCATAGCAACGGTTCTCATTTGCACACAACTCGGTCATGGTATGAACCTACCAACCAAGTTTCATCGAAATCGCCATTGTATTAACGGAGCACTGGACCGGACAGACAGACAGACAGACAGACAGACAAGCCGGTAGGCAGACATGGGTAGTCGGCCGTTGCTAGGCAACGGAGGGGCGTAAGCAACGAGTACCTACGCGGCACAACGAGGTCATAAACTGGTCCTACCACCCAAATTTCATCGAAATCGAACAACTGCAAGGGGGTCAAAAACCCCCGACAAACACACACACGGACAGACCGACACCACGACCAACAAATAAGGGCAGATCAAAGAAAAAAATTTTAATCGAAAGAAAAATTCGAATTTTTTTTTTAGACTCTATAGACTACCCAAAAAGATGCAGAAAGGGCTCTGAGGTCGACTGTTGGAGGTATCCGCTTCACAAACATAGCACCCGGTCACCTAATACACCAATGGAGGCGTCTTCTGTCTTGTGACATCAGCAAGACGAAGCTGCTCAAATTCATCACACAGCAATGGGGAACAGAGCTTTACAGAATAAGACTTAAGGACAAGGTCCTTTATGTCACATGTGAGGATATCTGCACCAAGATCACCCGTGAGGCTGTAGTTGAAGTTGACGAGCTCCGTTCATCTCACGAGGAAGCAGACACACGCTTGCTACTACACTGTAAGCATGAATCGTCAAATTTCCATTCTGTGATAGTAACTTCAGAAGACACGTCATGATGCTTTGTCTGCAGCCCGTCACTGGGGGGGGGCATTTGGGTGCAATGCCCCCACATGGCGCATCTGGTGCCCCCCACCTGTACGCCACCCATTTATGCCCTGTTTCACCCTGTGAACAACTTAGTGTTTAAGGACGAGCGTTCACTGTGAAACGAGCGCTCACTGTGAACTCCTTGCTGTTTAAGAGTTCACCTGTGTGAACTAAAACCCTTATTCCAGATGTTCAACGTGGTGAATAATAAGGCCTTCTTGGATAAACTCTTCTTTAATAATATCCTTCTTTGAATAACAGTCAAGAGATAAGTGTGCGCTTGCCAGCGCATCTCCAAAACCAATTGGCAAGACAATACAGTCCAAGCCCACAAGATAAAAGATAACGCAAGCACCAATGCCAGCAGCCAAGACGACAGACAGCCGCAAGACCTCGCGTCGAATGTCAATGCTGTGGGTGGTGATATGTGTGTATATATATATTTATATATATATACACATACATACAGTGGGGAGAACAAGTATTTGATACACTGCCAATTTTGCAGGTTTTCCCACTGACAAAGCACGTAGAGGTCTGTAATTTTTATCATAGATACACTTCAACTGTGAAAGACTGAATCGAAAAAAAAATCCTGAAAATCACATTGTATGATTTTTAAATAATTAATTTTCATTTTATTGCATGAAATAAGTCTTTGATCACCTACCAACCAGTAAGAATTCCGGCTCTCACAGACCTGTTAGTTTTGTCATTAAGAAGCCCTCCCATTCTCCACTCATTACCTGTATTAACTGCACCTGTTTGAACTCGTTATCTGCATAAAAGACAGCTGTCCACACTCAATCAATCAGACTCCAACCTCTCCACAATGGGCAAGACCAAGACTAAGGACATCAGGGACAAAATTGTAGACTTGCACAAGGCTGGACTGGGCTACAGGACAATAGGCAAGCAGCTTGGTGAGAAGGCAACAACTGTTGGCGCAATTATTAGAAAATGGAAGAAGTTCAAGATGACAGTCAATCTCCCTCGGTCTGGGGCTCCATGCAAGATCTCACCTCGTGGAGCCTCAATGATCATGAGAAAGGTGAGGGATCAGCCCAGAACTACACGGCAGGACCTGGTCAATGACCTGAAGAGAGCTGGGACCACAGTATCAAAGAAAACCAAAAGTAACACACTACGCCGTCATGGATTAAAATCCTGCAGCGCACGCAAGGTCCCTCTGCTCAAGCCAGCGCATGTCCAGGCCCGTCTGAAGTTTGCCAATGACCATCTGGATGATCCAGAGGAGGAATGGGAGAAGGTCATGTGGTCTGATGAGAACCAAAATAGAACTTTTTGGTTTAAACTCCACTCGCCGTTTTGGAGGAAGAAGAAGGATGAGTACAACCCCAAGAACACCATCCCAACCGTGAAGCATGGAGGTGGAAACCATTCTTTGGGGATGCTTTTCTGCAAAGGGGACAGGACGACTGCACCGTATTGAGGGGAGGATGGATGGGGCCATGTATCACGAGATCTTGGCCAACAACCTCCTTCCCTCAATCAGAGCATTGAAGATGGGGCGTGGCTGGGTCTTCCAGCATGAAAACGACCCGAAACACACAGCCAGGGCAACTAAGGAGTGGCTCCGTAAGAAGCACCTCAAGGTCCTGGAGTGGCCGAGCCAGTCTCCAGACCTGAACCCAATAGAAAATCTTTGGAGGGAGCTGAAAGTCTGTGTTGCCCAGCAACAGCCCCGAAACCTGAAGGATCTGGAGAAGATCTGTATGGAGGAGTGGGCCAAAATCCCTGCTGCAGTCTGTGCAAACCTGGTTAAGAACTACAGGAAACATCTGATCTCTGTAATTGCAAACAAAGGTTTCTGTACCAAATATTAAGTTTTGTTTTTCTGATGTATCAAATACTTATTTCATGCAATAAAATGTAAATTAATTATTTAAAAATCATACAATGTGATTTTCAGGATTTTTGTTTTAGATTCTGTCTTTCACAGTTGAAGTGTACCTATGATAAAAATTACAAACCTCTACGTGATTTGTAAGTGGGAAAACCTGCAAAATAGGCAGTGTATCAAATACTTGTTCTCCCCACTGTATATATATATATGTATATATATATATATATGTATATATATGTATATATATATGTATATATATATATATATATATATATATATATATATATATATATATATATATATTATGTGTTGGCGTAGTGGTTAGGGCAGCGGCTTGGGATCCAAAAGGTCCTGAGTTCAAGCCCCGTTGGGCCACTGAATTAATACATCAGGGAGTTGACTCAGCCTGTCATCCTTCCGAGGTCGATGAAATGAGTACCAGTATACTGGGCCGGTGTATACCCCGGTTAAAATAGGTGTACCATATCCCTGTGTGTCGTATGAGGCGACCAGGGTTGCGTCAGGAAGGGCATCCGGCGTAAAACATGTGCCAAATCACTATGCGGATCATACGGATGATCTGCTGTGGCGACCCCTTATGGGAGCAGCCGAAAGAAGAAGAAGAAGAGAAGATGTATGTATGTATGTATGTATGTATGTGTATATATATATATATATATATATATATATATATATATATATATATATATATATATATATATATATATATATATATATCTCGTGAATCATTTAGTTTTAAGGAATAGCCAATCAGCGTCTTTGAGATGGAGGCCCTATTAAGCAAGTTACCTGATTGGTTGTAAGTTAGGTATAAATGTAATATAGTCATGATATGATAATATGAATAAGGAAAAGACATAAATTTACATAATTAAAGATGAAGTGCACCACGTGACCTTCACAACCCTCCATCTTACAAAAGTAATTTTCGAATAAAATTAAAAAAAAAATTTTTTTTATGTGTTTGCAATCGTGCTTACATTTGAAATTATGCAGATAAAACCTGTTTTGGTGCATGCATCATTTAATTTAAAAAAACCCATCAAATGTCGCGACATTAGAGTCATGAGGGACGAGTCACGGAGAGCGTGAGCTAGCAGCAGTAGAAAAAGACATGGATATACGAAAATGGCTAAGAAAAGGACAAGTCTGGAGACGGCGATGGTTCACGAGCAATGTACACGGTTCGCCTTTTTTATTTTTTGACCTTCGAGGGGACGAAACGGGCAAACTGGCGGGAATCGGGGGGAAAAACGTAAATGATGAAAGTTGTCGTACTCGAAGAGCACTACTTGCATACCAACTTTCATTCTAAACAGTTGAAAACCCTCGGAGCTCGATGCCCAATTTATTGGTTTTTATTTGACATTTTCTAAGTTTGTGACCTTGTGACCTTGACCTTGGGATGAAAATGAAAAAATCGAGCTCCGTGGGTCTATGCAGGTGCCATTGGGCTATCCAAATACCGAAACCCCTGCTAGATTCGACAAACCCCCTCGGAGAAGATGTAACTTGAAATCTGCTACCCCCTAAAAACACATGTTTTTTGTGCGTGGCTCTGCCCATAACGGGCGCAGCATGCCCATTTTCAGGAAAACACAACTAGATCATGATATAAACCTCCCACACAAATTTTATCAGGATTGGATCAAAACCCACGGAGCTATGCTCGGGACAGACAGACAGACAAGCCTGTAGGCGGACATGGGTAGTCGACTACCCAATAGAACCTGACGCGATGGGCCCGTTCGATGGGGAATGACCTGAGGATTAAGCACAAGAAAATTCATGATTCTAGCTTCAAGGGTTAATGCTGCAGATTGTTTTTTTTTTGTTAAAATACCCCCACATTTGGAGGTTTTTCGGCCGTTGCTAGGCAACAGAGGGGTCCATAGCAACGGTTCTTTCTCACACTTTACTAGGACATACCATGAACCTACCATACCAGTTTTATGTATATCTGACTCATAGTAGCTGAGATATTACGAACTTCGTTTTTTTATTGTTTTCGACCAGGGTTCATTCAAAGTCTATCTTCTCCGACAGTTTTCATAGGATACGGCTGGAAATTTTTGAAAATATGGCTGAATGCACTGCCCACAGTCGCTCAGGGCCCGATTTTTTTTTTTTTTTTTTTTTTTTTTTTTTTTTGATTTTCGAAAATATAAATTTTCTTTATGATTTTTCAAAAATTTCAAAGTCCCGTTGCTAGGCAGCGGTGGTGTCCATAGCAACGGTTCTCATTTTCACACAACTAGGTCATGGTATGAACCTACCAACCAAGTTTCATCGAAATCACCATTGTAATAACGGAGCACTGGTCTCCCATATCTAGTGCTTTGTGCATAACCTTACCTCTGTGTTATTGACTGCTTTCAATGCAGACTTTGTGGTATCTTCAGGATGGTCGTAGTTGCTGTTGATAGTTTAACGTGATGATCCCAGGTCATAGCCTACTGTATCTTATTTGAAAGTGCACTAATTCCGGTGCAAACCTCCCCCGTTTAGTCATTGTATCACTGGTATATTAATGTTCTTATGCCAATTCTTGAAAACACCTTGTATAAGTGCACCTGAATTGGTGCCAATTGTCTAATCATTGAATATCTGCATTGTGAATGTGTCAGTTTGTTGTGGCTCTCCTGCATTCGAATAATTTTAGGCCAAAAACATCGGAACATATTAAATATAGCTGAGATCAATTTGGTTAGTATGCGACGGCAACCTCAGTATAGATGTGTCAATGCTGCATTAATACAATAGCATACCGGGTTATCAAAAATATTAAATATTATAATTGTGCCCCCCCCCCCCCGCATCCAGTTCATATGCTTAATACTGAGCCCAAGGCGACGGGCCTGTATGTCTGGCTTTTCATGATGACATAGACTGTAATCTCTTCATCCGTTGTGGATCATCAACCCGCACCAGATTTTTTGATGTAACAAAAGTTGCTCGTGCTCTCGGCAGAAACATCTGTAAAGCTTTATTGGCATTGCATTCCTACACAGGCTGCGACACAGTAAGCGCTTTCAGTGGTCGTGGAAAGGTGACAGGACTCAAACTCCTCATCAACATTCCAAGGTTTCAGATAGCTTTCAGTGACTTTGGGAAAGACTGGACACTACAGGATGATCTCTTCCATGTGCTTGAGGAATTCACTTGCAAGCTGTACGTGTCTCAAACTGAAATCACAGAAGTTAATGAGATGCGGTTTCAGTTGTTCCATGCTCAGAATGGTGATATCCAGTCAGGACAACTCCCTCCTTGTCAGGATTGTTTGAAGCTTCATGCTGCCAGAGCATGTTACCAAGCAGCCATTTGGCACCACAGTCTTGAAGCAACTCCACGTGTGTCGTATCCGTCTCACCCTTCACCGAGGTATGAAGACATCGATGTACTTGAGAGAAAGCTGTTTATTGCCCACCAACACGTGCACGGAGCGCAGCAAACCCCAGGAGCATAAATTAAGTAACTGAGGAAGCCCAGAGGGTGCCACCGCTGTCAGAGACGGTTATATTACCCTCTTATATCGTCAGTTTTATTTTTGGACAAGTGTTTATCTCACAATTGTCCTCCCTTTCAACCTGACCAGCTGCAAGCAGTTGGCTTATTTCATTACAAGAATAGTGGAACAAAGGTAGAGATAAGAGGAAATAACAGGTCACTCCCTAGCTCTGCTCACACAGCGCTCCTCTGGATTACTCAAGGTTAATCACAATCTCATTTCTGCATACACAGTTCCAATGTTCTTTTTTCTAAGCAGCCAGCCAAAAGTATAGTTTGATTAACACCAAGCCTGCAAAAACGTATAAGGAACTTGGGAACAAGCAAAGCTAATAGAAAAAAGGTACAAATCCCAACATTCCCTCTTATTTTTACTTTAAGAAACAATGTTTTATTAAATCACAACCAAGCATCTTCTTCATTCAGGTCAGCAGATGATCCAGCTCTGTGGTGCAGACAGACCACTCCCTGGGAGGAGTCCTTCGGGGTAGCTCCAGATGGTCCCCATGGCAGTCAAAAGGCTCCCCCTGCACCCTTCTCACCCAGGGAGAGAGCTACCTGCCCCACAAAAGATGGAATCACATGCCAACCTTTCTGTTTAACAAATCTGTCAGTAAAAATCTTCATCCAAAAACTGGTCCAAACCCATGAGCATTTGGTGCACATCCATTTCCAGCTCCATTTTAACATTGTCGTCTTCCTCTTCAAGTGATATATACAAATCATCATTAACCACAGGTATTCGGCGCATAGAAGTATACATATTACAAGCAAGTGATGTATCGGGAGTAGGGGAGTGGGGAGGGGGAGGGGGGGGGTTGTACAAGTGGTTGTGGTGAACCAGGGAAAATTATCCCATTTATTGAAGAGTCCCTTTTCCCTTTTCTTGCTAATAGGGCCATCTCGGGTTGGGGTTTGGTTTCGGGCTTCTTGAGTGTTGTCTTTGGATGCCATCCTGTAACACACTTTCGCAAGCCAGCCATAATGGCTGCTTTGATTACAGACAATATGATGAATATTCCAATCAATATGGCCAATCCTGTCAATAGGAACCTGAGAATAGTTCCCCCCCCAACCTCCAAACAATCCTTGCAACCATGTTCTGAACTTCCACCCTGGAGTGTAATCGTATTTTGCAGCTTCCTTCCTTATATATCCTGCTAGATCGTGGATATTCTCTGAATTATCTGGAATATACGTACAACATTCTTTGCCAATTACAGCACAAGTTCCCCCTTTTTCAGCAAGTACCATATCCAAAGCCACCCTATTTTGCATTGTCATTGTCCTTAATGCGACTAACTCTGCATTAACCTTATCAAATCCATCAGCAGTTTAATTTCCCATCACTTCCAACGATGCTGCCATTTTAATGAGTTCCCTTCCTGCTACCCAGCATCCATATCGGGGGGGGGGGGGAGGGGGAAGTACCATTGCTGCAAATTCTCCAGTTGATATGGTCCCCTTCCGTCGTTGCTGATTTACCTTAGATAATGGACCCGTGATCAAACGCATGTGTGGCACGACAAAGGCTAGGTAACATGACCCGGTCCAGTTGAGCGGCAACCAAGGATAGGCTCTAAACCCACATACAATATATGTGCCATTGGATGCGATCTTAGGATATGTTCCATTTTTTTCACTTCCGGTTGTCGTCAATGTCATTTATCTCTATGGATGAGTTACATGTAGAATTCCCTGCATAAAATTTGCTACTAGGATTTGTCCAAGTAAGACTAAGAAACCCAGCTCGTTCGTACGCAATCCTGAAATACGGAGGTCTTTTCTTTCGGTTATAAGGAGGATACCACGCACCTGCAAAGACTGTACATGCTGAGTTACTGGTTCTGTTCAAATTGTAGTTGTTGTACCAAGCAGCTCCACAGTAATCTATTTCCTCGAATGGGATCGCAGATAATGGCAAACCCGTCTTCGAGGAGTGTGGAAGATAGGTGCATAGTGCATACCCAATACAGTAAGTCCTCGCTTTTCGCAAGGGTTTCGTTCCTGGAAAACCTTATGATGAGCGAAACTGTGTTAAACAAAACATATTTTCCCATAGAAACTAATGTGTTAAAGGGGGATGCGTTTTTGGCTCTGAATTTTTTTCCACATAAACTCAAAGAAACAAAACGCACTCCTCGAGTAGTGGTGACTTACCCCGAGGCTGGAGGAACGGAGTTGATTGCGGTGGACAAGTCACACTTGCGGAGTGGCAGAATCGTCCCCCTCTTCACTTGACACTGTGCTGTCACTTTCTTCACCAGTGGGAACGGTCTCTTGGCAGCTGGTTGAAGGAGCATCCTGGATGGTGGATGTAGTTGGTGCTGCATCTTTAGGCTTGAAAAATGCGTGGAGAGTGAGCTGGATGGCTTTCTATTTCTTTGCTGCATCGAGTTCCTTGTAGCAACAAAGGGCATCATTAACAACACAGCTAAAATCAGTGCTCCTTTCAAGATTTGGATCTTGCTCGATAACAAATTATATGGCATTTTCAAACGAGCTGAGGATTTTCATGGTGAGATGCTTGGATGAAGGTGTCACAGCATCTTCTTCTTCTTCCTCAAGAGCCCACTGTTGTTCCAACTCCACGAGATCTTCATTGCTTAAGGGTTCTGCATGAGACTCCAGTAAGTCATCCACGTCCTCTTTGTCAACCTCGACAAAACCAGCCTCCTGCGCCAGGTCTACAATTTGACTTGTAATCAACGGAACATCAGCAAACCCCGTGAAATTGTGGACACACTCAGGCCACACTTTCTTCCACACAGCGTTCTTTGTGGAGGCACTCACCTCTGCCCACGAATCCTTAATGTTTTCCAAAGCCATTTTTATGTTGTATGTTCGCCGAAACTCCTTGATTGATAGCTTGTCCTTATCAGTTTTTTTGATGAGCTGCAGCATGGTATGCTTAACATAATAGGCTTTAAAAACAGCAATAACTCCCATAGGCTGTAAAAGTGAGGTAGTATTTAGTGGTAAAAATACTACCTGCACGTTTTCACACCAGTCTGAGCCTGGTGTTGGCTTGGGATCCAAGGGTCCTGAGTTCAAGCTCCGTTGGCCACTGAATTAATACACCAGGGGGTTGACTCAGCTTGTCATCCTTCCGAGGTTGGCGAAATGAGTGCCAGTTCCAGTGTGTGTACTGGTAGACTGGCACTGCATCAGCGACACAGTCGCGCTTCAAGAAATGATAGCAACCCCGGCAGCTAAGCTGCCATACGACCACCACACACAACAGTCTTCCATATGCTGAGTATGGGCAGGAGCATTGTCAACAAGCAGCAAAGATTTGTTGTCGATGTTGTTCGCCTTGGAGTACTTCTCAACTTGATTGGAGAAGTAATTGATCACGTAATTGTGGGTCAATGCCCCAGTCATCCAAGCCTTTTTATTTGACCGCCATATTATGGGAAGTTGTGGCTTGAGGCAACCCTTTAGCGCTCGTGGGTTTTCAGAAACGTAAACAAAAAGTGGCTTGAGTTTTACATCCCCTTCTGCTTTTCCACCAAGAAATAAGGTCAGCCTGTCCTTTGCCGAACTTTGAACGATCGAATGTACAGTCGATGCAGCGATTGCATGCGCACGGCCGATTTCCGTTGCCCCTTCACCTCGTTCATGTCTTTTAATTATATCCAATTTCACCTTCAATGTGACAGCCTTTCGTTGTCTCTTGAAACGAGCTGTGCTCGGCAAAAGGCTTGCGGGTCGCTTGCGATTCATACTGGAAGGTATGCAGGCGAGCGTGAAGAGAATACAGTACAGCGTACAGTACATGCGCAGTAAAGTGAAAGTGTGTATATGCGCATCCTGTGTGATTGTTGTTTTTTGCAGGCAGTTTGAAAAAAAAAATTTGCGTTTTTTCCTTGCAATGACATTACGATAGGCATACAATGTTTGCGATAATTGAAAAATTGGTCATTAAAACTAAATTACGAATAATCTAAACTACGATATGCGAACTTCCTGGGTAGCGAGGACTTACTGTACTTAGTTTTGTTGCTCAACATTGCATATCTGTGTGACGAGTAGGAACGTATTAATCCTATGTGTTCCCAAGTCATGCAAATGCTGGGCATGGTTTCCAATTGCTCTTTTCCCTCTCTGTTCGATTGGCCAATAGTCAATTTGCCCTTACACCTCCCAACTTCCTATCCAAAGGGCAATTATAGCAATTAGAATTTGCTGTGACACATTCATTCTGGTGCACCCTTCTATTCTGTTGGGAAGGCAAGTTTGGAGTGTATCCAAGCAGGTTTACCTTCACACTTTTCAGCAGTTGGGGTGGTCAGCAATACCTGAAATGGACCCTTCCAACGAGGTTCCAAGGCTGTATTCCTCGTGAAGTGTTTTACCAGCACGTAGTCTCCCGGCTTGAAGGTATGGTACGACTCCTCCACTGGTTCCGGCAGCACCTCCTTCACCCTTGTATGTATCGCTCAAACAATCCTGGAAAGCTGTTTGTAAAATGTCAGCAAGTTTTCGTCCATCATTGCAATGTCCAGCTTATTCATATTGGTAGGAGCGGTTACAGGCGGCCACATCGGCCTTCCCATTAATATTTCGTGAGGAGATAACCCTGATTTTTTTTTTCGGTTTATGGTAGACCGCATGCTCATTCATGCCAAAGGTAATGTGTCCGGCCACTTTAACCCTGTTTCTGTTATTATCTTTGCCAGTTTGTTCTTCAAAATTCCATTCTGCCTTTCCACAGCACCTGCTGATTGTGGGTGATAAACGCAGTGAAACGCTTGTTTAATTCCCAACGCCTTACATGCTGCTTGTGTCACTTCACCTGTAAAGTGTCTCCCTTGATCATGTGATAACTTATAAGAGATGCCAAATTGGCAGAAAAAGCTTTTCATTAAGTGCTTTACCACAGTGACGGCGTCTGCCTTTGCACATGGGTATGCCTCCACCCATTTGGTAAAAATGTCTACCACTACCAAAATATTTTTAAAACTGCATGATGGAGGCATATTGATGAAATCTATTTGCACGTGTATAAAAGGACCCCACGGGCGGGGCATGAGCGCCCAGCTCGCGTGTTTTACCTGTCGTTTGCTGATTGTGCTGTTGACATACCTGGCAACTCCTCCAGACTTGTTCAGCTGCTTTCCCAATTCCTGGCGCATACCATGATTCCTGCACCTGTCTCACAGTCCGCCTCTTGCACACATGTCCATTTAAATGAGCCATGCGTGCAAGCCACGGCAGTATCTCAACTGGCGCTACAACTTTCCCATTATTTGTCCATAGTCCATCTTCATCCATCGTTCCTCCTTTTGCCTGCCACTTGTCATGGTCATTAATTGGTGCTGCAGCTTGAATGGCAATGATATCTGATAGGCTATATTGGTGTAGCTTAACCTGCTCATTTGCTATACGCGCCGGCATTTCCAAGGAAATGGATTGTTCTGCAGCCGCCTTGGTGGCTTTGTCTGCTTTATTATTTCCTTTATCGATGTCTGTTGTTAACTTCTGGTGTGCTCAACACTTGATGACAGCTATCGCTTTGGGTAGCATAATGCTTGCTAGAATAGAAGCTCTGATATTAAACTGCCATTCTTAATAGGTGTGCCTGCGGAGGTTAAAAACCCTCGCATTTTCCAGATAGCGCCTTTGTCATAAACAACGCCAAATGCATAGTTGGAGTCAGTGTATATATTGACTATCTGGCCAGCTGACAATTCACAAGCCCTAATAAGGGCGCATAGCTCTGCCTGTTGTGCAGAGTAGTGTGACTGCAGACTAGCAGCTTCATTAATTGCTTTATCAGAACAAACCGCATAACCCAAACCATTCTGTCCTCGGTAGGCAGATCCGTCAACGAATAAGGTTGAGTCGGGATTCTCTAATGGCTGGTCTTTTAAGTCTGGTCGCACCGTGGATACCACCTGGATCGCTTCGGTACAATCGTGAGGATTGCCGTCTACCTCTGTTGGTAATAAGGATGCTGGATTAAAAACATTACATCGTTCTATCTGGAGGTTTGGTCGGTGTAGCAAGGTCGTCTCGTACTGCGTCAATCGTGTATTGGTTAAGTGTTGTGTCTGTTTCTGCGTCAGAAGAGACGCTACACAGTGGGGGACTCTCAGAATAAGAGGATGACCCATTACGATCTCCGCAGTGCGCTTAACTGCATAGCTCGCTGCGGCCGCGGCTTGCAGGCAAAGTGGCAGGCCACGCTCGACTGGGTCTAACCTTCGGCTGAAGTATGCAATTTGGCATTGGTGGTCGCCGTGCTGTTCCGTTAGTACAGTTTGTGCAAACCCTTTTATTTCATGAGAATAAAGGAAAAACGGCTTTTCGTAATCTGGAAGGCCCAAAGCTGGGGTCGTCGAGAGTGCTACCTTAAATTTGTTAAAGCATTCCTTCAGTCCACTTGATTACATTGGGCTGATTCTTACCGACCACAACGTATAGTTCCTTCGTCAGAATTGCATAATCGACAATCCACTGTCTACAATAGGTTGCCATGCCAAGAATCACATCATGTCCTTCTTTGTACGAGGCGGGGCACTTCTGCAATTGAAGTTACCCTTCCCTTGTCCAGCTCTCTTTCCCCATGTGAAATGTGGTGCCCCAAGTACTTAACCTTCTCCTGTACCAACTGCAGCTTGTCTCTTTACTTTATGGCCTTTCTTTGCCAGGCCCTGGAGTAGCTGCAGCATATCTACTTCACACGCTGCTTTGTTGGGGGAGCAAATTAGCAAGTCATCCACATATTGTAACAGCACTGAATTTCCTTTAAATACCACATCATCTGGGTCTTTATGCAACGCACACAAGAACAATGTCAGGCTGTCAGCAAAGCCCTGCGGCAGGACCGTCCATGTATATTGGCGGCCTTTATACGTAAAGGCGAATAAAAATTGCGATTTCTTCGCTATTGGGACTGAAAAAAACGCTAATCCCAAATCAATTACACCAAAATGGGGTGGGGTTTGCGGGGATAGATGTTATCAGCACCTCTGCACTTGGTACCACTGGGTGAATATTTTCAATCACCTCATTTACCTCTTGCAGGTCTTGAACAAATTTCCACTTATCCTTCTGTGGCTTTTTAACTGGCAGTATAGGTGTGTTACACAGACTCAAGGTTTCCACAATTATCCCTTGTTTCTTTAAAGATTTAATTACCGGTGCTATCCCGGCTTCCGCCTCCTTCCGGAGAGGATATTGGCGTACATTTGCCCAACGCGCTCCAGGTTTAAGTTTGACCACTAAGGGTGCTGCCCCAATGATGTGACCCATATCATTATCATGTCGGGTCAACAATTCTTGTGGAACCTTTTCTAGCAGACTTTCTGAATCCTTCTCACTTACAGTTCTTGTCAGCATCTCACGTTTGGAGGTAGATTTAACTTCCTCCACCATCCCTCGTAGAATCTGTTCCTTTAAATCACAGATCCATCCTTCACCATCTGCCAATTTATGCACTTGCCAATGTAACCAAGTTGCTGAGCAAGCCACTGCTGCCCCCTGCAGGCAATAAACCATAAAGCCTAAATCCTTTGGGTGATATCCCTTTGCTGTGGTTATTGTTACATGGGAGGTTGAACCCGGTGGGTACTTTGTCAATTGCTTCTGTCCTTCTGTGAGTTTAATTTCCATTGCTATGCCTTCCTTCCCAATCATCATGCGGCAAACAGACAACTCATCACACTTTCCAAAACACGGAGTCATCTTTCTTGCAAATTCAACATCATCTCCAGTTGCATCACAGCAAATTGTATAATGTGGGGGATCATAGTAAGTACGTGTTGCTTCCTGTGTATTTTCTAGCCAATCTCGCATGGTTTGGCTTTCTGCCAAGATTGCATCTAAGCCCATTAAAACATCACGAATCAGCTGTCTCGGCAACCTCCACCAATAGACAATTGGGTGCGGTGTCGTTAAATCCATCATTGCTAATTGTGCTTTCTTCAGGGGGTGTCAATGAACACCCCTTTCTTTGTACATGCTATTGTACATCCTAACTTACATAGCAAATCTCGACCTAATAAGTTTACTGGTGTGGTGGTTGTGAGAAGGAATGCAGGTTTCTCCTGCAATGGTCCACACCTTACCAGCAGTTGTCTAGTGTTTGAATCTTACCCCCTAAACCCACTACCCATACACTATTTCTTGATTTTTTTTTCAACCCCTGGCAGTTCTTTAGCTGCAATTGTGGAGCGAGTGGCCCTGTATCGACTAAGAAGGAAAGCTTCTTACCTGAGACATCCAGAGTGTAGGTCGGCTCCTCTGTCAGGTTCAATGTCAGCATTGCTCCTTCCCTCGATGGTCCACTCTCCTCCTGTCAATACCTTTGTGAGTTAGCAGGACGAGGACCTGATCTCTGTTTTCCCCTTGGACAATCTCATCTCCAGCGTCCTCTCTTTCCACATTCAAAACAAGCATCTGGTGGAGGAGTACCCCCTTTGTCTCTATCTTCTCGACCCTTGTTCTGCGATTTCTTCTGGGGTCTCCAATCTGATAGTTTGCAGGATCTTGAAGGTGGTCTTTCCCTCTCTTGAAATGATTGTCATTGGTCCTCATCCTCTTCTGAATCGGATTCCTCCTCATCTGAAATTGCAGGTCTCCGAGGGCGAGAGGGAGGGTCTCGTGATTCTCTCACCTTCTCTCGTAATACCATCGGAATTACTTATTCCTTGACCTTTACCTCCTTCTCTGCCTTCTCATGTCTCACCGCACATTGGTCGGCCACAGTGCATATAGCATCAGGGGCCTGGGCCTGCCACCCGAGCATCACATATTTCAAGTGCGGGCGCAAGCCTTCCATTAGGAAGTTGGGGAATTTCTCCTTCTGTTGGGATTCCTCCATGTGCTAGGAAACCCTGTATCTGCCGATGTTTAAACTCCTCAGCTCTTTCTCCCGGCTATTGCTGAATAGCAAACACTCTATTCCAATCCAAAGTTGGGGGCTTCAGCGCACGTTGGATAGCATCATACAGCCTATCTCTATCTGCCTGCCTTGCCTCCCCATCTCACTCTGCCCCCTCATCAGCTGGCCACTCTGCTTCCTTCTTGGCCTCTCTCCATACTGGAGGCGAGAGAATCGCCTGGCACACAATGCCAACATCCCGGTATGTACATCGGTGTGTCATCATCCATTGGGCAATCAAATCACGCACTATCTGCGGTTCATTTCGACATTCCATAACTCATAAACGCATCGATCTTAATTCATGTTCCTTAAACGGTTGTTATACCAAGAACAGCGGCTCTGGGGCCTTTAGCTGGAACCCCTTCCGCCGCTTCTACTGCTTGGGTAGCTGGAACAATTTCTCGCATGGGATACATAGGGGTAGGGGCTGCCGTTCCCTGTGCTATTTTGCTTTCCCCCACACATATGTCATCATAATCTTTACCTGGGATCGTGGGATACATTAGTCAGGTTCCTTGTGTCCATAATTTGACGTTCGTTGGAATTTTTTGTAGAGTAGCGAACCCCAACATTTTTGGAAAGCTTAAACAATACCAAAACAGAAAATCCATGTTTCACATTTTTTTTCAATGCATATAATGTGGTCAAATAGGTCGTTTTGGGGTAAAAACCCGTTTTTCTAAATTTCAGCCCTGAAAATTCAAAATTAATCGCAAGCAAGCAACTTATGATGCATAATTGTAAACTTGAGGACAGTTCTTAATATAGAATACATATATCTGTATTTTGGGCAATGGTTGCCATGGAAACGGCTATCATTTTGTCAAATTACAGTTTATTTAATGTATTGCTTTCAAATCTTGAAACAAGTAACGCATGAATATGGTGATCAGTGAAATGTACTTGATGTCAAATATGAGTTTGCAGCCAATTGGCATCACTGTTTCTAATGTCACTCATCATTGCCATCGTCATCATCACTATCGTGGTCATGCCGTTCAATGTTTGAGTCCTCGTCATTCTCACACGAAGTGCTGCACATGCAAAAATCAGTGCATGTTAAGTTCTTGGCCCTGCAGGAACATCTCTGTGATGAACATTCTGTCTTGCACTGGCACCTTATCATCTCGATAATTGCCTTTGGTGCAGGGAGAATGTCTGTTGTCGGTTTGAGTTGACCACTCATGTCCTTGTGGAAGCCATTCTTTAATGGATCAAGAAATGTTTGCTGAGAAATTGCTGCTTGACCCCAAACGTATGCCTGGATATGTACCCGCATGAGATGCTGCCTCAGAGCACCGACAGTTGGTGGTAACTTGTCATTCTCAGCCATGTTCTTACAGAAGAGATGCCACCGAAGTTCAGGGATGCTGGAAATATTGACACCACTCGGACAATAACCTGAACAGACAAATCTTGCTAAAGTTGTGTATAGGTCCTCTGACAGTTCAGCATCCTTACAGAGCATAGCAAAGGCATCTACCATGTCGTCATCGGCCTTCAAGTAGCACTGGAACCACTTTGCCATACCATGTCGAGTGAACCGCCCAGTATTATCGGCACCTGTGAATGCGTGGAAGGCTGGCAATGCCTGGGCTCTCTTCTCACTCACCTGGGGCCTTCCAGATTGGCTCGATTTTGACAATGCTAGATGCCATTGAGATAGATGTGTGTCTTGGCAGGAGATGATAGTTTGCTATGGCAAGAACCAGAACATCTGTATCAGGTGAGAATATCGTCAGCTCAATATCTCCCGTGTGTTGCTGTGATGCAGCTATTGCTTGCTGGATCATCAACGTATCAGCCTCCTCATGGTTATTCGCCTCAAATTGGAGACCCCTGTTGCTCAACGTCCACCCAGATGCCGAAACGACTACCACCTTTGTTGAATCGCGGTTGTATTCTAGAGTTTTCTCTGCCAAGTACTCCGTCAGATCAGCCTTGGTTTGATCATGGGACAGAAATCGACTCATCATGATGTGTTTGATACTGGTATCATCCTTGATCTGATATTGGACTGGTGCGTTTCCTTGACGCCGTTTCTCTGGTTGTGCTCTTGAAGGAATCTTGCTTGTATGTATCAAAAACAAGAATTACATGGTCGAAGCCTCTGTTTAGACTCATCAGCCTATCATTGAAACATTCACTGAGGTCCTTCACTGTCATGACCATTGCTGGTTTCTTGGTCATTTTCTGGACAACTTCCATCCATGACTGCGACCTTCGTGCTAGTACTGCCATCAATTACAGCATCAGCGGGTGCTGGTTCCATTTGTGTGGCATCAAGCTCATCTTCTGGTAAAGACGGTTCCTTGTTGGCAAACTTCTCCAAGTTGGGGATTAGCTTCGACTTGTCAGTGCATGACAGTAAGCTACCGTTTGGTGCAAACAGGGCCCTCGGTGTCACAGTGAATTCAAAGTTTCCAATTGCATCCTTCTGGTCGATGTCCCTGCTGGATCTGGAGAGTACCATCAGTCTACCATATAAATCCTTGGTTTCTTTTAGATCTACTGTCTTGTCCCTGATCTTGATTGCTGGTGTTGTATTGCCAGACATGTACATTCTGTTCTTCTCCTTCTTCACTGACACCCATAGGCTGACATCACCATTGATCCATTTAGCAACAAAATCTTCATAGAGATTCTGTCCCGTTTCATCAATGTTCAGTATCTGTGGTACAAATTCTTCTGGCACATAAGTGTGGGTGACCACATTGAAGAGCTGGTTACCCTCAACTTCAAATGGATTTTCATGACTAAGTATGGCAGCCTTGATTCGGTCAATTGCATTGTGTTCACGCTTGATGACACTTGGAGACAGGCCATGGTGCTCAGTGATCTCACTTTCCTTCAGACCAAACTGTCCCTTAAACTCGCAAGACAGGCGTGACAGTTCAGGTGCAGCCAAGAAGAATCGCTGTCTGGCATTTGCATTATTTGATATGCCAATCAGACCAGAGTGGACCTTCAGCAACCTGTTCAGATGTTCAACAGCGTGGTCTGCTCCGATCGATACAAATGGGATAGTATTCTTGGTGACCGAAATATTGCTTGCCTTGAGCTCCCTCTAGGTCTCTGGATGGCTGGTCTTAAGTGCATACATGTCAGATATGTACCTTGGCCAGAGCCGCTTGTACTTGATTCTGTCCATGGCTAAAAATATCTTGCTGAGTTCTTCACCGGCTTGAAGATGAAGGTTTAAGTCGGCATTCCGAGATGCTGCAACAAAATGCAGAATTGCCTCTACTCTGTGGAGATCGTTCATCATGGCCTTGAACATGGCATTCTTTGAGCAGCTGGCCTCCCATTCCTGAAGTCTCTCAAACAAGTTCTCATTGATGATGACTTGGAGCAGACAGTTGCATCAGAGCAGACAGTCATGCCACGCCTCGCAACCGTAACCTGAGGCGATGGCATGGCGTCGCGACGTGGCATCACCTATGTTCCCTACAAGATCACACTTACAATACATCAAACTACAAAAACTTAAAATCAAACGTTTTACTACTGAAAGTGCCGAAACCTTTGGATGTTGAACAACAGACACACCAATGTTTCATTGCACAGATGGCCGTTTCCATGGCAACCAACTGTTCCAATACTTGAAAATCATAATACTTATGTGTAAGTTAGTCATAGTCACTATATTTAATAATTATTTAGGCCATCCGATGGAAAATATAATTTTTTTTTAAATAAATTTTAAAATGACAATTCCACTCCAAAAATGCTGTTTCCATGGCAACCGACAGTCAAAATGCAACATTTTATTATCTTATAAAATCCATCGTTAGCCATTTAACAGTAATCCATCATCAGTTGGTTATTTTGTATTGTTTCAGATTTTTTAAAATTGGAATTAAAAAAAAAAATGCGTTTTTCACCCCAAAACGACCTTTCCAAAAGTTGAAAATATGTGAAACATCATTTTTTATTTAAATAGATTTTAAACTTCTCAAAAATCAATAGGTTTGCTACTCTCCAAAAAATTCCAACGAAATTACACAAGGAACCTGACTATATGGACTTATATGGTTGCCCAGTTGATGGGTTAAACAGCTGATATTGTGTAGCTGGCTTAGATAGCCCCAGCGGTTGGTATGCTCGGGTTTGGGGTGTTAATGGTACTTCCCCGGTATTAGAGCACCCCTGCCCCGGTGCTGCAGACATCGGGGCAGTTGGTGAGCCATGTTCTGTTATTTGGCTCGGTGTCTGCGCTGATGTAGCCGCATCCTTAATTCGCCGCTCCCAACCTTCGAGTTGACCCTGAAGCTTTAGCACTTTACCTGCCAGTGTTGCTTGCTTGGCTGTGCTCGATCTTTTAAGTGCTTCCTCCTGCCATATTCCGAACGCCAGCCAGTTTATTGGCGTTTCCTTCCTGGACAGTTTATGGCATCTAATCAACTCTTCCCGCAGATTCTGCACTACCGGCAGGTCAAACGACGTGCTATTTGGCCACGGTAAGTCATCCTTAAGCGTCCATTTCGCCCAGCAATCATTTTGTTTCACTGCTACCATCTCATGTAACTTAAACGTTTGGTAAGCAGGTGTATCCCCAAGGGGGTTCGTTATCCTCCTCTCGTTTTCCTGATTTGTTTCCCATTGCTATTGCTGAACCCCTCCTGGAGTTGTTCTAGGGTCTGACTAGGCAGCCTTAGCCATCTGCCCTCGGCCCTCAAACTCCCTGTTCAGGACCTTAAGTTACCTACCCCTTGATAAACAATAAACAGTTCTCTTTCCGCACTTATCTTTACCGGTTATTTGGGAGAGGATAAGGGCAGAGGCAGGGATGAGCGAAACCTGGGATGGGAAAGAGAGTATCTAATTTAAACTCCCTAGCACAAAGGCTTACCTTATTAAATTTGGTCACTGGTGCTGGCTTTCTCTCTTTGGTCACCAAGGGTCCATCCCCACCTCTCCTCCACTTCCTCACCCATGCTCACTGCGCCAATTGTCGTATCCGTCTCACCCTTCACCAAGGTATGAAGACATCAATGTACTTGAGAGAACGCTGTTTATTGTCCACCAATACGTGCACGGAGTGCAGCAAACACCAAGAACATCAATTAACTGAGGAAGCCCAGAGGGTGCCGCCGCTGTCAGAGTCGGTTTTATTTTTGGACAAGTTTATCTCACAATTGTCCTCCCTTTCAACCTGACCAGCTGCAAGCAGTTGGCTTATTTCATTACAAGAATAGTGGAACAAAGGTAGAGATAAGAGGAAATAACGGGTCACTCCCAAGCTCTGCTCACACAGCGCTCCTGGATTACTCAAGGTTAATCACAATTTCATTTCTGCATACACTGTTCCAATGTTCTTGTTTCTAAGTTTCTAAGCAGCAAGCCAAGAGTACAGTTTGATTAACACCAAGCCTGCAAAAACGAATAAGGAACTTGGGAACAAGCAAAGCTAATAGAAAAAAGGTACAAATACCAACACGTGTACCCAGTCCAATTGACTGTAATGGATGGGTATTGGATGACGATGGTGTTCTTGCCATTGAGTGGATGTCTGGTGCCCCAGCTCCTGATGTTGTTCTGGAATTTTTATCCTACAAGTGTGAACGGGAGTGTAGGCTGCCATCGTGCACATGCATGGTCAATGGCTTAAGCTGCACAGCTGCTTGTGTTCTCCAGGAGTGTGCGAGCATGAAGGTCCAAGATGAACAGTCGGACGGCAGTGGGGATCATGAGGACGATGACGACAGTGACGTTGACAATTGATACTCCATAATGCATATCTTTCAAATTATTTGTCATTGCCTGTTTCTGTTTAATGATTATTACAAATAGCTATTTTCTTTATTCAACATTGTGGGATTAAAGATAATCCCACTGTGTTGGCACATTCTGTTCTCTGTGGCACATTCTGTTCAAAATTGTTAAAGAACTTCACAACGTATACGTTTTCTTCTGCTATTGAATTGAACATGGAGCATCGTTGAAATTATGTCAGGTTAATAAAACTTGGTATCCTTTTAATTTTGCAGTTTGGAAGTAAAATGCATGATTTGTAATATGGATGTGATTTAAATATCCTTTCACATAAAGTGCATTACATTTGAATAATGACACCACCAAATCATAAACGTGATAAAATTAGCGTATTTTGTGGATATGCCCCTGCTGCACATAAAGCTGTGTAAAATGCTTGAGCTACTCCACTCAGATGTCCATCATGTATTTTTGTGTTTCAGATACATCACCCTAACAGAAAATCACAACAAACCTTGGTCCCTCAAGATGGTACCAATTGGCCAGAAATTGCCCTCCAGCTCATGGACGAGTTGGGGTGTATGTGTTTGCTGTGATGATGTACTTCATTCAGCCTTTGGGTTGAGGTGCATGTGCAGCTAAAGATTTTTTTTTGATTTTTTTTTATTTTTTTTATTACGAGTAGACCTGTTCCCTTCGGTGGGATCGACAGGCTCATGTTATTGTTACGAATT
Source organism: Eptatretus burgeri (assembly GCF_056783735.1). Classification (NCBI taxonomy): domain Eukaryota; kingdom Metazoa; phylum Chordata; class Myxini; order Myxiniformes; family Myxinidae; genus Eptatretus; species Eptatretus burgeri. Next base: position 41,566,287 of record NC_140977.1, on the reverse strand, counting down.
TGGAATTCGATTGCACTCAACATACAGGTTCCTTTAGCTCAGTTATGTCGATAAGTGCATGTTCCATAGATAGCTTACCTTCCATTGTTTAATGGGCAGAAATCGATTAAGTGTGCTGTGATTTAATTTAATAGTTAGGGAGCGATCACAACACAAAGGAAGACACCCCTCCCCCTCTTCTGCAAAGAGGAAGAAGAGCCCTCCCGTCCAGTGATTCATGACGTAAACAACTCCCGCCCACCCGCGGTTGTGCGGGCACGGGGGGGGGGGGGATGAGTCACGCCGGGAGCGGGGGAGGATAAGGAAGAGATCCTCTGTTTTGTTTGAGGTTTTTCAGTAGGCCTTCGGGTTCTGCTTGGCTCGGGTTAGGGGTGAGGCTTTTTGAAGGCTTTTTGCTTCGGCTTGGCTTTTTATCAGGCCTTCGGGTTCTGCTTGGCTTGAGACTTTCTGGAGAGCTTTTTGCTTCGGCTTGGCTTTTTATCAGGCCTTCGTGTTCTGCTTGGCTCGGTTCGCTTTTTGGGCTCTGGCTTGGTTCGTCGAAGAGAGTCGGCTGCTTTGTTCATCGGAAGAGAGTTGAGCTGGTTGCTTAGCTCGAGCTGCTGGTGGTTGCTTCTTGTTCTTGGTTCGTGTTGTGAGAGGCTTTGTTCATCAGGAGGGAGTTGAGCTGGTTGCTCGGCTCGGAGTTCTTGATTCTCGCTTTGTCATCGGAAGAGTCGCTTGTTGGCTGGTTGTTCATCGGAGGAGTGTCGGCCTGGTTCAAGGGTGCTCGAGCTGGTTCGAGCCTGTTACTCTGCTTCGTGGCCTGGTTCGGCTGGCTCTTCTTGGTTCGTGGAGCTCTTTGTTCTCCGCTTGGTGCAACTCATCGCCCTCATCTTGGATGTGGTTCTTCGAGGAAGCGACGCATCGACGGGAAGGATCTGCGCCTCGTCTGACCAGCTCGTGTTCAAAAGCGCGAGAGGATTTGCTGGAGCTCGGGTAGGATCTTGGCTCACGGCGATTGGATCCAGCTCTCTCTCTCGCTGGAGCCCGGGTCCGAACAGCTTGAAGACCACACGAGGTGGAGAGGTTCAAGATAGGTTCTGGGTTTCAGCTTATCTGTCCCTCTGAGTTGAAGTCCTTATTAAAGGCATCAGCCATCATTTCTTGGGTGTGTGTGCGTACGTGTGTTTGTAGGCCCATCTAATAAGTAGGAAACTGTTAAGTGCCTGTGTTGTATTTGCTTCACATTTCATAATAGAACTTGGCTGTAGATTTTTGCTCATGTTTTTTTTCCCCATCCCCCCCCCCATTCATTGCATGTCTGTGTTCAAATAAATGTTCCCCATTGTTAAATGTCACCTGCTCATTGCGTCGCTTCCTCACTTTGACTGCCATGAGCGTTCGGAATGTTAGCTTGCTGCTTATAAGCCGATAAAACGTACATCTGGTCTGACGGGGATTGGCGATATATAACTGCTCGGCAATCGCATAAGGAACAAGCTGCTTAAGTGGCTCGTTGTCGTGCAGGCTCCGTTGAGGTATCGATCCCCGGCATTTCTGTTTGTGCGAATAATTAGGTATATCGATAATTTGGCGATTGACCTTGTAGCGTGTGGACAGAAGAGTTGGCTGATATATGGTGTGGTAACAACACCCGTAGCTGGATTTCGGTGTTGATCCGGAAGCTACGACTGGATTGCTCGTTTGGTGGGCCCGTGCCGCCGCAATTGGGCTAAGGCGGTCATCCGCACGCTGGATGGGCGGAAACCACATTATTATCCTCTCTGAGGTATATTACTATAATGCTATTATCATTGGTGTTATTAATTTTGTTATGAGAAGCGGCCTTGAAAGAACACCACCATGAGCTATCTTAACACGGATATACACCTTAACACGGACTTCCCCCAAGGTGGAAGACCCCCTCAGGGAGGGAGGAAAATTAAATCGCGACAACCTCCATCCTTCATGTGTAAAGACTCATGTAAACAGATGTTGGCTAAAGATGGTTGCCGCATACCTAGAGGCTTAGCAAGTCGACACAGCTCTGATCCGTTTATGGGAGGGGGGGGGCGATAAGTATACAATGCGTTATTCAAATCAAGTTTCCTCCAAACTTCATCCAGTTTAATAGCGACTGTTTAAAAATTTAACTGTACGTTGGACAGAATTGACTGAAACGTTTGTGGTTTTAATAATTTTTACATCCAGAAGGTGTGCCCCATGAAAGCCATGATAACCTACAATACACCTCAACATGGAGTTCGTGCAAGACACAAACCCCCCTCGGTGAGAGGGGCAAATTAAATCACTACAACCGCCACCGCGTGTCCTTTAGTCCCCCTGTCAAGTTTGGTTGCGATTGGATAACCACCAAAATGTATCGAATTGGACAAAGCAAGTGCGGTTCATCCATCTCATGCCATCGCCAATTTTTCTTCATATATATATATATATATATATATATATATATATATATATATATATATATATATATATATATATATATATATATTTTTTTTTTTTTATTTTTTTTTTTTTTTTTATTTTTTTTTTTTTTAAACCACCATTGACCCTTCCAGTACAGCCCAACTCTCTTGCAAGGTTGCTGTGTTCCCTTCCCACTCTCCTTTCTTGTCAGCTCATTCCTTTGCTTGTTGCATCCAACTGTTGTCCTACTGCCTCTACATTGCCTTTTTACACCTTTGACAACCTGCTCTTTCATGAACCTAGTTCAAAGATTCAATTGTTTTTTTTTTAGGTGGAAATAAGATTGTGCTTTTGAATTTACACTCAACGTTTCTGCAGGAGGAACCTTCACCCTCGTCTGTTGGAGATTTGGGTCGATATGAGGAGCACTACGGCCTCCAGCCAGGATCTTGGGCTTCAAACTCGTATTCTCTGGGAATACCCCAAGCACTGCACAATTCCAAACAGCTCTTGGATTCTGTACCAGCTAAAGGACTGTGGTTGGAAACTAGTTTGAATGCAGGGATTGATATTGGATCCAAGAAGGGTCATGGTTCAACATTACCACCAAGGACCTTAGGGAAGCATAAGAATGTTGCCAAGCAACATTTCCAAGAGCAAGATTTGGTGTCTCAGTTGATTCGAGACATCGATGAACTCACTCCGGTGCCTTTTTTTGATGTACGGCTACCTTACGAACTAGCGCTGCGCATCTTCTCGCACCTTGATGTTCTTGGACTTGGACGCTGTGCACAGGTGAGCTGCAGTGATGGAGGAAACTGACGAGCACTTTCCCTATCAAAGCCACAAAACTGAAAACAGAACATGGGTGGCGCGTGGCTAATTTTTGGCGGCAGGAAGTCGTGGCAGCACGAGTAATGGGCATTTTCCAATCAATAGCATGCACCTGTTTGAGGGAGCAAATGCAATCTCAATCCTTTGCTGTCGAACTGTCCCATACGCTCCTTATTTTTGGTAGTGACTGCATACAAAGCCAACATTGCCTGAGTTGGTGTCTTCAGGTAATGAGGAGAGAAACTTTATGGTGAAGTGTATAAAAGTTTGTTACATTGCCTTCACTGCTGTGGATTCCATTTCATTGGCTCTTTAGAGCAAGGGTCTGAGAAGAACTTCAGCCAGGCCAACCAATTTGTGAAAAAAACATAATTGAGCCAATCACAAATGTTGTACGACCCTCAAAATGAATGGGACTTGGCTTATGAAGATGATGATGATGATGATGCCAGTGAAATAATGAGGATGAAGAAATTATAATTATTTTACACCTTTATAGAGTTAAAAGAAAATGTTTGGGGGGGAGGGAGGTAGAATCCTCCAGTCATGTGATCTTGACTCCCTCTGAGGGGCAGTGTGTAACAACATGGCAAAGAAGGTCTCTGAGCCCTCCTGGTCGTCATGTGCCGAATGCCAGTACATCAAAGCCATTGTTATTCAAACTTTTGGATTACTAGTGTTGCTCACGTTTGTCACATCTTTGGTTTGATGCATCCGGTCTACTTTCTACAACAGATGTTTTTTTTTATTCGTTAAAATGAATTTTCTTGTATTCTCTAGGTGAGCAGGAATTGGAAGCTCCTTGCGGAGGACAACCTGCTTTGGTTTCGGCTGTGCCTGAATGAGGGTTACTTAAAGGACTGCGCATTGGAGGATTGGAGCTGCTGGAAGAGGGCACTGCGTGATGAGCGCCAACGTGCCCAGCAGCTCACAGTGAACTGGAGGACTCGCACGGGTATCGCAACAAAGCTCACATACGATGCCGGTGGGGTGCTTTGTGCTGCACACGCTTCACATGGAATGGTGACTGCAGGCTATTCTACTGGAGATGTAGCAGTATGGGACACCAGTTCGAATCTTGGTGCTCCCCACATTTTCGATGCCAATATGGAGCAGAATAGTTTCGTCACTCAAGTTTCTGTCGGGTCCATGGTGATAGCAGCAGCATATGAGAATGGCACAGTGCTTGTTTGGGACTCGCACAAGATGGGTCAGCCTGTCCACAAAATAGAACATTTGTCAAATCCACCAAGCACTGTGCTTGTGGATGGTGGAGTAGTAGCTGTGGCAAGTGGGTGTCAGATTTGGGCTGAGACAATGATTAGTGAAGACCGATGGTGTGGCACGCTAAATAGGAGCCTACCACAACCTGTGAGCTTTGTACGCTCATTGGGAAGCATAACAGACACAGTGGGTCCAATATTGGCTGCAGCAGCAGGTGACTCGGTCTTTCTATGCCGTTGCAGTACAAGGGAGAACGGTGGGACAGAATTGCCATTACATTGTGTATATGGAAAACCCGTGTCTTGTTTGGAAGTGTCTGGGGGGCGGGTGGCTTGTGGTATTCGCTCGTCAGGCTGGGCGGAGGGCTCTGCCGTGATGCTATACTGCGCAGACAGTAGACGGCAGCTTGTGCGGTTTGGTGGCGCAGCAACAACAGAATACACAAGCCTAGGTTTTGTGGCCTCCACGCCACAATGGATCGTGGCTGGCAGCAGAGAAGGATACCTACGAGGACTGGATCTACGGGCACACCAACCTGCATTCTCCTTGCGTGGTCACCAGCTTGCTGTGACAGCAGTCTATGCAGATGAAGACAAGGCAGTGAGTGGTGGAGAGGAAGGTCTGCTGGTAGTGTGGGACCTTCGTGCCTGTACAAAACTATGGGAGAGTCGCAGCTGGCACCCAATCCGTCTGCTTCAGTGCACCGACACGTCAATACTCGTGGCACATATACCTCAGGACAAAAGGCCCCATGGTGCAGGCTTAAGCGATGATGACTTGACTGTCCACCGGCGCCTGCGGGGTACCATTGACCATTTTGATTTTTCAGAGACTCATGCCCAATTCGATGGGGTGTTACCTATTTGTTGTTCAACATATGAAGACCCCTGTGGTTACAACTACAATGTTAACCTTGCAACACCTTTTGACCAGCTTCAACAATCTTTAATTTTTTCTTAACTTCCCAACTTGGCCACTAATCTCCTTTTTATTGGCAAATGATTTGACCCCGATATCAAATTTTTTTTACTGCATTTTAAGTTTTATGTACGAGTGTGGCTTAAATTACATTTGCACCTCTGTAAACATTTGCAACTAAGTTAGCATGTATGTTCCCAAAACGACAGCCACCATCGTTTGTTTGCAACACCTAGCTGTAGGTTAGCATCAGTTCTCCTTGAGGCATGGTAGTGCTGTAGATGCAATTCCCCCTGTAGGTTAGAGCAGGAATTTGTAATTTCTTCATCATTCCAGTGACAGCACACCTACTCTTTGTCAAGGATACCAGAGGATCTTTGTCCAACTATTACTAGCAGATGGGACACCCAGTTTAACGTCCATCACACACATTGATTAATCACCCGGGTGACCTTTTTTGGCTGGGCCGAGATCCAAACTCATAGAAGACAGCTCAGAGGTCAGTGGGCATACCTCAAGGCCATCCTGTGAGCTCACCAAAATGAAAGTTGTATTTTTCAAGGTGTTCTTCAGCTTTGGATAAACACATGTCTCACCTGAGCAGCCACTTTTGTACACTCTAAACTTTGGAGCATATTCTTAAGGCCCTGGCCTCATTCATGAAAAAATTCTTGCTTCATATGTGGTCTTTCATATGGATGTCCTCAACAGGTAATCGTCATTTTAATGCGCAGCTAAATGTTGGTAAACTTCAACACTATTGACCTTTTGATTGACAAGCAATTTCATAATGCATCGCTGTTCCATCTTTAGGTTTCTCAAATCACTCGCTGCCATTTTGAGTTTTCAGCACGCGCATTAAAGCATAAAATGCCCCCATTGTAGTTATTGGTTACGAATATGCATTCCTCTAAAAGTTAATCAACCTACATTACTCTTTTATAATTGAAAGCCCAGATCAAATTTGAACCACCCTCATCAGGTTCCATACAAATCCACACATTGTGCTCACTTGGCTTCTGTAACCCTATTCTCTCCTGGTCCTCCCATCGTCCTGAATTACAAACAATTGTTCTTTGACTCTCCTTTTGGTTGCTCTCAGCCAGGAATGAATTCCTGCTCCATTCTGCGTTTCCATATACACTCATTCCACCTTCATTCGGTGATGCAGCCTCTCCTGTCGACTGCATGCCAACGGACAGCACCTGTCCTCTCCAGACCTCGGTCCTGAAATCCACACCACATGCCTCAATGCCCCATCCACCTGGATGACCTATCTATCTATAATTCCAGCAATGTCTGTCTGTCTGTCTGCGACCGCTGTTTCTCGACAACCGCCAGTCCGATCTGATTGAAACTTGCCAGGAATATTGCCGGGGCCCTGCAGATTTGCCTTTTCGAGGTTTGATGTCAATCGGACGAGCGGTTCCCAAGTTATGGCCATTTTACTGCTTTTTCAGTGTTGAAAAGGTGTATATATGGCAGCTGAAGGTGTCGTTCCACCTTCTCACCTTATCATGCCAATTTTTTCCCAAATTATTAATAACGGGACGATCACTGGTCCGATCGGATTGAAACTTGCCAGGAATATTACCGGGGACCCGCGGATGTGCCTTTGAGGTTTGATATTGATCGGATAAGCAGTTCCCAAGTTACGGCCATTTATCTGTCGACCAATGACAAGACACGGTGCTATGACATCACGAATAACGTCACAATTAATGTTTATTTATTTATTATTAATTTTTTTTTTTGCATGATTGACAGTCCGATCTGATTGAAACTTGCCAGGAATATTGCTGGGAACCCGCTGATGTGCCTTTTCAAGGTTTGATATTAATCGGACAAGCGGTTCCCAAGTTACGGCCATGTATCTGTCGACCAATGACAAGATACGGTGCTATGACATCATGAATGACGTCACAATTAATGTTTGTTTATTTATTTATTTTTTGCCCGATTGACGGTCCGATCTGATTGAAACTTGCCAGGGATATTGCTGGGGACCCGCGGATGTGCCTTTTCGAGGTTTGATATTAACCGGACGAGCAGTTCCCAAGTTACGGCCATTTATCTGTCGACCAATATCTGTGAGAGAGGGGTGGATGAGAGTGGGGGCGAGAGAGGAGGGGGGCGAGACTAGGGGGGATAGAGGGGGAGCGAGAGAGAGGGCTGCACATACGGGCACGCCCCTACGGGCCCGTACTAGTCATCTCAAGTTCAATGTCAGAGAACATGAGTGGCTCACACAGCCACTCTAATATTTCCAGGATAAGGGTTCTAAGGATATAAATGAATTTTTAATTTTTTTTGTATTCGTAGTCAAAGCTCATGAAAAATGTAGAACTAGTACATTGAACGGATCACAACGTAACAAGACAAAAGGAACAGCAGAGAGAGTGTAAATACCATTAGCAGAGTTGAAGGCCAACATAGAGACAGACTTGGATAAACAATTGGTGTGGGGAAGAATGGGGGGCAGAAAGGATGCATGGGGTAGACAAGATGGATACAGAAAGACACTCTCAGGAAGGAGGGAGGAGATGATAAATGGGGTTTCTGGGACTTCCATTCAAATGAATGGGGGAAAAGGGAAAAACATTCTGACTCAAGCCCCAAAATAGGAGACTGATTTTCTCCCCACCTATCCCCTTCCCTCCAAAAAAAAGCAAATGTAAAATTGAGACTTACTGATGAACACTTCTTCCCTTTTATATTTTCATTCCACTCAGAGTGAACCAACAAATATTTGCCCATGTTCTACGTAAGGGAATAGCTTAATGTTCTTATAACATTCATTTCCATCGATTATATTCACAAAAAATAACTTGGAACTTGGTTGTTGGTACAAGTGTCTTTGTTGAGCAGAAATGAAATGATAAACTTCTCTTAATGCTCTTATTTGACCACCTCCTGAGCCACATATCATTTTGAGATTGTCGAAATTGTTTTTCCATTGTTCAATTGATAACCATCAAAGTTTTCAGTCCATTCAAGGATATTTTTTTCTTTACATCCACCAATTTATTTGTAATTAAATTTATCCCCTTATTTGTTTTATCTACTCTTACCCCGGTTATTTCTTCAATAAGACTTATTTGATATTTCTCACATTCTTTATGTTTTCCATTTAAATACCAAGGCTGATTAAATCTCCACTCTTTGGTTTGGTTATTGCTTTGTTCTATCATTTATAAATCAGTAAAAAGACAGCGGTAGCCTGTTAAAATTCCCAACCGAATATCTTAACACTTATACTTATAACCATATGGGAGACAATTGATTCCATTCTCTAAAATATATATTTTATCATTGAAAGCTCCTAATGCTTTCTTATTTATCTCTTCTGTATATAATTGATATTTATAACTTCTTATTGTATTCATTTTTCTGTACTCTTCCTTCTTTAAGGTTAAACAGTTGTAATAATGTTTAAAGTTTATTGTTTCCTTGATTATATTTTTCCTTATTCCCTTTAGTTTCTTATCACACCTTTCAATGTTATTATTATCAATATACGTGAAAGCATAAGACTTTGATCTCAATCCTATAAATTCACTCATGACCTTCCCACCCAATTAATCTTTAAACTTACCAATAACCTTTTTATTCTTTGAAAACAACACATTACCTGACTTATAATTACTTGTATCATGTATATTAATATTATCAATCTAATCATATCCTCATATACATCACTTGTCTTAATTTCTCATATACAACTATCTGTATCCAGATATAACAGATACATTACCTTATACTTTGATTTTAACTTATGATAGTAATATTCATACATTAACGACTTTGACAAGTCAAGAATTGTTGTTCCTATATAAATAGGTTTATCCATTTCAATACTCTGTTTTTTCAAATGAATAGCACAAAAGTTCTCTGAAAACACCTCTGCTCGCTCAAAACTTGGTCTATTAATTAACTTTGAAGCCTGTTTCCAAGACGGAGCAAGTCTTATGTTTTGTTGATTCCAAACATTTTCCAGTCTTTCTAAATATAGCATTATTCATGAATTTATAAAAGTCCTTCTCAAAGTCTCTTTTTGCTTCTGTTTTCCTTTTTGTATTAAAATCAATATACGTCTTTAACCAATGACTGTTGAAATTTCAAAATCCTATTAATTTTCCTCACTCTCATCTCAACAGATAAATATTGTCTCAAGTTCCTTTGATGCAAAACATTACTTTCTTCATCATTTAATGTAGTAAGTAGTTTTTCTGTAAATTTATCTTTAATATTAAATGACTGTTGGTAATTACTTAACCATTCTTTTCTTGGACTTTCTTTATCTGGGGCATAAGGTAGGTCTTTATGTTTGTGATGAAGTTCTAGTGGCTATTTTAAATCAACCTCAAAATAATATCCAACTTCAGCTTCATCCAATTATTTTTGAGAGGAGACAACAATGTCTTGTAAAACTTTTTCATGATGTTTTTTCTTGAACCCATTTAAGTTTTCCATAAGGTAAAGATTGAGACATAGCCCACCCATACAAATTGTTAGCATCATAATACATCAGGTAAGAGTTGTCCTCATTCTTATTATAATCAGGAAGATATTTGTTATTTGCTTTTGCATATCTCTTGAAACATACTTGAGATATTTCTCCTCTTTTAGCCTTCTTTATCATTAAAAGCATATCTATACCACTGATTAATTCCAAATTCTGTTTTGTCATAGCATTCCAAGCCAAACTTGGGGCTGTGTAATCGTGAGCGGGTTTAATCCATAAGAATTTTTATTATCACAGACTGTTCTAAAAGTTTCAAACGCATCAGCCAATAACAATACATCTGTTTTAAGATACAAATCATGATATTCTCCAAGATTCTTTATATTAAACTTCTCCCAAACCTTTTTAGCTTGTGTATAATCTCTATTGGAAATATGAGTTTTATTCAACTTGCTATAGAAATTTTCCCTTGAAGGAAGTTGTGTTTCTTTGAACTTCTCAAATGAATCCATGTAGTCATGCGGATATATTCCCTTTTATGATAAGAGATCAATCTCTTCTTGATTTGAGAAATGTGATTTAAGATTCAGTAAGTTTTTAATATTTGATGCTGTTAGTTAATGGACTTGACATAAACTTGTATACAGTGTCAAGGAATCTGATATGGGGGATGTATGAATTGTTTTTGTGAATGAGATGTATTTTTGATCCGTGTTAGGAATGGCAGAAATATCTCCAGATGGCTTTGAAAGTTCATTTATAAATAGATGTGTGTCATAGTGAGCGTTGTGAAGAAAGACAGGAATAAAGTTTGGGGGCTTGTAATTAAGATTACAACGGGAATGAGCTGGACCTCTGTTTTCCAGTAAGATGACAATGATCCCTAACTTTGACCTCTCCCTCAATTTTCTCCTCACAAATATGACAGATACTATTCTTTCTAAATTCCTTTTTCTCTCTATTTATTAATGACATTGGTTTATATGTTTCAACCATTATTTCTCTTTGTCCTATACTGTCTTTTTCCAATCGTCTTACAAACATATCGAGGAGAAGATGCCTCAGAGAACGTTCTAACTTGTTGTATTCATCACCAACAGATGATTTGATATAATAACAGAAACCACAAGGAGTATGTTTTTGATATTTATTTGTGTATGATTTATTTGGATTTGGAGAAACAGTATCTATCTTTTCAATGATACTTTGAAAATCAGCATATATCACAAACGGATGTTTTATTGATTTGTTAAAATATTTGAATGATATGTTTGAACCGGCTTTTGCTGAATAGATTACGGTTGATTTATGATTACTACAATATTTTGAATGTTGATTTAATTGTTCTTTTGTATGAAATGAATTAAGACATCGCTTACAAGGATATATTTTGTTTGCTGTTCTGAATACTACATGTTTTAAGTGATTTCCAACCCCCCCCTAAAAAAAAGTTACCCCCCCCCCCAAAAAAATTGTTCGAGAATTTTTTTTTTTTTTTTTGCATTTCTACATGTTTTAAGTGATTTCCAACCCCTCCAAAAAAAATGTTACCCCCCCCAAAAAAGGGAATTTTTTTTTGCATTTCTACATGTTTTAAGAGATTCCCAACCCCCCAAAAAATTGTTACCCTCCCTCCAAAAAATTTAGAGCAAAAATATATTTTTTTTTTCATTTCTACATGTTTTAAGTGATTTCCAACCCCCCCCCCCCAAAAAGTTAGAGAAAAAATTTTTGTAACTTTTTTTTCAACAAAATTTCGATTTCTTTATTTTGCATTTCTACATGTTTTAAGTGATTTCCAACCCCCCTCCCCTCCCCCCCAAAAAAAAAGTTGGAGAAAAGAACTATAACTGTCAGCACTGTTGACATATTTAATGAATAAGATACAAGGTTCACTTGAGTGACCCAGCAGTATTGGCGGCGGAGGTTTTGCACTCTCCCGAGTGTTCCCCCTCGAGTTGTTCTTGTGTTTGCGTGATTCAAGGTGTTTATTATAATTTTATTTTAGAATCTTATTATCACATCTATCACAATGTTTTGTTTCTTGGTCAAGTGGAGATATTTGTCTGAAAAGATTGAATGTGTGTTTGTTGGTTTGAAGGTGTTTTTTATAACATTAATATTCATGATTACAAACATCGCAGTACATTGTATTCACCATATTTATATAACAAAACTTTGCTTAAAATAAAATTTTCTTGATGAAAATTAGCTGTTTAATTTATAGGTGAATCTGTGCTTAAAACCATTTCATCCTCCAACTTTTTTCACTTAATAAATACAATGTATCAAGACACAAAAGACAAGTTTCAATCAATGTCTTCAATTGTAAAAGATGAGAAATATGTTGAGGATGTAAAATTGAATAAAGAGAAATATAACAACTATTGGATAAAAACAATTATGGTGAATAATACGAGTTCTTCAATTTCCTTCCTTGGAAGGGCTTTTCGTATATCTGGAAGAACATCAATTAAAGTGGCTCGAACAAAAGTTTCTCCTCACCTTCTGGCAATATATTCAAAACTAGAAAAATCAATGAAACAAGAAGTATCAAAAAAGAAAAACCTCATGGATGAAGCTTTAGAAAGAAAAGATAAGACCATCTGTAATATGCAAGGAGAAATTTGTATTTTTTTCAACAACCCTAAAGATTTAAATCCTGATGAAATAAAGGATGTTAATATATCAGGTGAAATGACATTTCGTTCAGTAGTAGTTAAGGATCATTTTAAAATTACCTTTAATATAAAAAATGTAGTAGTTGAAGCTGTTAATGAAAAAAAGTATATAGATATGGATGGGAATGTTTTTTTTCTACTAATTAAATGTCATTATTCAACTAAACATTTTTAAGATTATGAGAGTGATGATAGTATCTCTGTTGGAACAGAAAATATTTATGATACCGAGAGTTTGTGTTCAAACGATAGTTATGAAAGTAGTTTTATAGATGATTGTGAAAGTACCAAAGATGATACTGAAGATGAATTTTATTTGAAGTAAAGTTTTACTTTATAAATATGAATAGTTTAATAGATTTTGAGCCTCTTGAATTTCCTGATTCTCCAAATGACAAATTTGAGAATTGTCCTGCGTGTGAAAGACGGGGATTAAACAGTCAAAAGCCAATAAACAATGTATGTTCTGTGATTATCTTCTAATTAATGATAAAAAAGAATATAATTCTTTTAGATTTCCACCAAAAATGAATTACTTTACAAGATTGATTTGAGAAATGAATGGAAAGTATGAGTGATAATACACCTTTTCTTACAAGAGAAGAGACTGAACAAATGACGACCATGTTTCGTCGATTGATGATTTATATTATTAACGATTGTCATTTTCAGGGAAATATCAACACAAGATATTGAATCAATAAAATAATGGATTATCTTGAAATTAAACCTGAACTTTGGATAAAAGATAGTTTCCAAAAAAGGCATTAAAAAAATTAAATAACCTGCTTTCCAAATATATAAATGAATGATTTTTTACCCATTTGGGAAAATAAGTTAAAATTTAACAACCATAAAAATCTTCCAAATTCATTAAGATGTCTCAGAGTTGGTTCAAGTGGATGTGGAAAAACCTTACTTTTAAAGATGCTCCTTAGGCCTTAGTTATTTAATAACTTGGTTTACAGATCCGCCGACGGTATTTTTGCCAAAATGGAATATGAATATAAAACACATTTTTAGCCTTTTTTGGTCATCTCTTCGAGCATGACCTAATAATATGGGTGTCGATGTCCTTCGATCCGTCCGTATGTTCACAATGAAGTTGAAGTGGGAGATCTGGTCATTAGTGATCCTGATAGAGGTCGATGAGACGTACATGATGGTATGACTTTCAAGGTCACCGAAGGTCAAGGTCACGAGGCCTTTGAAGTTGCGAAAATGACGATTTTTTTCAATATTCGCTTTCGTTTTCATGTCACGTGATTTCAAAATTGGCAAAAAATATGAAAATGACGATTTTCAAAATCTATCTCCTCCTACATTTCTCAAGCGATCTTGAATTTTATTGTGGCATATGAATGTATGGGAAATATCTAAATTTGGTCGGGACGGATTTTCGAATTTCACTTTCGTTTTCGTGTCACGTGACTTCAAAGTTTGCAAAAACTTCCCAACCTTCAGGAGGCTATATATTCTTTACTGGGCATGGTAAAAGTTAGTGAATGGTGTCATTGCATCGCAGCTGACCTTGTCTTTCATGTCCATTTAAAAGAATACCGATATCTTCGAATACGTACATGTCACGTGACTGATTTTTGCGAAAACTGCTTCATGTAGTTGCAAAATGACGATTTTCAAAATCTATCTCCTCCTACATTTCTTAAGTTATCTTGAATTTGATTGTGGCATATGAATCTATGGGACAATATCTAGATTTGGTTGGGCCAGATTTGCAATATTCGCTTTCGCGTCACGTGACTTCAAAGTTGGCCAAAAATCCCTCCTGACCTGAGAACACTACACCCCAGTAACAAGGAACTCATGCTTGTTTCTTGTAGAGATGACTGTCACTCTCGCACGGGTGTATTTTATATTTATAAATTTTCTGCCGAAGGTGCAAGTTTCAAAACCCGAAATATAAACGTCGGCATTTATTTTCAAAATATTTTGCGTGTGCGTACCAAAAGGCCGAGTCCCCTTCAACCAAACTGCGCAGTAGTTTTCGGTCATGGCATCTGAGCAGTGGCCAGCGTGGTTCAGATCGATTGTGGTTAATGGGGCGAAAGTGATTGTTAAGAAGTGTGTCAGCAGTATAAATTTGAGTGACTGTATTGGTGATTTAATCACACAACATCTTGACGATTAATATTCTGGCTGAACGATTGCATCAATTCAGTGCAGCAGCAGGGATGATTCACAGGCAACTCTCGATCGTGTCGATTTTGTTTCCATCGAAAGTTGTACAGCGCTGTTCGTATTGAAAGATTTTGGTGCCAGGTATGTCAAAGTTTCACTGCAAGATGCTGATATTCAGCCTTCAACAGACCAGAAATCACCCTTTGATGTGCTCATGGGGATACGGTATGATCAGCTGCCTGCTGAAAAGTAAGAGTTGGTTATAGCTCTGATTGACCGTTTTGAGCATGTTGATTCCGAGTAGACACCTTTTTTGCCGCGTCGCTTTGCGAATGCTGGCTCAGAGAGCTCTGTGTTCTTCTTCTCCTGGTGAAGACAAAACCTTTGACATGGCTTTTGGACACATTTGTCCTTATTTTAATCATATCCAGCACTATGCACACATGTATGACTTGGACAATAATTTTCTCAGCATTGTTTCCATTTGTTTGATGATGCAACAGGTTTCTATAAGAAAAACATGCCAGATGAGATTGTAAAAACAAGTTTTAATCCTTTGTTGTTTTTCACATCAGATGACACAGTGAACATGGGCATCTTGCATTTGAATGGTCTTCCATCTTGAATGTTTTCTTAGATCCTCCTGGTCCAGGATTGATATTTATTTCCCCCCACCGACCCTTGTCTTTTCTGTGGAACATCTGAAAAAAAAAAAATCATAAAAGTAAATAATTTCTAAAAATTGAAATTATATTTCGACTGACCAACCCCACATTTTAGCTGAAGAACTGCGAAAACCAAGTTATAAAATAACGAAGGCCTAACGTCCAACATTTTACATTATGAGTGCATGGCTGTATGTGGGGGGGGGGGGGGGAATAAAAAAAAAACTTTCAAATCACATGCCAGAAACAACAACCACAGAGGCCAGGCTGTTCCTTTGCTCTTGAAAATGACGATTGGATTGAGGCATTGTGTTGATCTATAAATGCGCATAAGAAATCGAGAAATTATTAGAATACAGTAAGTCATCACCATCCGGAAGTCCGGAAGTTGTAACGCGTGATGGGGAACGCTGCAAAGGATCTCTTCCCCAACGGTCATGCTGACGCAGCAACGTGTCCTGTCATTGGAAACGAAAAGGTGCCCTTTCCCCATTGGCTGAATGAGAGTGAGAGTGAGTGACCGCTGTTTCTCGACAATCTCTGGTCCAATCTTATTGAAACTTGCCAGGTATATTGCTGGGGCCCTGTTGATGTGCCTTTTAAAAGTTTAATATGAATCGGACAAGAGGTTCCAAGTTATGGCCATTTATTTACCAAACTTATGACAAGACCCGTTGCTGCATCGGCGATGGGGAAAGGGCACCATAGTTACCGTGGCAATGGTCCATGGCAGTGAATGTCATGGCAAGCAAAGACAGGGAGGTAAACTTGATTTTAATTAACTCTGTGTGTGTGAGTATCTCAGCAGTTGTTACTTCAATCAACGTGATAATTCGTGGAATGCATGTGAACATTCCGTACGGGCATGCACCACTTCCAGATAGTGATGACTTGCTATATTCTAATAATTTATCGATTTCTTGTGCGCATTTATAGAAAAACACAATTCCCCAATCCAGTCGTCATTTACGAGAGTGAAGGAACTGCCTGTGTGGTTGTTTAAAAGTTTTTTTTATCCCCCGCCACGTGGTGGAAGGGGGATATTGTTGTCACCTGGGTCGTCTGTCTGTCCGGCTGGGCATCAACATTTATAGCTGTGAGTGTGATAACTCATAAACTGTTTGCCATATCGATTTGAAATTTGGGTCACACATGATGCACCAGAAAAGGAAGAACTCTACTGATGTTGGGCATGGCCGGATCCAAGATGGCCGACTGGGGTGGCCATCTTGAAAAAAGTTTCAATGGCGGGGGATTCCCCATCTCATAGGTATATTTTTTTTGTTTCTTTGTTTTTGCATGTACCGGCACACACGTTTTGATAAAAAATAATCTGTGACATGATTCTTGTGGTGGTAATGGTACATGATAAGCAATTCATTCATGTGATTAATGGATATGCGCCGCTGGTGGGACGATAGGAAGTTGAAAAAGAAAAATTTCATGAACATCGGATTGCAGAAGTGGAGAGCACGGGGCCGAAATAATTTTTCATTGTCACTGGTAACTTCAACGGTCACGTGGGGAAAGATGTGGATGGCTATGAAGGTGTTCATGGCGGTTTTCGTATTGGTAGGAGAAATGATAAAGGAAAACTTTATTAGAATTTTGCGCGGAGGCGGATCTGGTTGTCATGAACAGTTTGTTCAATAATGAGAAAAAGGCAACATTTCGGTCCGGTGGAGCAGAAACAGAGATCGATTTTATGTTGGTAGGAAAAAGTTGGAGAAAGAAAATTCGAAAAGTGAAAGTTATTCCTGGTGAACTCCAGCACAACTTGATGGTCATGGATGTGGACAAAATAGATGAGGTCAAGAAAAAGAAACAGCAACAGAGTCAGCATACAAAGACCTGGAAGCTGAAAGATGGAGAAGTAAAGAAAATTTGCTGAAATGATGGATATTCTCTGTAAGGAAAAGGAAGAAGACAGAGATATCTGGAAAAAGTACAAGAATTGTGCTCAACAAACAGCAAATGAAGTTTGTGGTGTTGGTAAAGGAAAACCACATTATGGTGAAACCTGGTGGTGGAACGAAGAGGTGAAGGTGGCCAAAGAAAGAAAGCTTCAAGAAGATGCAGAAACACAACACGGAAGAAAACAAAGCAACATACAAGAGAGAGATAAGAAGAAGGCGGTGGCAGAAGCCATGAAGAAAAGCTGAAAAAGAGCTGGAACAGTTGTAGATGAACAGACAAGGAATTTTTCAGAAACTGAAGATAATGAAGAGGGAATCTCATAACATAACTGAAAGCAACTGTATAAAGGATAAAAATGGGAGGATTTTCTTTGTTGATGAAGATGGAAGAAGAATCTGGAAGGAGCATATGGAATCCATCATGAATCAGGAAAATCAGTGGGATGGTTTCGTGGAAGCTGAAAGAACGGAAGGCCCAGTGAAAATCTCATAGGAAGAAATAAAGAAAGCTTTGGAAAGTATGAAGAATGGAAAAGCAGGTGGTCCATCATGCATGACGAAGGAGCATTTTACATCATCTCCTCATGAATTAGAAATATTACATCAGGCTGCAAATGAGATAATGCAAGGTAAGAGCATGCCAGAGGATTGTAAACAAAGCACCTTGGGACCCATCTACAAAGGTAAAGGGAGTGTCATGGAATGTGTATTGTATCATGGAGTGAAACTCTTGGAACATGGAATGAAACTTGTGGAAAGAGTGTTGGAGAAACAGCTCAGGGAGGTGGTGAAGATTGATGAGATGCAATATGGTTTCATGCCAGGAAAAGGTACAGTTGATGCGATCTTCATAGTCAGGCACATGCAGGAGTGCTATCAAGAAAAGAAAAAAAATATTCATGTGTTTTGTGGACCTGGAAAAGGTGTTTGACAGAGTCCCCAGGAAAGTCATTGAATGGGCGCTACGCAAAATAAATGTTCCTGAGGCTTTGGTGGAGGTTGTGATGAAACTTTATGAGGATGCGACGACACGAGTTCAAGTTGGTCGTGGTTTCTCTGAAAAATTCCATGTGGCCGTGGGTGTTCATCAGGGATCGGTGCTTTCGCCACTCCTGTTTGTGACGGTACTCGATGTATTGTCAGAATCAGAAAGAAATGGTGTGTTGTTTGAATTACTTTATGCAGATGATTGTCTTGATTGCAGAATCAATGGAGGAGTTGGAATCACAGTTCAACAAATGGAAGAGGGCATTTGAAGGCAAAGGTTTGAAAATCAACATGGGAAAAACGAAAATTATGGAATGTGGTGAGGAAACGGGGGTTGTTGAATTGGCCAAGAAAGATCCATGTAGAGTTTGTGGTAAAAGAGTGGTAAGTAATGCCATCTGATGCAGTTCTTGTCACAAATGGATTCATGGTAGATGTACAAATGTGAAAAGAGTGACACAAAGAATGGATGGTAGTTTTGAGTGTAAAGCCAGTATCAGAAGAAGAAATTTAAGCCACCGTTATCAGGATCCGGATTCGGTGCAAAGATTGAAAGATCTTGAGAGAGTAAGCAGATTTTTTTTTTTTATCTGGATGACACCATCAATGGTAGTGGAGGCAGCGAGCTTGCAGTTACGAGAAGAACGAGATTGGGTTGGATGAAATTAAACGAGCTTGCATTCGTGTTATGTGGTATTAAAAAAAACTGCCTTTGAAGTTGAACGGGAAGATCTATACCACCTATGTGAGAGCAGTAATGGTTTATGGGTCAGAGGCATGGACTGTGAGATCGGCAGAAGAAGATCTCTTGAGAATAACAGAAAGAGCAATGATTACAAAGATGTGTGGAGTACAGTTGGTCGACAGAAAGAACACGAAGGAGTTTATGGAAAGGATTGGTCTGAAAGATACAATAGGGGAGATGGTAAGGAGTGGCTTGAGATGGTTAGGTCACGTGCTAAGAAAGAGAGAAGATGAGGGAGTTAAGAGAGTATGGAATTTGGAAGTGGAGGTGAAAAGGGGAAGAGGAAGGCCAAAGTTGAGTTGGAAGGAGTTGGTTATGAAAGCAAGTCAGAAAGTGGGATTGGGAGTAGAAGATGCAAAAGATAGAAGAAAGTGGAGAGCTGGAGTTGTCGTGAAAGAAGTGAAAGTCAGCAACCCCCCCGTAAGGGGATAATACTGACTTTAAATGATGAACGAGTCAAAGACAGAGACAGACACAGACACACACTTCGATAATTTCTCACCTTTGACTCAACTCATTCAAGATCAGAGGATGTAAGAGGACTTCTTGCCAGCCAACAAAAATATCATTCAATTCTTTTCTGAACGAATGAATGTCTTCAAGGAAGTCATTCATTTTTAGCCACTCGTCGTGTAATTCAAAGGCCTCCTGTTCTCGATCAGTTATCAACGATGTTCTAAGTGGGGACAACCTGTTAAAAAAAAGACTAATTATTGGTTGTATTGTGATTTAATTCTGTATAAAACAACAAATAATGAATTGGGTTAAGGATCTCACCTGTCATCTCATGAAAACAATTGATCCGCAAGGTCGGAGAAATTATCTGCACAATCCATTCTCTGAATAAAACACGCTCGGCACCCAAGTTGGTTTAAATAAGCAACTTGATGATGTAATGGGAGATTTCACAACAATGTTTTTTTCAGGGTGTGTCCTACATAGGAAATGACCGGAATTTTTTTGGCTTGGTTCGGGCAAAGCAGCTTGGCTGACTCCAGACTGACTCATTTTTACACGAAAATGAAACGGCTTGCTTTGAATGATTGAGAAAAACCTACGTTTAAAACCTATTTAAACTTCCCTTTCTTTCGTGCTTGAAGAGATAAAGTGAATTTTCTCGATGGAAATGAATGTGATAAGAAAAAGTTATTCCCTAAAGTAGATCATGGGCAAATATTTGTTGGTTCGCTCTTTGAGTTGAATGAAAATATAAAAGGGAAGAAATGCTTTAATCAGTAAGTCTCAATCTTTCATATTCTCAATTTTACATTTCCTTGTATGGGAGGGGGAGAAAATCAGTCTCAATTTTACATTTGCTTGTATGGTAAGGAAGGGGATAGGTGGGGAGAAAATCAGTCTCCTATTTTGGGCTTTTGGGGCTTGTCAGAAAGTTTTTCCCTTTTTCCCCATTCATTTGAATGCGAGTCCCAGAAACCCGATTTATCATCTCCTGGGGGGTTTAGATCAATTTTAGATCTTACATTGAGGTTAGATCGATTTGTCAGACAAAATCATCAGAATTGTCTGACAGGATGGCACGAAGGCAGCGCACTTACTTGCCTTTGAGTGGTCCAGTCGATATTTGATTCCCGATCAGATAAAACTTCCCAAGCAGCACAAAGCACTGTCCCTTAAATGGACATAAACCTTAATGTCCCCTCTGCAAACATTAGTGAACAATGTCCTTCATGAAGAATATGGGAGATATCTCCAGCACCCTGGCCACATTCTCAATCACTGCTCTGACCTCCAGGTGGAAACGCATCAGTGGCACTTCCACTCCACTGAGAAACGCATCAGTGGCTCACCTGCAGCATATCAACGACGATGTCCTTCATGAAGAGTAGGTAAGTTATTGCCGGCACCCTGAACCACCTTCAGTGCAATGTCAGTCCTGATTAGCCAATTTTTTTTTAAGACATACATTGCTCCATAATTGTTCCCTGGCCAACCACACAAGGTGGGACAAATTGTGGCCATTAAAGTAGGAGGAAATCATGAGAATTTTTGGTCTTCAGGCCGAAAGGTTTGACCATATTTACCTGTATTTTTCTTTAATAGAACGTACGTTTTCTTGGAGAACATTACCAGTGATGCGTGACTGCAATTTTAATGACATTTATATTTGGACTCTCAACTTTGACTTTTTCTAATGGCTCAGTCAAATCCAATAGAATAATTTTAAAAGTTTATCCATAAAATAAGTCTCATTAAAAGGTGCAAACAACTCGTATCCCCATCTCTGTTTCGGACATGTGTGTCATGGGTTATCTCCACGTGCAGGTTTCAGAAGGTGGAATGGAGCTCTCCCAGGTCTCAAAGTATCCAATTTCATGTGCACGTCTGTGTATAAGTTGCTGTTGTTGGCTGCTATCTCAAGAGATGGAATAACGACCTACCAGGTGTGTGTGCGCACGCCACTCACACACATCACAGCCAACCAATAAATTAACCTTTTGAACCCCGAGCTCGTTGGACTTTCGGCTCTCCCTGGAGAAAAAAAAAAGCAGGCCCCTTGGGTATATGGAGGTTTGAATAGTGGCTGGTAAACAGGACGCTCAGGTTCAAAGGGTGAAAGATTAAAATGAAGACATGACCATCATGTTAACATATTTTACTCAAGCTTGCAAGTAACATTGGCACAGATTATCACGTGTTAACAATGCTTTAACTTAAAATGGAGTTATTTTCCTGTTGGAGCACAGAGATTCTGATCAAGTGATGGCTTTAAGGCAGAGATTCGGACAAAATTTTGGTAATTAAAAAGTTTGTTTTTGACAGACAATTCCCATTCACAAGTAGATGGTAAATCCAGATGTATGAAATGGTTTAAAATCATCCATCCCAATAACATGATGAATAAACTGAGCTCTGCACTTCAAAAAAAGGTGTTCTCAAAAGGTTACTACATCGGTCATAGAACAGCAATGATTCTGGTTATCAACCAGTGCCCTCATCCCTACATTCAACACTTTCATAATTTGAAGTAGGTAGGGTATCAAAACAAAGTTCTATTCATATTTTTTTTAACCACAACAGTCAGCTGAATGTCAAGCCACCAGAAAAGGTTGGTGTGCTTGTGAAGGTGCAATTATTACCTTCACAGAGGAAGAGGGTATTGCTTTCGGGTCCGTTTGTTTGTTTGTCCGCACAGAACGTTTGTGTTTTGCTCTGCAACTGCTTGTCAGATCGAGACAAAATTTTCACCATAGGTGTAACTAATGTCGAATGTTTTAATGATAATCATGATGTCATAGGTAACATGGTGTGGCAGCCATGTTCAAAAAACGGAAAATTTTGGACCTCCATCTGAAACTTGGCACGTGCCAAGTCCTCATGAAGAATGTGATTATTTATTTGACGTCATAGGTGCCTTCTTTATGATGTCATAATTGCATATGTATAATGCCACATCTGATCAGTATGAAAATGTTTGAGGATCATCTGGGGATAAAATGGCCCACAGAAAAAAAAAAATTACATAGTCACACTATTCAGCAGCCATATTGTTTTGTTTGTTTTTGAACCTTCAAAAATCTTCTCAAGTAGCTTAACAGAGAGGCAAAACTTTAAATGTATGACTGCCTATCCATGAGAAACAAAAGGTTCACACATGACATCATACATCACATGGTTTGATAGCCATATTGGATTTACCCTAAAACCTACAAAAAAAAATATTCTCCAGAACGTCTGGACAAATCAAGGGGAAACGTCACACAAATGTTCCCCAAGCCATGGGTGTACAAGGTTCAGGAATAATTGATAGGTCACATGGTTTGGCAGCGATATTGGATTGAAGAAAAATATTAAATGTTTTCTTTGGAACTGCTGAATCAATCAACATGAAACTTCACATTTATGATCAAGTCAGGATGGGGAATACATGTTTTAAATTTCAACTTGATCAGATGCATGGTCTGGCAGCCACAATTACATTTTTTGATATGGTTTTTTTTGAGTAAGGCTCACAAAGCTGTGCCTGGATGGGTTTGAGGGTCAAGGAGCAGTGGCTGAAATGCAAATCCTGTCCAGGTTCCTCCTGATGACTTCATCTTTGCTTTTGGGGATTCCTTCTGATGACTCCAATGCAGGGCTGTACCGATTTGGTCTTCCATTTGATTTGAATTGAATTTATTCTAACCCCATTCTAAATTCAATTGAATAATGAATAATAATATTTTCAAAATTTAAAACTTCATGGGTCAGGGTCAGGTGTCCAATCAAAGCAGGACATCTTCATACCCGGTCATCACTGCCAGCAGTTGTAAAGTGGCAGTTCTAATTACGTAACACACCAGTACACAAACCCCACACAAAAGTCCTGGTGAGGGTCTGCAATCTCTGATTGCTCTTTTTCTTGTTTTTCAGAGCATTGTTGTACCTCTTGAACCCTCAATGTTCTGGATGAGAAACATCAGTGAGCCATTGAAGACACTTAAAGGAGTGTGTTGGGATGCCATTGACCAACATTAATGGAAAAGGGGGAGGGTGCGTTGGGAAATTTTGAAATTGCGCTCCAAAAGTTGAAACAATAAAATTACCAGCTCCGAATTGTGATTCCATGTCAGGAAACCTGCACAAAAGGCCATGATGGGAAAGCAAAGGTGATTCGTGGAAAGCCCTTGTCAATTTTGGGAAAAATTTCGCGGGTGGTTCGCCGGATGCTTTTAGCACCTTTGAGTAGTCTATCATGGGTGGTATATCCCTTTACAGGCGGAAAATGGGTGTTTGCTTTATTCCTACCGATCACAGTGTTCGCGTGCAGAGCCCATCGTCCAAAAACGGCCTTCTCTGTGATGAACCGATGCGCACCACGCGATGCGACCTCGTGCAGCCGGTACGTGGCGCACTCGGTATCTCCAGCTGGCTCGTAGTAGTGGTAAGGTACCTTGGATGTGGGGTTGCGACTGCAGAAAGAGGGAATACAGGTGAGTTGATATCAATCATCAGATTTTGAGGTTTGCTTTTTTGTGATGAGTGGGGAGGGTTGTAGGTCAGCAATAGTTGGGTTATCTCAACTCAACACTTGAAGATGCTACATATTTAAGAGGAATGAAATCTCAACTGTGGTGGTTCAGCTCCTGCATGGATACATAGCAAGAGCAGGCTCAAATGCAACTGTTCAAGGATCAGATAGCAGAAACTGAAGATTCCCAAGCACAAGCTCATTGGCTGCACATAATCCATCACGTGCATGGAAATTTCCTGGTGGGACTTCGGGTTAGCACTGTCACCTCCATTTCAGGACAATACAATTGGATTTTACTTTACGCATTTGGCTGTCATGCAAACACGGCAAATATTCCTAACTCGCGGATATATCCGTAAAGGACGGGAGGCACATATAACCAAAACAACTTTACATAACTTTTTGAGAAATTGTGCTTTTATGCCGTTTTTGGCCCCATCTCTCAATGGTGAAGAATCACTGAAAAATATTATCACATCTGGATCCAGATCAACAAAAATGAATCAATTGGTCTTTGTCATAAACCCAACCTGTCCACCAAGTTTTGGCTGAATCCGTCCACAACTTTTTGAGATATCTGGTTCACAGACACACGGGTGAAAACAACCTCCACCCACCTTCGGTGGTGGAGGAAATAATCACTTTTTTAAAAATAAAAAAAAAATCTCACATCTGGATCTTCACCAAAATCTAATCAACTTATCTGTCACAAACCCAACCTGTCCAAATTTCGTCCAAATCCATCCACAACTTTTTGAGATCTCCCGCTCAGAGACAAACAAGCAGGGGTGAAAACACAACCTCCGTTCACCTTCGGTGGCATGAGTAACAATCCATTAACAAACAATAAATGGAGAAAACTCCAATAACAACAAAATTCCCATGACAGTTTATCTTGAAGAGCCACCAACCAGAATGCCATGATGTCATCCAGCATGGGGAAGCCTTTGAGAAAAATCTACTTTTGACTGGGCCGAACAGAATAAATGGAGAAGTTGAAAGTACATTTGGACGTTACAAGCAGAACCAAGACAAGGTTTGGTGTGTGTGTGTGTGTGTGTGTGTGTGTGTGTGTGTGTGTGTGTGTGTGTGTGTGTGTGTGTGTGTGTGTGTGTGTGTGTGTGTGTGTGTGTGTGTGTGAGTAAGTGAGTGATTGAGAGACAGACAGACATCCTTTGATGTTCGAGATGGATTCCAGTAAATATCAACGAAGTAACTACTGCACCTTCTCCCACATCCTTTCCCAATCACAAACAATAAAAACGCATTGTCACATCTTTCAAACTCAGCATTCTGGCACACATCATACATGGATCCGATGATCCACCATCCACACCATTTCCAAAGCTTTGATGATACTTCAGCAATCTTATGGAAAGGAATACACTTGCTGGTTTGCCATTGCCTTTCCCAATGGTAGTCAGGGTAGGAAATAGAAATGTAGCTTTGATTCCAGCATAAGAGTCTACTCTTGCGAAAGGCAGCTTGGGATCCCAAGTTAATGCCCCCTCGGAAGGCCAGTGTCCCCGCAGACACAATGCCCTATACACGGAACACCAGAGTGTAGTTGGGTCAGGAATTGAACCAAGAAAAGACGTAACAAATGTGAGATGCTACCTCTGAGCTATCCTGTTAGCCCCTCACAAGATGGATGCTGATTGTAAACTGTTGTACTCAGCCCCCAAACAATATGGAAGCTGAACTCGTGGAAATACTCAATTCCACACTCACACTAGGGTGGGGGGGGGTTGAGGGGTATTTGGCCCATTTATATTTCCAAGCTCTCTCCAACATCTTTGCACACCTCCACACACTCAAGGTCACAATATATAGCCTGAAAGAAACACACAACCTCTTATTGTTAACATGTTCAAAGGCTCATGGAGGAGCTGCAACACGAGTTATACACACACATGCAGAAAAATTTACATTGGACAACACTAGACTTAATCAGTCAAACACAGTCACTGAGCTTGGGGGAAGTGATGCAACTTGTCGGGGCACTCTGGGTACTGGTGACGCCATTTTGTGACTTTCCTTTTCTCTCTGCAGTCAATGGTGCGATTTAGGTGCAATATCCAACCCCCCCCCGCCCCACACTTCCCCCTCAACGGGATGCCACCCTGTGGGGGTTTACTATTTTCCAATGCTGAGGATAAATCCAGGAAGCAGCACATTCCATGTTTAAAGACTGCTCGGACTCGACCAGTGCCAGTGATCGAACCTCTGACCTCCAAGATTCAGAGCAGACCCTCTAACCCTTATTCCAGTAGGTCTGCCATTAATACGATGTTGAGAATGTTTGAGCAGCAATTTGTTTTTTGAAATAAATATTTTGGGGAATTTTTTCAGAATTATTTTAAAATTCCATTTCAAAGTAGCAGAAACACCAAAATTTGTCCATGTTTCTGTGGATTTTTTTTTATTTTATTTTTAGAAAATATTCGGTCCAGGCAACCTAAACACTTTCTGTGTGGAGGAGGCCATTCTGACCGTATTACATGATCCACAGTGACACTCACAAAACGGTTTTCCACATTGCACGAAAAAGTCAGCACAAAGCCGCCTAAGTACGACAGGACGAACCTATAATCACAGCTCGGAGGAAGTGGAGTGCAACCCCAACCAAT
This sequence comes from Eptatretus burgeri, assembly GCF_056783735.1. Classification (NCBI taxonomy): domain Eukaryota; kingdom Metazoa; phylum Chordata; class Myxini; order Myxiniformes; family Myxinidae; genus Eptatretus; species Eptatretus burgeri. The sequence continues at coordinate 41,539,702 of NC_140977.1, read as the reverse complement.
CAAAAGGGTGCTGCCCATCCCCTGTGGTTCCTCTCATCTCTCCCTTGAGATGTGATTGTTTACAGGGTCATCCTGTAGTATGTAGGCAGAGCTTTGTATACTGGAAGGAAAACTCAGAGGTATGTAGGTAGCTATGCACACTCACTTCTTGCATTTGAACCTTGACCCAGCCATAAACTTTCACCCTGGTGTTTCACATACAGGGTGATGAAGCAACGTGTGCACCATCCATCAGAAGGACATTAAGCCAGAGGATCCATATACCAGCATTAGGGGGCATTGGTGAAAGTAGTTTGGTGAGTTTCAAGACAAGTAGGCGAGTTATCGCTGGCACCCTGAAAAAAAAAAAATTCGAATTCCTGCCCTTACCAACTCCAGTCAAGTATCAGGCCGAGCCAGCCGATAAGAGAACAGGAGAGCAATGATACATAAAACAAAACATTCTCATCTAAGCCACCGAAGTGAATGATTGACAGGTGTGGGTTTGTGTTTATGTGTCACAAAAAAAAAAGATGAGCACAACTTTCCCTACAAATTACCTGCAGTATTCGGGATCCACCATGCCGTACACAATGATATGGTCACACATGCGCAGGGCAAGGATCAACGTGAACCAGCCAGTGCTGAGGTATGAACCCCATTTAAGGCTGAAACATACATGACCACACACAAGAGAGCATCAGTATATAAACCACCAAACATGTTCTTATCTTGAAATATGTTTAAAAATAACAGCAAAACAAAAAGAAGGTAAAATTCATCAGAAAAAAAAATGATGTATTGGCTGTCCTGTTCACCATGTGATCAGATGCAGTGGCCTACAAAAGTATTCACCCCCCCCCCTCCAAAGTTTTCACATTTTGATGCCATCTGAGCTTATTTCATGAGGTTTTCAAATTAAGCTGCATATATATGTATATTATATATATATGTATATTATATATATATATATATATATATATATATATATATATATATATATATATATATATATATATATATATATATATATATATATATATATATATATATATATATATATATAGTCTTCACAAACTACTCCAAAGTGATGAAGCGGAAATACAATTAAAAAAAAAAAATGCAAATAAAATGTGAATAAGTTAGATTATTATTAAACACAGAAAATCAGTTGATTCTCAGTTTCACAAGTATTCAAACCCTTTGCCTAATGAACCCTAAATCACTTCAGGAGCAAATTATTTGTTTGAAAGGTTATAAAATAAGTATAATTGGTTTCACCTGCATGTAATCAGAGGTTAAACTTAAAAATTAAAGTCCTCCACTTATCGAAGGAGTTTTAAGGTGCAACTCACTTGGTCAACCAACAAGGCAAACTTGAAGAACAAGGAGATTTCCAAAGAAGTCAGACATGAAGTGGTGGAGAAGCACCGTTCAGGAGAGGGTTACAACAAGATTTCAAAAGTCACTCATTATCCCTTTGAATACAGTGAAATCCATCATAAAGAAGTATCATATCACCCAGATCAGGTCACGCATCCAAACAGGAAACTGGTTTCGAATATCACTGTAAATCCAACAATGACTGAAAGATCTGCAAGGCTCTATGTCCGAGATGGGGGTCAGTGTTCATCAATCAACAATATCACGTTCCCTTCACAAAGCTGGCCTCCATGGACAGGTGGCAAGAACAAAGCCATTATTGAAAAATATGCACCGAAAAGCTCGTATGGAGTTTGTGAAAAACCATCTTGATGATACTGCAGGTATGTGGAGAAAGGTTTTGGGGTCAGACGAGACACAAATTGAACTTTTTGGTCTAAATTCAAAGCGTTACATCTGACACAAGCTGAACACTACATCACCCATCAACACCATCCGTACAGTCAAGCATGGTGTTGGCAGCATCATGTTATGGGGCTGTTTTTCATCAGCAGGGACTGGCAAGCTTGTCGGGATAGAAGGGACAATGGACGGTGCCAAGTACAGGAGAATCCTTGATGAAAACCTGCTCGAGTCAGCCATGAATCTGAAACTGGGTAGGAGATTCACATTTCATCAGGACAATGATCCGAATCACACAGCTAAAGCTACACTGGAGTGGCTGAATATAATGAATGTTTTGAGTGACCCAATCAAAGTCCTGACTTGAACAGAATTGAATATTTATGGCGACACCTGAAGATTTGAGTCCATCGACGATCCCCATCAAACTTGGCAGAACTAGACAAATTTTCACGTGAAGAATGGGTAAAGATTTCACCATCTTACTGTACAAAGCTGGTGGAGACCTACCCACAAAGACTCATCACAGTCGTTGCTGCAAAAGGTTCTTCCACCGAGTACTAACCTTAGGGGTTGAATAATTTTACAACCGGTGAATTTTGATTTGTACGTGTTTTTTTACAGCTATTCCTGACATGTATGAATAAAAAAGTTGATTTGGAAAAATAGTTTCTCCATAATTCGTAATTCATCTAAATGTGGCATTATTGGAAGGGGGTGAATACTTTTGCAGGCCACTGTACACTTGTTACATACAGTAGTGTGACAAAGCAGTGTAACCAGACAAGGAATCAAATCTACAACCATTTAATCTCAACACAATCTCTCAATGAATTAGTCTAACGACCACAAACATTTCCACAAAGTAGAGTCGGCTGGGGAAGGTTTTTGGCCTGTCTTTCACGAACCTGGCCTGATGTTCGACTGAGCAAGTTAGAGCAGGAATTCGTAATTTGTTCAATGCTGGCGATAGCGCACCAACTCTTCACGGAGACCGTAGGGTATTTGACATTCACGAACTAATTCTGGCGTATGGGACATTCGGCTTGATGTCCAGAGGGACCACACATGCATTCACACCTCACCCTGCATGCGAAACACTAGAGCAACAGTTTATAGCTGGGTCAGGACTCGAACCCAGGCTCGATAGTTGAGAGACGAAGGTGTGTACCTCCAGGATATCCTGCACACGTTATGAAACTAGATCACTGGATTAGCATCACTCAGTCAGAGTTTTAACCTCAACTCAATAACCTTAGGATGGGCAAGTCCAGTAAAACATATTGTTATGTTTGTGGGGTAAATTAAGGGATTTCATCGGAAAGATGGCATCATGTAGAGTTGCTTGGCCCGTGGACGTGTAGGAGACATCGCAATGTAATTAAGTAGGGAGACTGTGAGCTTGAGTGTGACTTGTCACCACACAGGGGGTGGTGCCGTGTTAATTCGGTCAGGATCAAGGATAACTTCCCCAGTGTGTAATTGCCCCCGTGACTTTTTTATAACCAAAACCACGAGAACAAACAAGCATAACGTGCCAAGGGGGCAGAGGCCCTGCCTTCCCGGGTTTCGTGTGAGCAGGCCACGTCCTTGATGGTTTGATGGGCATGACGGGAGACGCATAAAGAGGAAGAGGGCATAGGAGGCGAGTAGTGAAGGAGTAAGGGACGCATGTGGTTGGAGGAGAACATTGAGCCATGAAGTGTGTACGATTCTGATGAGAGGACAACAACGTGCCTCATGGGCTCATCACGGGACCTCAGAGATCATCCAGTCGGGTGGGCCATCGTTGCGACCTGACCAGGTGCAAGAGAGGAGCGGTGGGAATATTCGCTCGTAAAAAGAATCTGTACAGAGTCCCTGAGCCTTGGTGTTAATTACCGCTCACAAATTGCCCGACGTACGTTCTTCCCTCGGTGAGAAGGCGGCTTGGTGCCGTTTTGTTGGACACGTCTTCGAAGCGCCTCGATTCCACGTTCCATTAAAACCATCTGGACCAAGCTAAGTGCCGGGACAAAGGAGGGATTTTTCTTTGGTTTATTTTCCCCTCGTCTGTATTTAAGTCTGTGTGGAGGCACGTCAATTAGATTTAGATTTAGTCCACCTCATTATAATTTGAATTATTGTCATTGTACATATTTAATTATTGTTATTAAATGATTAATTAGTGAATTCGATTTGCTTGTGTCCGTGTATTTGTGCTGTTATGGTGTAGCGATCAACCGTTTCCCCGCGTACGCGCACATTAATCTCCGAGAGTCTCGGCTCTAGGCCTCCAAGGGGAGAAGTTCAGCCATCCGTTCAGGTAGGAATTAACCCGCCCTCCCGAACAAGACAATATTCTCTTTGGGAGAAAAAGAGAGACAGACAGACAGGGAGATCTGTCCTAAAATTACCAACGACAACAATCCCCACATGGGCTCAGGAAATTGAGTCATGGAAACGTTTTTGCATCAAGGCTTCATCAGCAAAATCAATCAATCACACAACTTGCCACCAGGTCCATACTCCAGCGAAAAACCTCCCGGTACATATATGCATAATATATGGCCAAATTAGAGATGTTGTCCAAGCTAGGTGTTTTCAACTATCTTTAAAAAATAATAATAATAAATAATGACTAGCCGGGAGGCGACGATGGTTCGTGGGCATTATTGAACAATGTCACGATAGGTACAATCAAGTTAGTGGAAGCTTTTGAGGAAGCCCGACCGTAAAAACCTATCTCTTCTGTCAAAATTGACCAAATCAAATCGGATTTTTTTATATGTTGTACTTATGGACATTACGCACAGCTTTGAGGAAATGAAATTGCGAGAAAAAAAAAATCAACAAAAAAAAAATATATAAAAAATTTCAAGTGGGCGTGGGACGCCCTCAAACAAAAAGACACAACTCGACCATGATATCTAGCATATGTCCAAGTTTCATCAAGATCGCATCAAACGTCAGAGTTATGCTCTGGAGACCGTCACAGACAGACAGACAAACACAACGAAAATAGTGATCACTGCTGGCGCACACGAACCAACAATCAAGTTCCTGCATTAGGAAGCCCGTGTTATTTGAAACAGACAGTTAGTGTGGGTTTTAAAAGAAAATGAACCACATACAGATCCTTTTTGGCTTCATCTCCTTCTTCCCCTTGTATCTCTCTTTCATCATACCATATTACACTTCGTTTATTGGTTCGTGGGTGCGAGCAGTCACCACTATTTTCGTTGTGTCTGTGTTTCTGTTGGGTCGCCAAAATATGTGACCCTTATTGTCAGTAATTCTGTCTGTTCGTTTGTCATCAGCATAATTGGTAGTAAACGTGGGCCGATTTTGACCAAACTCAGGTGGTAGGTACAACTTATGACCCATTGCTTTGGAAATTGTGATGGTTCCTAAGGACGCTTTGGTTCCCGAGCAACAGCCGAAAAACCTTCAAAATCGGTACCGTTCACGTGAATTCAATTTCGAAAGCCATTATCCCACGTAGGCTTATGAAATTTGGCATGCATCATCTACAGGTGATGCTCTACCAAATATATTCCGGTTTTTTGTGATATATGGAATAGTTTACCCGCAGTGCCCCCTACAAATGGGGTATGTCCGAAAATTGGCGAAAATTGAAGGCCCCCTAGCGACCTGGTGAGTGCATCGATACGAATGAAACTTTGCAGGTTCAGAGCACGCAATGAGTACTACAACTTTGACTCAGGACATATTGACCGATATTGCTTAGGTCAGAGGTCAAAAGGCAAAAATCGATAATATGCGAGAGCTGGAGGTGCCTTCGCGCCAAATGCTACTCCTCCTAGGGTTATGGTCGGATGGTCATGAAAATTCACACTAATCATCTGGAATGCGTTGTGCACAAACGATCGAGCCGGATTTTCGATTTATATCTTTGTTCACCCACAGCACCCCCTCGAACTTTGGGAATTTCCGATATCAAACCGCATTTTCGGTACTTTTCATTCAAATTCATACCGAGTAGTTATCAGTGGATGGAACTCGATGAGATTTGATATGCATAATCTTAAGGTGATTCTCTATCCACTATATGACATCCATTTTTTTCTACACCTTATAGTTTCCAAATGGTAACCCTTTCAACTTGGGTGTCCAAGGGCCATTGAGCATTCCTGCTGAAAATTCAAAGTCCACTAGCTCCAAGACAGTTGAACTGAATCAAATGAATCTTTACATGCTTATAGACCGTAATGAGTACTACAACTTTGCTCATTTGCATAATGACCTATCTCGAATAGGTCAGAGGTCAAAGGTCAATAAGTGCATTTTTCAGGCGAAATTACCATTCAAGGCACCCTTGCTCCTACACGGGTTAACCGATACGAATGAAAGTTCATAGCTACATAGTACTCAATGAGTACTACAACTTTGCTTCAGGATATATTGACCTATCTCGGCTAGGTCAGGGGTCAAAGGTCAATGAGTGCATTTTTCATGCAAAATGACCATTCAAACCCCCCTTGCTCCTACACGGATTAACCGATACGAATGAAAGTTCATAGGTACAGAGTACTCAATGGGTACTACAACTTTGCTTCAGGACATAATGACCTATCTCAGCTGGGTCAGGGATCAAAGGTCACTGAGTGCAAAGTTCGGGCAAAATGACCATTCAAAGCCCCATTGCTCATAAACAGGTTAACCGATTTGATTGCAATTTCGTAAATACTTAGTACTAGATTAACTCAGATCAGCAGTCAAAGGTCATCAGATGATCGGCGACCCATGGCCACCTATCGGCTTGTCTGTCTGTTTGTGACTCTCTCCAGAGCATAGCTCCGTGACGTTTGATGCCATCTTGATGAAACTTGGACACAAGCTAGATATCATGGTCTAGTTGTGTCTTTTTGTATGAGGTGCATCCCATGCCCCTTGTGGGCAGAGCCACGCCGACTTGAACTTTTTATTTTTCTCGCAATTTCATTTCCTCGAAGCTGTGCGTAATGTCCATAAGTACAACATATAAAAAAAATCCGATTTGATTTGGTCAATTTTGACAGAAGAGAGGTTTTTACGGTCGGGCTTCCTCAAAAGCTTCCACTAACTCAATTGTACCAATCGTGGCATTGTTCAAAAATGCCCACGAACCATCGTCGCCTCCCTTATAGTTTTTTTTAAAATTTTCTCAATTCATGCCTTGCCTCCTCTATCCCCACACGTACATAGTTTTAAAATGGCTGCTCGTGTTATACGACGAATGAAACAATTTGAATTCGTTGTTGCCCACCGGTCTTTGCCAGTTTCCAACAGGAAGATACGGTCGCTTTCCTTCATTTCCTGTTCCGTAAGGGTGTACACGGACAGGCCAGGATGCCTTCCCACCAGGCCTTTCAAAGCCCGATACGTGACCCCCACAGGCTCCCCGAGTCCCCCTTTGTTCCGACGCATTTGTTGCACTGGACCCCACACCACATAGGTGACATTGGTGCCTACGGGATTCAGGACGAATGTTCGACTGAGCCAAAAACGGGCAACAATACTTTGGTCATTCAGAGAAAAAAAAAATAAACTGAAATTTTTTCTTTCAAAGGTCACAACAACCCTTGAGAAAAGTACAATTCGCAATGACCTAATTAATGATACACACACTAGAGCAATGTGCTCTCGTCATTTCTGCGATACCGTGTCCATTGTTGGAGAAGAAGTCCCACTCTTGGTGCATGAGGATGGGGATGCTGGTGTGCGACATAACGCGCACGTGCGTGCAGCTTCCGACGTCTTGTTCGTAGCCTTGGGTAGGAGCAGTGTTCATGCGAAATACGCAGCCCGCTTGGTCAATATTCTGGCCACCACCGGCATCCAGCAGGTGTCCAGAGCTGAACACCACGGCACATGCTGGACAGTGCATCCGAATGGGCTGAAGAACAGATATGCATCGTCGCTTGGGTCGTGTGGATTTGACATCGTGTGGATGTACTAGTGCAGCTTTCACGGATCTTTAATACATTTTAGATGAGAGATCTCTCCGAGGATCTTTCATCTGCTGGCCGCATGTTCCTGTACTAATGGTTGCTGCAAGCTTTGTTCTCAGTCCCCAATTCACAAGGTATTTTCTGATTTGGGATAACACCTTTTATTCCTGGTCAGATGTGGGTTGGCAGGAAAAAAAATTCAAGAGGTATGGGGCTATGCACACTCGCCTCTGAGCTGTCTCGCCTGGGTCCAAATCTTGACTCAACCATAAATGTCACCCTGGTGTTTCGCATACAGGGCAATTCTACACTGTGTGCACATACCTCAGAAGGGCTTTAAATTGGACTACCCATCTGACAGCACAGTGAATCAATCAATTGTTAAAGATGCATTGGTATCTTTGACAAAAAGAGCAGGTCGAGCTTGCAAGAAAGCCAGACGGTACATGCACTCGCCTTTGAGGAGTCCAGCCTTGGCTCAAATCTCGACCCAGCTATAAACTGTGACCCTGGTGTTTTGCAGGCAGGGCGATTCAATGTGTGCGCCCGTCCCTCGGATAGACGTTAAACCTGGACATCGCATCTGCCGGCATTAGTTGATGGATGTTAAAGATCCTACGATGTCCTTCGCAAAGAGCAGGAGCCATCGCCGGCACACTGAGCAGTTCCAAATTACTCGATCTAACCTGCAAGGGGCACTGCATCAGCGGCACAGCCACAAAGCCACTAAAATGAATGACCGCTTGAAGCCCATTCTTTACACACCGACAAAAACAGACGTTGAAACACCTCGCATCATCTTTGGAACAAGAGGTACCTTTGCAAAATAAAAAAAAATAAAAATCTTACCTCCAATCTCTGCTCTCACCTTTAATTGGACGTGCAGGATGTACGAGACAACAAATCAAACAATAATGAAGTGGTGTTGCAAAAAAAAAAAAAAGGTATAAAATCCAAAATAAGTACTTTTAAGTGTGCAGGGTTTGAAACGTCATCATGTATGCATAGGATTACTCACCTTCCTTCCAGGTACACCGATGTAACCATTGAGGAGCACTCCGTCTGTATGATGGACAGCAAACGGTTGAATCGAAACAGACAGATGGTTTGCACGCCATAGATGCAAAACGTAGAGCATGAACAAGAGCAGAAGACACACGATGGAGCAGAAACCCTGAGAATATCACGTGAAAAGAAGGGGAAAAGATGATACCGATCAAAACAAAATTTGTTTGACATCATCCATTGCTCATGCACTATATTGATGCAAAACTATAATGATCACAATCCCAAAGAAAACACCTTCCTCTCCAAATTGTTGTGTTTTCCCTCCTCTCCCACCACTAATCCTTTCCCTTCCTCCTCTTGCTGTTTTGTTACCTCTGCCACCAAAGGTGGATGGGGGATAGGTGTTCACCCGTCTGTCTGTGAGCAGGATATCTCAAAAAGTTGTGGTACGAGTTATGATAAAACTAGGTGGATGAGTTGATTTGGTGACAAGAACAGGTCGATTCGATTTTGATTCAGGTCCGGATCCAGATCCGATCCGTCAGTTGGAAAACAAGCTGGAATGAGCCAAGATCCTCGTCCTCTTAATGATGACGTCATAAAAACAAATATGACGTCATTGTGATGTATCAGGTTTGGGATAAATTATATCTGTGCTAATGCCCGGCTTGATTCCCGGAAACAAAATTCAAACAGCTTGCCGAGTTTCGGAGATAATGGTATTATTTCCATTAGCGGCGATATGACGTCAACTTTTTTTCGAGGAAGAATTTCCAAAATCGGAGATGGTTACTGCCTGCTCGTGGGCTTTCTGCATATAAATGGCAAGTTTCACGAATATCCGATGAAAACTCTGGGTTGTGAAACAAAACAAAAAGTCAAAAAATAGGAATGACGTCATAAAAATTGATATGACGTCATAGTGATGCATCATATGTGCGGTAATTCATCTCTGCTAATGCCCTGTTCGATTCCCGCAAACAGAATTCAAAAAGCTTGCCTAATTTCGGAGAAAATTTTTTTAGGCGATTTCCATTAGCGGAGATATTTTGACGTCATAACTGTTTTTTCTCGGAGGAATTTTCAAAATCGGAGATGGTTACTGTCTGCGCAGGGTATTTTTACATATATACGCCAAGTTTCAGGAAGTTTCGATGAAATCTGGAGGCTGTGAAACAAAAAAGTCCACAAGAAGAAGATGAAGAACAACGTGAGTAAGATGTAGAGATCCTCCACGAGGGTCTAAAAAGGGTAAACCGTTTAGCCCAGCAGAGGTACGCACTCTACCGAGTGTTGCTGAAGTACACTCCATGTGTTTTTCGCCGACTCCCCGAGATCACATTCTTCTTCCAGGTGTCCCTCTACCCTGATGTTGGTACCCTCCTTCCCCTATGGTGTTATATGTTCTAGCTCTTCCCACGAGCCTAGACTGTGTAAAAAAATAAATAAATAAAAACTCCACATTGAACTTCACTGAAACTTTAAGGCAAAGGAATAAGAAATGGATGTGACAGGATGGCGAGAGGTAGCACACTTACCTGTGAGCTGCCGAGTCTGAGTGCGATTCCCGACCAGACTATAGACAGTCGAATTGGTGCTTCACAGGTGGGTGTTACATCACAGTGCACTCACTGCCTGTAATGTAATGGACGTTAAACTGGGTACCCCATGTGCCAACATTATTTGGTGGGCGTCAGATATCCGACGGCATCTTATTGCCAGCACTCTGAACAGTCAAACGACAGCCCTGGCTAAATAAGTTTGGTTCGTGAAAGACTTTGGTAATTAAAACCAGAGAGTTGGTGTCAAAGCCACCCAATGCTCGCCTGTTTATACATTTATCGTTTTTAAATGACTAGTCGAATAATTAATATTTTTTTTATAAAGCATTGCACTGAAGTCTGATCCAAATAATTATAAAGCAATATATGTATTTGTACATTGTAATCAGTAACAAGAGCGCAAGTGAGCACAATATACGCCCGAACAAGAAGGTATATACAGAATTGTGCAACAACATGGAAAACAGCATCCTGGTTGCCATGGCAACCACTTCAGATGACGAACGTATGTCGTGACACACCGTCTCCACAGTCTGTACCTATGCACCAAATATGAAACGTGAAAGTTGAAAACTTTGAGGAGTTAGAGTGCGGACAGGAACGGATGGACGGATGGACAGACAGACAGACAGACACAGATGACAGGTATCACATTATACACCCCGATAGATAGATATTATATATATATATATATATATATATAATATATATATATAATATATATATATATATATATATATATATATATATATATATATATATATATATATATATATATATATATATATATATATATATATATCGGGCGTATAAAAAAGTGTGGTAGATAAAAACATGAGAAAGGAAAAAATAACTTGCACCAAAAACTTTAACATTTTCACACTCACGCTCACGCTGGGGGTATCGCTATAGCTCTCTGTTCTTCGAACAGGCGAGCGAAAAAATCATTCGGCAGACTTTGGAAGGTGGAAGTAATCGGAGCAGTTGGCACCGTTTTGTGTACAACCTGTGGCTGCTGGTTGCATCATTTTCTGAAAGCACGGCTATACCGCTGATGTATTGCCCGTTTCCAGAAAGTTGGTACTCATTTTGCCGACCTCGTAAGGATGACAGCCTGAGTGAACCCACCTGGTGTTATTTCAACGGCACAACAGGGGCTCGGCTGAAGACCCCAAGATCTCAAGCCAACCACCTTCACTGTTATGCGAAAAACCGAGTTCGACTTCCATCGTCCTAAAGCAAGTTACACCACAAGCTCCCTTTCCACAATCCCCTCACTCGTCGAGTCGACATCTTACCGCTCGATAACACCACCGCATGATTACCCCGACCGGCACGAATCGCGAGATTCAGGAGCCTTCCGTTTGTCGACCCCTCGGTTGTCATGAGACGTTGTGTGTTGTGTCAACACAATAACAATACCGCAAAAGGCCTAAAAGCACAGGCCGAGATTTTCCATTTCCTTCGTTTTAGAGAAGTCACTTTCAGTTAACTACATCACACTGTAGCGTTCAATTTTTTTTCATTTTCCATTCACAGTAAAACTTGGATTGGAAATTTAAATAAAAATAAATAAATAAACGGGGGGAGCGAGCGAGCCTCACTGCACGGAATTGTAACGATACTCCATTGATCAGCACGCGCTAGAGCGCATACATCCACCAGGCTGAACAGTTCACGTTTTGTGTCGCACTGATAGGCCGGATCTGAACCAAAATCTAATCCGCTTGTTCTCGTCACCTGACAAACTCATTCGCCAAGATATGTCACAATGTTTCGAGGTTTCCATTTTTCCTTCCACTTCTGTGATTGAGAGTTTGGGGCTGTATCCCCCCCTTGCTCTCATTTTACCCCACATTCTTCATTTCTGAAAGTCTCCCACTATTTTGTCCCTCAACCCTGCTGCTTGTGTGCCCCTGTCTTTCTACTGGGTTCCCCCGTTATTTTATGTCCTGATGAGTTCTGGGTTCTAGCTTTTCCACGAGCCTCAAAACAATCAAAAATAACAATTAAGTGCAGGAAGAAGAGCAATGACATGTTGCAAGTCTTCAGAATTATGAACCAAGTCGACAAGATCCTCGAGGACAAAAAAATATTGTTCAGCAGATCACCGGACAAAACCCACGTGCCACAAATTCAAACTCAAGGGAAATTGCCGGAATGAGATGAGGACAACACATTCAGTCAAAACAATTACACGACGGAACAACCACCCCAGAGAAGTGGTCAACAGTGCCCTCATAAACCAGTTTAAACCTCGTCTGGAAGAGTGCCGAAAAGATGACCAACAGATACCAGGATGATTCCAGAGTAACCACAATGGTTACCATGGTAACCACAATAAAAACTTCAACAGAAAGGAACAGTCACATGACTGAAAAATCCTGGATAAAGTGCTCACAAATCGTTAAAGAACAACAAACATATTTACTTTGTATATTCCCAGGATTCTTGACAGCTCCTCTTCCAGAGCAGTTAGAAATCAAGACATGCACTCTTCTCCTCCACCCCAAACACAAAGGGTTCAAATTTACATTCAGCACAGAAAGTGGTCACTGATTCTCTTAGAACATTCGCCAAGAGAGGCTGCAAGATGAAAACAAAAGTGTTTACCCAATTAATGCACAAGCAATGAAGTACAACTCTGATCGTCTTCGTAATGAAGGGACAAATGAGTGAATAAATAAATAAATCTTTGCCAAAACTTGTCAGAGTCTGTGCGAATTTTGAGGGTGTGCAGAATACCCACAATAGCTGTGCTTCCCAATCTGTGGTCCGTAGACCGTTAAAGATCCATGGAGAGAGAAAAAAAAATCATCAAATGACCACGCTGACTCACTGCACGTCAGATGTAACCGTTCGTGGAATGCTGCGGTTCATCCTGCCAATGTCATAATTTTGGCACGACTGTATAATGTCAGTGGTCGTACTGCCGTTCACACCGCCCAAGTCATTTCGAAAAACTGGCCAAGAGGTACCTGTACCCACACTCCGAGCTGTCTCGCCGGGGTTCGAATCTCGACCCAGCTATAAACTCTCATCCTGGTGTTTCACATGCAGGCCGAGGCGTCGGTGTGAGCGCCGTCCATTAAAAGCACGTCAAGCAGTTTACAGAAAGATTTAGGCCAGAATCATTCATGTTCAGCCCAGCCGATAACATGGTGGGATCAATGCAGTATTAGGGATATTAAGGAGGAAGAAATCACCAGCATGGGAATGTCAATGAGACAGGGAGAAAACAAGACAACTTAGTTACGACAAAACTCCCAAAGACAATGTGTGTGTTACAGCTTCTCTGATGCATTTATAGTTGCAAAAGCAAATAAAAACATTTACAATAACATCTATCCGATATAAAGACCGCCCCACCCCCACTACACACCATCTTTAAATACAACCATCTTTAGGGGAATGACCAGATATCTGGCTCCCACCTAGTCATGAGTACGTGCTTCGTTGCAATTTGAAAGATATTTAAAATATGGTTCAGTTTAATCCATCAGGACACCTCTGATATAACTTATAACATTCACATTTCAAACAGACAAAAACAGTCGGTTCGACCATGATAAAATTGGAGAAAAGAATCAACATTGGCTCATCGATGAAAATGTCTTCAGGTTTTAAGCAGGCTTCAATGGCTCTCAGGCAACAACTTTGCTCTTTCCGAATACAAAAAGCTTCCGGAGCGGTTACTTTGGTCATCGGTTCATCTAATGCGTCCATAAAACCTCATCAAGTTCAACCCTCGGGGGGGGGGGGGGGGGAAACATCAGGGCAACGGTCAAAATGCAGGAACTAAACTATCCGAACTCACAATCTAGAACAAAAGGGATGACTACAGGAAGAACCCTTCGCACATCAGTGTTATTTGCAATACATAATTTGTGAAAGACCAAAGGAAATGCCGTAATCACACACGTTTGTAACGATTATAAAGAATATGATGCAACCATGAAGAGACTTTTGGTTAAGTTAGCACGAGGTTTGTGAATGTACTGCTACTACTTGTATATGGTAATTATCTGCACGTACACTCTGTGTTGTTACTGTCTGTTACAGGTGCAGCAGTTCTGTGGTCGCATCTGATGGAGTTCAACTTCAACCACAGAGGAACGTGCATGGCCGTCCTGGCAGCAGCGTTCGAGCCGAGACAGTTAACCAAAGGAATTACGTTGATGGTGCCGGTGGTCGAGATACGATATGACATGGCACCAGGTGGTGTTTGTGGCCAATCGATCACAATGTGCGGTTGCAGGTGGCACTGGGCTTTGGTGGAAGGTTACGCCAGGAAATCAGTCTCTGGACCACCCGATGCACCTGCTGCAGAAGGCGATGAGGCAGAGAACAGGGCCGCAAGGATGCCAGTGCAGCTCCCACGTACTGCACGTAGTCCGTGCCATGCGGTCAAGGTGCACACAGCTCCAAATGGATCGGCACAAGTCCTAAAGGTACAGAGTGACCCATAAAATGATGACCGTTTTCCTTTGGTTGTGAGTTGGTAAGCAGCGATTGTTCGTGCACTACATCGCATTGTATCTCAAGAGAAGCTTGTGCGAATTACTTTTTAACCGCATATGTGTAATAAAGAGATTAGAGGTCAGACAAGTATGCACAGCGGTCATGCATCCCCCCCCATGCTGTGAAAGTAGTCCTTGATCTTTTGCTGAATATTTTGAAGATTGCATCATGTTTCTGAGGTTGCAGATACGCACCAATGTGGCACGACACGACCTACTCGTAGCCCCCCCTCCCTCCCCAATTTAAATGCATGTTAATATTTCCTCAAGGGATATTTGATGAGCGAAGCCTTCAGAAAAAGTGCACAAACTAACATGGAGAAGACAAAGCTGTGGAAATGTCCAAATTGATCGAGGAGCCGTGTAGCGAGGTAGTGCAATGATTTCCCCCATCAGCTAGAGTAAATAGCAAAACAGCAATCACGTGGAACGGTTTTTCCATGACAAAATAAATTGCAGAAGAATACTGTCCAAGATATTGTTATGACTACATTGTTGCTTTATACACGTTAAAACTTTTCAATCACAACTTTAAACATGTCATTCATTTGGTGGGCCACCCTATACATATTTTGCATCTTGAGCAAGCTTAGTTTCCACCAGAGTGCTGTGCTAGATTAATTGAGGCCACAGAACTCACAAACATAAAGTTGCCGAGGTCGAAGAAAAAAATGAAATGAAACAAATCGCTCCGGACACCAAAACATGTCGGATAATTCTGCCAATGGGAAAGGAGTTCGGTAGCAGGTTGACTCATTCTGGCCTGAACTCCTTCAGAACTCACTGGTGGAGACAAAGCATTTTGATGTAGATAAGAATATTCGACTTGGTTATGGTTGGATTAGGGGGTTTAAAAATCTTCTTCTTCTTCTTCTTTCAGCTGCTCCCGTTCGGGGTCGCCACAGCGGATCATCCGTATGATCCGCATAGTGATTTGGCACATGTTTTACGCCGGATGCCCTTCCTGACGCAACCCTGGTCGCCTCTTACGACACAGGGATATGGTACACCTATTTTAACCGGGGTATACACCGGCCCAGTGTACTGGTACTCATTTCGCCGACCTCGGAAGGATGACAGGCTGAGTCAACCCCCTGGTGTATTAATTCAGTGGCCCAACGGGGCTTGAACTCAGGACCTCTTGGATCCCAAGCCGCTGCCCTAACCACTGCGCCAACACCAGGCTACTGGGGGGGTTTAAAAATATATAATTAAATTAAATTAAAAGACAGACAGATGGCAACTTTTCCTGCATGGTCTTATAAAGACATTTTATCTATGTTCTTCATCATTTCGGTCAGTGGCTCTGAACCTTTTTCGGTCGATGTACCCCCATTGTCTGAGCAAGAGGCGTCACGTTCCCCCTCTTCAATGGCGACTCGGTCATTTTTATATGCCACGACGTGTACAGACAGCTTCTCTTTCACTACCTCAAACCAAATTGCATCTCATGTAATCCCTAATGAGGCCTCACGTACCCGCTGGGGGTCCTAAGTCAGAACCACCGATTTAGGTCAATCACATTAAACTGTATTAGACAGTTGAGTGCATTGACGAAGGGTTTAAGGAGCCAAGTGCAAATCGAAACGCAAACCTATTGACAGACCACAAAATGTTTGCTCCAACACCTGACACCACAGTTCCCGGAAGCTGGAAAGGAGGTATTTAGAAAGGTCGTGCAATTTCCACAACATCGTTCTGGATCGTTTGCTTGCCGGCCTGAGACCCTTTCCCCTTTCACGAGCACTCGGAGCATAAGGATATATAAAGGTCCAGGGTGCGTGCCCTCCGTTTAGGTACAGCACGTAGGTGAAGCCATCTTGCAACACGCCGCGGATGGAATAGTAATATGGTAGGTAGTGGTGCTGCCGGAAATGGCGGTTCTCGTAGAAGCGGATCGCATTCGTATTCGTGGTGAGCACGTGCAAGTAGAGAGCTTTGCAGCGTTCCTGGTTTTGGTTTGTAATGTGCGTCATCAGGCTGTCCAGCAAGAGGGAGCCTGTAACAACAGCAAACCATAGGGTGACTGCAGATATCACCCATCAAATGAACACCACCACAATCAGAGAGGTTTAAAAATAAATAAATAAAAATCCAGCATACCTACGCCAAGGTTCCTGAACTCCTTCACCACACCCAAACTCAGGATGTATGCCACATATGTGTCCAAAGGAAAGCTGGATGCCAAGATATCTGCATCCTAGAAAGAGTAACGGAGCTGGAGGTCAGCACTGCACAGACAAACGGGCATTGGTCGAAATACTTATCTTTCAGCTCGCACCCTTCCACTTTTTTTCAAATAACTCACAATTTTCTCGAAAAATAAGTTGAAATTGACAAAAGTATTTCGTCTCCACAATTCTATATATATCACTGTGAATATTACAGAACCTTTTTTTTGATTCAGAACTTAATAAATCCTTGATAAATCAGAAAATAAAAAGAAATGGCATTGACAAAATTATTAACACCCAAGACTTAATATTTGGAAGTCAAAATAGCTCGACTTAACATTTGGGAGCCTTTGGACAAAATAACTGCAAGGGCTTTCTATAGCCATGAATGAGCTTCCTACACCTCTCTAATTGCAGTTTGACCCACTGCAAACTTCTCCAATTCTCCCAGATTTGAAGGGTGCCTTCTCCCAACGACTGTTTTCAGATCTCCCAACGAGTGTTCATGTGATTTAGTTCTGGACTCATTGCGGTACACACAGTGACACAAAACAGTGGAATGACTCCTTTTCTTCCTCCAAACTGGTTGAATATATATATATATATATATATATATATATATATATATATATATATATATATATATATATATATATATATATATATATATATATATATATATATATATATATATATATATATATGCCTGATGTTGGCGCAGTGGTTAGGGCAGCGGCTTGGGATCTAAAAGGTCCTGAGCTCAAGCCCCGTTGAGCCACTGAATTAATACACCAGGGGGTTGACTCAGCCTGTCATCCTTCCGAGGTCGGCGAAATGAGTACCAGTATACTGGGCCGGTGTATACCCCGGTTAAAATAGGCGTACCATATCCCTGTGTTGTAAGAGGCGACCAGGGTTGTGTCAGGAAGGGCATCCGGCATAAAACCTGTGCCAAATCACAATGCGGATGATCCGCTGCGGCGACCCCCAACGGGAGCAGCCGAAAGAAGATATATATATATATATATATATATATATATATATATATATATATATATATATATATATATATATATATATATATATATATATATATATATATATATATATATAGCAGGTCCCTGCAACTCACCAAAGGTGAGTTCAATTCCAAGGTAAAGGAGAATCCCCTGCTTGAAAACTAATTATTTCTAACAACTTCTAAAAGGTGCCAATTGTCCCCGGGCCATTTTAGGATTTCTCTGTGGAATAAGCTCGGATTTCGTAATATTTTCAGCTTTTTTTGTTTTGTTCCACTGCAAACCAAAGAAATATATGTGGATACCAAAAGATTTTTTTTAATTTCAATAATTTTCTGGAAGAAATGGTGCATTATTTGAAAAAAGTGCAAGCGTGCCAATATTTTTGGTCACGGCACTATTACAACTTGCCTCTGGGCTGTCGAGCCCGGATACAAATCTTGGTCTCGCACCAAATTATCATCCTGGTGATTCGCAGGCAGAGCAAGACATAAACGTGTGTGCCGTCCCCAAGATGGACGTTAAACTGGGCGTCCCATCTGCAAGCATTAGTTGGTGGACATTAAAGATTACACGGTGTCCTTCGCAAAGACTAGGCAAGCTATCGCCGGCACCCTGAAATTATAAATTATTCTTCTAACCTACAAGGAAAACTGCATCAATGTCACAGCCACGTCTCCAGCAAACGATGCAACCAGCCCAGCATCCATGTTCTGCATGCGAAAGAAAAAAGCTCATATACATCACAATCAAATGGACAGATTTAATGGGTTGGCAGGATTTCTGAAATTGAATTCTTCCGAATCTTCTTGCTCACAGGGAATAAACAGGGAACAGTACCCTGGGCTTTTTTTAAGTTTTAACGTCATCCGCTTTTATGTCTTCCACAGAATCCCGTAAACACCCAAACCCTCATCCATCTTAGTCACCAGAAAAGAAACCTTCAAAACAGCTGTTCGCCACCATCTCTTATCTTAAGCACAATCTTTTCTACCCCTGCTAATCCACCCCAAACCCAATCCCTTCAAATTCCCTGCCTTCCTTCCTGAAAGTCCCTGTAATGTCCATCTTGTATTCCCCATGTTCCCCACCCCATTCCTCTCCCTTCCACAGATCTCCTAATGTCTCTGTTCCCCACTGGTTTGTCCTTCCCCCTCCTGCCCCTCTTGTTTCCTGCCCCCCTTGTTGTACGTTGTGTGTTAGCTCTCAAACGAGCCTCGACAAGGAATACTAAAAAAGGCTCGACAAGGTAGACGAGGAATGGGTTTGTGGCAGCTTTTAAACAGTTACACCTTTTTTTGTGCACGATACATAGACGGCCACATGATTACGCTCCGTTTGGCGTAATAACCCCCAACATACCTCTCGATGGACCTTTGTGCGAAGCTTAATTTCCGCCACAATCAGCCCCACAATGTTTCCGTTGTACGTTGCAGCCAGAGAGAAAAAGCGTGGGCTCGTAGTGATATCCTGGTACCAAGAATCAGGATACCTGGAACGTGTCAAATACAATGAATGTAATATGATGGAGAGACAAGTTTAAAATAAAATAAAAGTTTTCATGTCAAACAGTTTTGATCCCCCGACACCCTTTCCCCATTCAATAAAATGGACTCATCCATGGAAATTATACCGGCGGTGCTTCTAATGACAATAAAGAGAGGAATCTGAATGCATTTCAGTCTGAAAATTTGGAAGAAGTCTTCCTTGCCTGACATTCAGCATTTAAAAGGAGAAGAGCACAGATAATCCCTATTGGTTGACATCCGTGGGAAAGGAGGAAATTCCCCGCTGAGTGAGATGGGAAGTGCAGCGCCATTGTTGTGACGTCACTAGTATCCAGAGTGCCCCACGGAATTGACAGCACTTCCCCTAAGCTCAGTAGCTGTGTTTGTATCGTCTCTCATGTATTTGACTATATGTTGAGGTGTGCGTTTCGAACCTTAGATCCTATTAAAAATAATAATAATCTATCTGTAATTCCAGCAATCTCTGTGTGTGTCTGCGACCGCCATTTCTCGACAACCACTCGTCCGATCTGATTGAAACTTGCCAGGAATATTTCTGGAGCCCTGTGGATGTGCCTTTTCAAGGTTTGATATTAATCGGACAAGTGGTTCCTAAGTTATGGCCATTTATTTACCAAACCAATGACAGGACACGGTGCTATGACGTCACTATTGAAGTCACAATAATTTTTTTTTTTGCACGTACGGGCACGCACGTACGGCCACGCACGGTGCTATGACGTCACAAATGACGTCAATTGTTGTTTGTTTTTTTGCACGACTAATATCACAATTCTTCTTCTTCGTTTGATATGACGTCACAATTGACGCTGGGGACCTGAGTATGTGCCTTTTCAAGGTTTGATATCGTTCTTCTTCATCCGTTTCAGCTGTTTCCCAAGTGTTTCCCAGGTTATGCCAGTGATGTCTTGACCACGCACGTATGGCACGCACTAGTAATAATAATAATAATCATAATAATAATAATAATAACAAAAATAAATAAATATAGTCTCAACACACCGCTCATGGTGACCTCCTGCAGGTTACTTACTCGATAGGGAACCAGTCCACACAGAGATGTTTGACAACCTCAATGTCTCCAGGAGTCAGGTAGCGGAGCTGGATTTCTCCCACTCCCTCCGTGGTTATCGTCGTCTCAGACATTCAGCCGTCTGACGAGCTGCGATCATCACAAGAATTGCTGACGGGCTGCCAGACATGCCCTTTACACCACGAGACCTACAAAGAGTGCAACATCTCGTATCAAAACGGCATCATGTACAACATGAAGTGACTACAAACGATTGTCCTGCGATCGGGAAGGAGGATGTCAAATGAGGAGGATTTTTGGGAAGCTCCCAAGTTATCCTGAGAAAATTAAGGGTCAAGTACCGCATCCTTTGTCATTTTTTTTTTCAATCAATTCTCCTCCGATTCTCTCATGCACGAGCAATACGTACGTGAAACTCTCCAAGGAAACAAAAGAACTCCATTTGATTTGCCGTAAATTCTTTGCATACATGGTCAAGGCTCATGGAAGAGCAAAAGCAGAATGGAAAGGGGGAAAACACCAACAGCAGAGTGGAACTGACAATGACATCAAGGGGAGGGTGATGAGGACACCTGCAGATGAAGAAGCTGTACACCAGCTGAATGAAACACAGCAAGAAGAGGTGGAGGGAGGCAGGGGTGATGAAATCACAACAACCTGGAAAAAGGGAGTGTTTGGGAATGGAGTCATTTGGGATAGAAGAGATCATTATGGATGGGGTTTGACCTGAGGTCATGATGAACATTCGTTTTGAAGCCCTGGAGTGAAGAATGGGAATGAACAGACGAGGGAAGAGGGGGGCAGAGTGTGCAAGACCAGGAGAGGCGGGAGAATGTCGAATTAAATATTTTGATTTGAGCCGTCCAAACTACTTGTAGCTCAAGGTATTGCTCCACAAGTCAAGGAAACATTCTGCAGTACATCCTCAACAATCGTCGCCTCTTGCAAATGTTTCAATCAGACACCAAATCAACGGTGGTACCACGTTGGGAGAGCAGACAATCTGCTCACGTCACACCCTGGATGTTAATCAAAATCTCCTTGTACGCTCAACCTTAGTCGTGCAATCACCTGGTCCTGACTTTTTGCAGACTTCTGCTACGTAATAGGGGTGGATCTAAGTGTTCCAGGGGGGGAAGGGGAGGTGTGGGATGAAAGCACGACTACATTTCATCATTTGTCAAAATCCCCCCCCCCCACCGCAAAAAAAAAAACCCTCGACAGCATCAATCCATTCCATTACTTCTTTCTTCAAAACCCCCAATTATTCCCACCCAAAGGTGAAGGTTTTTTTTCTTTTTTTTGTCCTTTGGCACAAGTCTTTCACCAACCGGCTGGCCAGGCCTGAAGTTCGACTGAAGGTGACAGGAATTCGCAACTTCTTCAACGTGCAGCAACGACTCACCTCCTCTTCGTGAAAGGCACCGCAGGATCTTTTAATGTCCACCAACTACCGGTGCCGGCAGGTCCTCCGGATTAACGTCCTCACACGCATCGACAGCCTCACCCTGCACGCGAAACACCAGGACGACAGTTTATAGCTGGGTCTGCATTCAAACCCAAGCTAGACAGCTCAGAGGCGAGTGTGAAGACCTCCAGGCCATCCCTACAGCCCATTGTGTGGCATTCAATAGAAACACCATGATGTTCCATGTGATGATACAAATGCTGTGGGAGAGATCTTGGAAGCCATTGGTGGTGACATCGATCACAGGTGTGGTGGCTTCACTGACAGACGCTTTCAAGGAGGCAAATTGTAGCATCTGTCATCGAGCATCCTCGGGATACAATGGACAACATGTGCCTCAATTGCGATCACAAACCATAACCTTCTTCCAGTTTATATATTTATTGATATGCGATGTGATCGAATTGCTAAGTAAATATTTTGGAACTTTTCAGAAAAAGTAGAACTAGAGGCCAAAATAAACCATACCTGGAAAACCCCTAACCGATATTTTAAAAGACTAGTGCATGGCCGTACGTGCAAAAAAAAAAGAAGAATTGTGACGTCATCGCACCGTGTCCTGTCATTGGTTTGGTAAATAAATGGCCATAACTTGGGAACCACTTGTCCGATTAATATCAAACCTTAAAAAGGCACATCCACAGGGCCCCAGCAATATACCTGGCAAGTTTCAATTAGATCGGACTGGTGGTTGTTGAGAAACAGTGGTCGAAACGCACGAACGCACTCACACACACACACACACACACTGCTGGAATTATAGATAGACGAGTGCATGCCCGTCGGTGTGAGTAGTCCAAGAACGATATCAAACCTTGAAAAGGCACATACTCAGGTCCCCAGTGTCAATTGTGACGTCATATCAAACAAAGAAGAAGAAGAATTGTGACGTCAATCGTGCAAAAAAAAGAATTGTGACATCAATCGTGACGTCATAGCACCGTGTCCTGTCATTGGTTGGCAAATAGATGGCGGTAACTTGGGAACCGCTTGTCCGATTAATATCAAACCTTGAAAAGGCACATCCTCGGGTCCCAGCAATATACCTGGCAAGTTTCAATTACATCGGACCAGTGGTTGTCAAGAAACAGCGGTCACAGACACACAGACACAGATTGCTGGAATTATAGACAATTGTGACGTCATATCAAACGAAGAACAATTGTGACGTCAATCGTACAAAAAAAAAAAAAGAAAAAAAAAAAGAAGAATTGTGGCATCATAGCACCATGTCCTGTCATTGGTTGGCAAATAAATGGCCGTAGCTTGGGAACCGCTTGTCCGATTAATATCAAACCTTGAAAAGGCATATCCGCGGGTCACAGCAATATTCCTGGCAAGTTTAATTGAAATCGGACCAGTGGTTGTCGAGAAACAGTGGTCACAGACACAGAGATTGCTGGAATTATAGATAGACTTGTACGTGCCCGTAAAAAAAAAAAAAAAAAAAAATTTAAATAAATATTCAAAACGCGAGCAACAAACAACAACCACGCAGGCCGTTTCTTCGCTCTCGCGTGCCCGTACGTGCGTGGCCCGGAAGTTCGCATATTATTCGCAGTTACAATTATTTGCAATTTTGTTTCAATACCCAATTATTCAATTAGCGCCAACGTATTTTACCTTTTCGCAATGTCGTGGCAAGGAAAAACAAAAAGAGAAGAAAAGAGAGAGAGAAAAAAATTTACTTCCTGGTTCGGAGCATACCAGCACTCTGATGTTACCGAAATTTATGCACCGTCTAATATGAAAACGATCATAACTTGGGGAATTGTGTTTATCTATAAATGCGCATAAGAAATCGAGAAATTATTAGAATACACGAAGTCATCACTATCCGGAAGTCCATACGTTGTAACCCGTAATGGCGAACGCGGCTGAGCTTCCCTTCCCCATCGGCCACGCCCACGCAACAACGTGTCTTGTCATTGGTTTGTTAAATAAATGGCCATAACTTGGGAATCACTTGTCCGATTAATATCGGACCTTGAAAAGGCACATCCTCAGGACCCCAGCAATATATCTGGCAAGTTTCAATTAGATCGGATCAGCGGTTGTCGAGAAACAGCGGTCACACACACACTGCTGGAATTATAGATGGATGACAAGCGGGAGCGATCATTATAGGCGGTGTATAAGCTGAGCAGTGTTTGGTAAGATCGATAGAGTTATCCATTTATCGCCAACGTTTGAGAGTAAAGGCAAGGTCGCAGGATAAATAAAATATAAAAATCCAAGGAAGGAGCGGTTCAGTAAAGACTATGACGGCCTAGAAGTCTGAACTGACCTGCGCAGTGGCCGCGATCCAGAAGCCGGGGTCCGGAGCCCAATGGGCACAGTGCCTGGAAAGCCTGGACAGAGGGCTCGGTCGATGAGGCCGTGCGATCACGGGAGTAAGATAGAATCCGTGCATCGCTGTGTCATCGTGTTCGATCCACCTTTGAACTTCTTCCGGCGTTTCCTTCTATTTCATAACCTTCATACCTTATTAAATCCTGAAGAACGAAACGTTTTCCTTTTATAACTTTCACTCAGCGCCTCCTGCATTTCCTCTTCTTCCCTTCCTTTTCTTCAGGATGGAAAATAATTTCGACATTACGCGGAGGAAATAATTGCAATGCCAAATATCGACAAAAACACGACGAATACCGTTTAAATTTATTGAAGTTTAAAAAGCAGAAAAATGTTCAAATGAAAACGGCGCAAGCATCGCTGCTCATTACACCGACATGGCCGCGATGCACTGAATAAGAACAGAAACGCTCGAAAGGATCATGCAAGCACATTAGGCTCTGTGTTGCTCTGTCATTTGATGAAAATCGAATATAAATTTTTCATTTCATTGCTTATTTTGCAGGTAAATCAACACAAACATTTGGCCCCTGCAGGATTGCTAAAAGGTGAATCAAATGACTATCGAGTGGCTCTCCTAATTGTTATGCCTGGTGTTGGCATAATACTTAGTGTGGTGGAAATTGGAATTTGGATCCCAGGGTCCTGAGTTAAAATCCCGCTCATCCGTTGAATTAATACCGGGTAGGGTTGACTCAGCATGTCATCCTTCCGAGGTCGGCAAAATGAGTGCCAGCATGCTGGTATCCTGTGTCGGAGTGGTGACCCGTCCAGGATTGTGCCCAATAGCCAAGGAGACTGCTTAGGCAGCACCAACGCTCTGTACCGAGTATGGTCCCAATATCCTCCTCCTAATATGGGCAACATAAAATGGGGGAACATTTTGCCGATATATTTTATATCGATCTATTTCGGTCACTATGCTCCTTAATAAAAAAAAACATGGCTATCATCTTGAAAATTTTTGTCTTTCAACGATACATTTTGATGATATCCATCCGTCGACCTGGTTCTCTCTCTGTCAGGCTGTCTATCTGTCTGTCTGTCCATCAGTCATGCTTTCCGTCTATCCGACTCTCCATCCCATTGTCTGTCCCTCCATCTATCACACCGTCTGACAGCCTGTCAGGTCCATTCCACTTGCCTGGTTTTTCATATGGCGAATCGCCTTAAAGCATCCGGAATGGTCAACCAATTCAAAGCTCCCTGCCAGATCATGTGTCCAAACGCCATGACACCGTGCATGTTGGGGCAACCGAATGTGTTGAGCGTTACGGTAGTTGGCACCACCATCTTCGTATCTAATTCGGCCAACCAAGCCTGAGACGTGGGCACCATCTTTAAATGCAGCTTTAATTGCTGCAGCCAATTATCCCTCAACGGGCTTTCTTTAATCACTCAATGAAGGACCACGGCAACCTGAGACCTGGTATGTTTAAAAAGGCAATGATAATGCTCACAGGGGAAGGAAAGGAGCAACAAATAAACAAGCAGTCATAGAATGGTACTTAAGAAATCGTCAACTTGACCTCTGACCTTGTCTCATAAAAGCTGTCTCTCGAGAAGGTAGCGACGTAAACCAGAAGTTTCTACGATGATTCTGTATCAAACCATCAAAAATCGAATGTTTGACCTCACTCTGACCTTGACCTTTACCGAAATCAAATCAGCGCGAGCCATCACCCTCCTGAATCACGTGGTGTAATTTGACATTGGTAGCTTCTTCCGTTCTCAAGTTATCTTGCCTACAAACACACAAATGCACACAAACAAAAAAGCAAACACACACAAACAGATGACAGAAGTCATCAATATACTTAGGAAATCTTTAGATTTCGTAAGTAACAAACACACAAACAAGCAGTCATAGACTGGTACTTGCGAAATCGTCAACTTGACCTCTGACCTTGCCTAATAAAAGCTGTCTCTCGAGAAGGTAGCGACGCAAACCAGAAGTTTCTACGATGATTCTGTACCAAACCATCAAAAATCGAATGTTTTGGATGTTTGACCTCACTGTGACCTTGACCTTTGACCGATTTTGACCAAAATCTAATCAGCGCTAGCCATCACCCTCCTGAATCACGTGGTGTAATTTGACATTGGTGGCTTCTTCCGTTCTTGAGTTATCGTGCCTACAAACACACACACAAACAAAGAGTCCGAAAGCGATCAATATACTTACGAAACCTTTAGATTTCGTAAGTAATAAATAAAAATTGCGAGAATAAACCCATTACCCACTACCGAACACGTGCCCCCATGAAATAACAAGAGTTCACAGAACACCGTACCCCGCGCAATGTTGAGAAACAAGGACACGGGCGTGGTCTTCGAGCGGAAATTTTGATTGGTCGTGATGATGTAAAACTGCCCAAGTACTACTGAAACGGAAGGGTTTTTAAAATGTCATAAAGGCTATTTGTGGCCTACAGTTTAAGTATATAATTCAATTGAAATAAAATGAAGACTTTAAAGGTCATAGAAAAATGGAAATTCTTAAGTTTACCATTATTCATGCACACGTTGCATTAGTTTATCATGCCTGTTGTTTTTGTCCTTTATGACGTCCTTAAATACAGCAAGTTTCCTGTTTGACTGCCAGACAAGCAGACAGATTATAAAATGCTCTCACTTCTGTATGCTCATGTGCAATTGGGACAAATTCAGAGCCAAAGTACTTCTAAACTACAGGTTCATTTTCCAATTAATGTTATATATTGTTACGTTTGAGGGGGGGAGTATGCATTCAAAGGGTAATTAGGATGTTTAATTAGGTATGCCATGCTGTTTGAGTTTACCAGGATCTCGATGTAATAAGTAGCAATTCAGTGGTGATAGGTCAGGTCAGGTATGGGAGCATGTGCCAGAACAGCGCGTCGCTGCGTCCACTTTCCGCCGGTACTCCAGGGGCCTCCGTCTGGCCATCCCCCAGGCAGATGCCAGGCCCATCCCCATCTCCTTGAGATGATGGTCAACCTGCTGCAACCATGAGGCACGTGGTCGGCCCACTGGCCTCCTCCACTCATGAGACTCCCTCGTTGAGAGAATCTGGTGAGCAGGATCAGCATCAGGAAAACGAGCCACATGTCCATACAGCTGCAACTGACGCTCACGGACTATGCAGGTAACAAATCTCATCCGACTCTCTCTCAGCAACCGCTCGTTGGACACAAAATCCGACCAGCGATAGCCAAGGATTCTCCGAAGACACCTGGTACCAAAGGAATTAAGTCTCCGTCTCAGATCATTGGTCAGAGTCCAAGTCTCGCACCCATAGAGCAAGACTGGAAGTACCAAGGACCTGAAGACTCGGACTTTCATCCTCCCGCACAGGTACCGGCAGCGCCACACCCCATGATCCAGTGAATCCATGACTCCCCAGGCCCGACCCAGACGTCTATTGACCTCTGACTCGCAGCCAGCAGAGACATGAATATCACTGCCAAGGTAAGTGAATCTCTCCACGACCTCAACATTCTCACCACAAACAGACACAGACAGGACAGCAGCATCCAAGATGTCACCGAAAGCCTGGATCTTAGTTTTGACCCAAGAAACCCGTAATCCCAGCGGCTCCGACTCCTCATTCAGCACCTCGAGGGCCCCCAAAAGGATGTCTAAAGTCTCCGCAAAGATGACTGCATCGTCTGCAAAATCAAGGTCCGAGATCTTGACATTCCCAAACGATGCACCGCAACTTGATCTCTCCGACATCCTCCCTAAAATCCAGTCCATACAAGTGCTGAAAAGTGTGGGGGCAAGTACACATCCCTGACGAACTCCAGTAACAACTGGAAATAAGTCAGAGGTGGTACCACCACACTTCACAGCACTCTCAGAACCAGAGTAGAGTTCAGACATCAGATCGATCAGTTTTGGTGGCACCCCACGAAGACCAAGAATCCTCCAGAGGACATCCCGATTCACTGAATCGAACACTTTATAGAGATCAACATAGGCTGCAAGCAGCCCCTGCCGAAACTCTCGTCTGCGTTCGGTGAGGACACGAAGGGCAAGGATACGGTCCATCGTTGACCTCTTTGGTGTAAAGCCTGACTGCTCTGGACGCTGGTGCTCAAGCAGATGGTGGCGAACCCTATCGAGAATTATCTGAGCAAAGACCTTGCCCGGCACTGAGAGCAGCGTCACCCCTCGGTAGTTGTTGCAGTCTTGGCGATCACCCTTCCCTTTCCAGAGAGGGATAACAAGGCCCCTCTTCCAGTCAGTTGGGATGATGCCTGTGTTCCAGGCAGAGCACAAAACTGCATGCAACGACATGAGTGCAGCATTTCCACCAGCCTTGAGAAGTTCGGCATGGATGCCACAATGGTGATAAGTTGTCTAGTAAATGTTCATTTCTTCAAGGGGGGAATGATAATTGTCACGTAATTAGATAGGGACACGGGATAGGGTAAGTGTGTCTGCGTAAACCCCTTTTGGTATTCTCTGGAGACTGGCCGTGACGTCACAGGACAGTGCAGCGGATGGCTCCGCCCCGTGATCACGATTGGCGGAAGGCGATGGCGGTGGGCCAATAAACGGCTCGATTGGAAGTGACGAGGATCAAGGATAAAAACGTTCTGTTCGGGGTCGAAAAGGAAGAGGAAGAAGATTACAACCAAAAGATCGTGGTTTTTTTGGGTGTGGAAGCTGTGGCGGCAGAGAGCGTCCTGGTTGTTGTGCTGAATCGATCGTGTTCTTGCTCGTGTCTGGGAGCCTTGCCGAGCCTCGTGCCTCGCTTTGGTTGGCTCTGGGGTTCTGCTGACTCGGAGTGCGGGGTCGGGCGGACCTGCCTCCCTCTCCTGCCCGCGGCTTGGCGAGGGAGCTGGTTCCCTAGCAGCTGTGGGCGGACTTGGGCCAGGACCAGGAGGTCGACAGCACCGCAGTTTCTCCTGCCCCCCCTGGCGAGAGCAAGGCCGGCTCGTCCGGCGCCGATCCAGGGACAGTTGCGTCCACACCACGGTCCAGCCTGACCACCAGAAATAGCTACGTTGTGTGTGTGTGTGTGTGTGTGTGTGTGTGTGTGTGTGTGTGTGTGTGTGTGTGTGTGTGTGTGTGTGTGTGTGTGTGTGTGTGTGTGTGTGTGTGTGTGTGTGTGTGTGTGTGTGTGCGCTTGGCGCCTTAGAGGGATTGAGAACTGTATATTCATTGGAATTGTCTGTGTTTTTCCCCACGCCCGATCCCACACCATCCCGTCTAATCGCCCCGGATCCCTCTTCTTGCCGAGTCTTGTTATTTCTGGTAATAATAAAAAAGAATAAACATCATCAACTCAGTGAAAAGTGACTCGTGCCACCTTCCTCGTCCCGTTTGCGGTAGAGCGATTAGAACCGCCATGTTTGGGTTATAAACAAATAAATCGCCTCCATCGTTTCGGCTCATTCTACGTTGGCGGGACTGTTCAAGTCCCGTGGACGTCACAATATATATATATATATATATATATATATATATATACGTAACATGGAATTGTAATCAAGTCGATCCTCGATCATAAACAAACGTTTGTAGGCACAGACAGACAGAAGTGAACCAATTTGTTAACCTCACTTTTCACTTTGCATGTGCAGAGTAATAATGTCTTCTCTGGGCCCACAGAAGATGGACCAGAGCAACAAGATGGAAATACTGCAAGATGTGTATGGCAGGGCAGCTGGAACAGGTGCAGGGTGGCAAAGCGGCAGTTCCCTCCTCAGCAGAGAACCGCCCGCTCCAGGCAGGAGCCAGGCCGACGTGGGGGACGAGAGGGAAGGTGTAGCAGCTCTTCAGATCATGGACAGCCTCTGCAGGGTCAGTCGCAGGCATTTTGCCAATTCCCACACTGCATACGCTTTTATTACCTTTGGCCCCCACCTTATACTGTGATGTCCCAGGCCCCTGCCCTCTTACCATTGGCCCGAAGGTCCGTTTGATGGGTGTAAGACCACCAACCTATGACTCATCTCCCAGGCAGTCCTTCTCCCCCTCCTCAAGCTGACCGGGGCGCTGCTCTCCCATCTAAACCGTTGGTTTAAGGGCCACCCAAATACTAAAAAGGACATTCAAGACAGATTACAGAGGGTAGAACATGAAATAAAAGCTTCAAAAGGATTGGCGGTGTTCATACACACACACACACACACACACACACACACACACACACACACACACACACACACACTGGGGAGGGTGGACATCGTCCGTATGGACGTACAAGCGCTGCATATCAAACATCACGATTGATTACCTCACACTTACTCCAAGAAATTCATGAAGGAAATAACTGAACTACACTAAGCACCCCGAACGAGTCATTTACACAACTATTTTTGTCATACTAAATGAATTTGGTTGATTTGTGACCAGGTTATGTCATGAAGTGCAAAAGTATTTCCAAACACCAACACAGCAATTTAACCATTCAAATGTAACATTTATAACGAGAATCGTTTCCATATAGGCCATTTACCGTTTATTAAAACATTTATTAGCATGGGATGCACACGGTAATAAGGTGATTCTGACTCAGATACATCGAGTTCAAGTAATGCCCGTCCTTACTGCACACAAACTGTATTTGAGGGACTTATACCCCTCGGTGCAATGGCCAAGTAAGGTAAAGAGCACAGAGGGTGGTGATGAGATTCAGAAAAGTCTAGATACTTTAATAAATTGGGTTAAAGATTGGCAGTTACAGTTTAACATAAAGAAATGTAAGTTGCTGGGGATGGGTAAGAATATGAAAATGTAGATTTCATGATGCAAGGGCCAATCTTGGAGCGCGTTACATACGAGAAGGATCGCGGGTTGTAATCGATACAGGGGAAGGGGGTAAACGGACAGCCACAGTGCCAAGTAGGTATCGGGTTTAGGTTGTCTTCATCGAAGGATAACTTATAAATGAAAACATGAACACTCCACAGAAATTTACTGAGGCACATCTGGAATGTTCTGTTTTGGTCGCTACATCTGAGGAATATGTTAATCTACACATTTGGCTATATTTGCCATAGAGAGGGGGTTCAGCGTAGAGCGACCAACTTGATTCGGGGCCTTGCTAGACTAAGCTATTAGGAGTCGGACTTTTTGCATGAGAAAGGAGCCGATTTTGAGGAAATCTGACAGGGATGTGCAGAAGAGTGCAGAAACAGTTTTTCAGCACAATGGACACCGGACAGGACTAGGAGCTATAGTTTCAGAGTACAGAAGAGAAGAGTTCAGATGATGTTGAGACAAGTGTTTCATTCAGAATGGTTAACGCATGGAATAGTATCCCTGGAAGTGTAGCAACAGTGGATATGTTTTTGATAGGTACAGGGATATTGGCAAGATTTCACAGGCTTCATGGGCCGAATGGCCTCCTCCTGCATTGAAGTTCCCTTTGAAAGGAGGGAAAGCAAAAAAAAAAAAATTTTGTTTCAACAAACAATTATTCCATTTTGCCATTTATTACGCATCTCATCACGGCACCACGTACAAAAAAAATAAAAGCTGCGTCAAAACACTCAGTAGCACGAGGTCAACAGAACTTGCATCTCAAAATGACAAACATGCTTTTGCAATCGTCCAACACTCAGCCGATCGAGCTGTACCATGAAACAGGACAACAGAAGGGAATGGGGGGGGGGGGGGGCACGTCAACATCACGTAGAAGACAGATCCTCGAAGTGGAAATCCTTTCCTTGCTGCACCAAAATCGTTTTCCCCATTCTTAGGTCAGCGCAAAAGTAGACTTTTATGTGTTGCACAGTGTTCTTTAGATCAATTTACAGAATATATAAATATCTAATATATAAAGCTCTTTCTAGTCACTCACTGATATAAATGTTTTGTACTTTCTCAGTTCGAGCAGTGAAATTTGGCATACCGAAATCACCCAAAGCCACAACTGCAGAAATAAATAAATACAACACAAAACACAAAACTGATGGAGTACTGCTCTCCCCTCTGGGCTGGTGCTCCTGCCTCCCACCTTTCTCGGCTTAACGCTGTCGAAACCAGGGCATTTAAGATCATCGGCATCTCCCGCAATGAAGCTGAGTCTTTGGGCCTCTCACTCAATCACCGCAGGTTGGTCGGTGGTCTTTCTGTCTTCTACCGACTCCTCTCCAGCCTTGCCCCCCCTGCTCTCTCTGCGATTTGTCCCCACCACATTTCCACAGGGCGCTCAAGGTCCGCCAACAACCCCCTTCTGGTAAAACTACCAAAATCACGAATCACTGCTCATCTTCACTCTTTCATTCCTCTTTTTTCCCGCCTTTGGAATAAACTTCCTCACTCTATTCTTTCCCATTCTTCCCTCCAGGCTTTCAAAACAGCTGTTCACCACCACCTCTTATCTTCCCCCATCCAAATCCTCGATCTTTTCTACCCCCGATAATCCACCCAAGCCCACTTCCTTCATTTCTCCTGCTTTCCTTCCTGAAAGTCCCTGAAATGTCCATCTTCTCTTCGCCATGTTCCCGTCCCATCCCCATCCCTTCCACAGTTCACCTAATGTGTCTGTTCCCCACTGTTTTGTCCCTTCCACTCCCGCCCCTCTTGTCTCATGCCTCCTTGCTGTGAGTTGTGTGTTTGCTCTCATACGAGCCTCGACCAAGGTATACAAAAAAAAAAAAAAAAAAAACCTCTTTAAAAAAATAATCATTAGACCAGTGGAGCCTCTCCCTCACGTGGGGAGAGGAGCGGAGCTTGGACTGTGCCTGTGACAAGTCATTCACTCAAGGGGAGGGGACGGAGCTTGGACCAAGTATAAAAATAAATAAATAAATAACTCTTACTGCTCGCTCATTACCTCCACGGAAGTCATGTTTTCACCCGTCTGTCTGTGAGCACGACATCTCAAAAAGTTATGGACAGATTCAGATGAAACTTGGTGTGCAGGTTGGGGGTGTGACAAGGACGAATCAATCCGATTTTGGTGAAGATCCGAATCCAGATCCAACTCGAACGGGCACTCAGTAGAGCGCATACCTTCGCCAACGCTACATTTTGCCCCCCCCCCCCCGAGAAACCGTTGATTGTGAGGGTATTTAATCCCATACCACATCTGCCATCTCATATGTGTTATGATGGCTTAAAAACATTAAATTTCCTGTGTCATATCATATATCACAAGATTGGGCATTGAATTCCCAACATGTTGACATCGGTTGCATGCAAATTGGATAAAAATCGACTGCACTCTGGCAAAATGATGATTTTGACCTTATCATGACCTCGACCTTTGTACTCTTAATTTTGTAATTGGTATTAGAGTGTGGGGAACAGAACAGTCAACATTTTGGTGTTGGTTTCATGCAAATCGGATAATAATTGACCGTGTTATGACTAAAACCGCACATTTTGCAATGTCGTGACCCCCCCTGACCTTTGACACCCAACCGCTAATAAGGGTTATTACGTCATTGTGTCATGTCACATATCACAAGATGGGGCATTGAATTCTGAACATTTTGGCATTAGTTGCATGCAAATTGGATACAAATTGACCGCGCTATGGTAAAAAGACGATTTTGACCTTTTCATGACCTTGACCTTTGACCCGATCGCTCCCAAAATCTAATCAAATGGTCCTCAGATAATAACCAATCATCCCACCAAATTTGCTGCGATTCAGTTCAATACTTTTGGAGTTATGTGAATAACAAACAAACAAACAAACACACATATTCACAAATAAATAAATAAATACACAGCGATCAAAACTTTTTGCGTTTGGAACAAAGTTTGCGAAGGTAATAATTTTTTGAAGTGACTCTTCTCCATTTAGAGATGGGGCCAAAACGACATATAGCATGATATCTCAAAAAGTTGTGGGCGAGTTCTGACAAAACTTGGTGTACAAGTTGGGTATGTGACAAGAACAAGCCGATTAGATTTGGGTTCAGGTCCCGATCCAGCTCCGGCCTATCAGTGGGATACAAAATGTAAACTGTTCAGCCAGGCGTAGGTACGCGCTCTACCTCGTGCCGTTCTAGTTAATATGTTTATCTGCTGCAGATATCAAGCACAATCCAGTGCAGATACACAGACACTCAGACAGACACACCAAATGAGGGAAGGTTGGCATCTGTACAGATAAATTAATTAATGCAGGGTTTGCACAAGCAATACCCGATCGTGACGTACGTGCCTAGGTTCTCCACCATTAGAATCGAATTCTCCGTCGGGACGTAGATTCCATAAACAACGGACCAATGGCACAACGTGCCAAGTCATCGGATCTTTTTTTTTTTGCTTCAATGCACACCGAACACTCACCGTCCATGTGAGGCAGTACAACGCGGTGCCACGAGGAAAAAAAGGCAAGTAAATAAATAAATAAATACATGACTGAAGTTAATCACAATGATAATAACAATAATAGAGGTTACTGCACAACTTCCCAGGAATTGCAAATGCCAGGCAGAAGACCAAGTGTGCCGGCAAATTTGTTTTAGCAATCCGACTGGAGAAAGTCCGCGACGCCCTGCACATAGTATTGTGGCACCATATTGAGGCGGCCGGCACGCCGGTTCTCGAAGGCCTCGTCGAGGCTCGAGACTCCACTCAACGAGAGGACGCTGCGCAAGCCGCATGTCTGCCCAAAGTAGATGTCCGTGTCTAGGCGGTCACCCACGATGGCCGTTCCTTGGAGTTCTAGAGGTCCCTCAGGACTCACGGATGCTATGCAGCGCAGGATGAAGGGGCTGGGTTTGCCGAGAACGATCGCCTGCCGTGCCGCACCAGTCTCCACAGCCGCCAAAAGGCTGCCAGTCACTGACTCGCACAGCCAAAGGAGCATGCGGTTAGTTCCACAATCATCATGCATCAAAAAAACAAATCACAGCGAATGACAAACCAACGCAAGGAAAATGAGCGGCAAGGTCACAAACACCTTGGTGTTTGAGGAGTTGCCCATAATGACTCACCAGGAATGACCCTGCCCGGCGCTACCATCTCGGCATTGTCACGATTTGTCGCGAGGAAGAGGCACTCTGGGTCTGCCAGGTAGGAGCACGCCTTTGTGAGTTTAATATAGCTGAAGTGCTGGTCAAAAGCCACCAGGACCGCACACACATCCGGTTCCAAAGGCAAGCTGCTCCACTGCTCAATGTCACCGAACACAGGCTCAGGAACCGGACGCACATAACTGCACACACAGAGGAAGGAAAGGAGTGAGAATCAGGTAGTGGCGGAAGAGAGCGACGGAGGGAGGAGTGGGCGGTGGAAGAGAGGGATGAAGGAGGGAGGAGAGGTGGCATAGGGGGAGAAGTGCAGCAGGGTTGTGGTGGAAAGAGGGGTTACACTTGGATTATAACTTATAAGTGAGTCTGGTGAGACATGAGAAATGGTTGGAAGAAGATTGCAGCAAAGTGACCATCTTTTATTGCACAAGCAAGGAAAGGAGCTAAAAAGGGTAAATTAAAACCGGGAACTGCAAGAGAAGAGGCAGAGGATTGATGGAAGAGTGAAAAGAATATCAAGGAAGGGAGAGGAACTGAGTAAAGGGAGAGGAACTGAGTAAAGGGAGAGGAACTGAGTAAAGGGAGAGGAACTGAGTAAAGGGAGAGGAACTGAGTAAAGGGAGAGGAACTGAGTAAAGGGAGAGGAACTGAGTAAAGGGAGAGGAACTGAGTAAAGGGAGAGGAACTGAGTAAAGGGAGAGGAACTGAGTAAAGGGAGAGGAACTGAGCAAAGGGAGAGGAACTGAGTAAAGGGAGAGGAACTGAGTAAAGGAAAGGCCCACCACCACCCCCCCCAACAACCACCACGATTACCACTATGACTACTACCACCCACCCCATCAGCATCTCCGTCTCCATCATCCAACGGCACTCTACCACTATCATCACCACCCAACGAAATGACCTCACCCTGCTACCTTTACCTCTACCTCTAACACCCCCTCCCCTGTCACCTCTATCACCCCCTCCCCTGTCACCTCTATCACCCCCTCCCCTGTCACCTCCTCACTCCCCACAACCACCACTGACTACTACCACCCTCCCCTGTCACCTCTAACACCCCTCCCCTCTCACCTCCTCACCCCTATAACCACCACGATTACCACTGACTACTACCACCCTCCCCTGTCACCTCTAACACCCCTCCCCTGTCACCTCCTCACCCCCATAACCACCACGATTACCACTGACTACTACCACCCTCCCCTGTCACCTCTAACACCCCTCCCCTGTCACCTCCTCACCCCCATAACCACCACGATTACCACTGACTACTACCACCCTCCCCTGTCACCTCCTCACCCCCCATAACCACCCTCCCCTGTCACGTCCTCACCCCCCCCGTCACCTCCTCACCCCCCCACCCCCAATCCTAACCTGATTCCCGCCTCATCGAGCTCCTCACACACAGCTGCGTCGCCGATCACGAACACCTTCCCAGCTGCAGGCAAACTCGCCTCCTGACGCAAGTACTGAGCGGCGAGGAAGGCCGAACCGAACACCTGTTCCCGCCCCGCGTCGAACCCGAGACGCCGCAGTTTCTGCTCGTACATATCTCGGGTCCGCCGGCTGTTGTTCGTCACGAAGTAAACCCGCTTCCCGCGACGCCGCAATGCGTTCACCGCCTCGGGAGCACCGTCGATGGCGCGGTTCCCTCTCCACAGGACGCCGTCACAGTCGAACAGGAAACTGTCCGTGGTTTCCAAGAAGGCGTCCATGGCGGCGCCTTCCAACGGAAGGCATTGCGGCTCCGGTTCGGCGACGGCCATGGCGGACTGAGGAAAGGGAGGAAGGATAATTTATGGTGGTGGTGGTGGTGCCGGTGGTGGTGGGGAGTGAAGGAGGGGTAATCACAGACCAATCGGGGCATGTCCCACGCAGCCGGACACGTGGGGGAGGATCTTTAACCGTTAACGACGATGGTTTACATTGTATTTACACGGTTCGTGTGATTTACACGGATTACATCGATTTAAAATACACCGGGCAGGTGTTTCATCGGTGACGATAACCACGACAGGCGCGATCCAACATTGTGAGCCTGTGATCGGAGAAAGGAGGGTATAAAGGATTACACGAGGGATCAAACGATTCTGCCATAAGTGCGTACGTCATAAATAAATGTTCCCCAAGAGATGCTATTCAGCATTTTTGTTAGACCATTGCTTAGAATTACAGTCCATGGTGGAACAAATAAGTTGACAAAGTAAAACAAGTGGTGCCAGGCACAACAAATCCCACCCATTTAAGGCATAAAGTTATTTTGGGTATCAAATTTAAATTTGATACATCCTTAACCTGAATGTGGATTATAAGGAATATTTTAGTCCTAGTTTCAAATCAATTAAACCATTTTTGACGAAGTTATGACCGTAAAATGATTTTGACCTTTCAATGCCACGTAAGGTCAAAGGTCATGGTGTCAAATGTAAGCCAATAAAGGACTTGATATAATATGTCTTCCATAGTAAACACACATATTCCTAACCTTTTTATCCCGCCCACCGGAGGGAGGGAGCGGGATATTGTAATCGTCCGGTTTGTTTGTCTGTCTGTCTGTTAGCAACTTTACGGCAAAACGGCTTTAGCAAACACTATCAAATTTAATCCACAGGTGGGCAATGAACTTTGGACGACCCCAATA
Source organism: Eptatretus burgeri (assembly GCF_056783735.1). Lineage (NCBI taxonomy): Eukaryota > Metazoa > Chordata > Myxini > Myxiniformes > Myxinidae > Eptatretus > Eptatretus burgeri. The sequence continues at coordinate 41,501,765 of NC_140977.1, read as the reverse complement.
ACTTTTGGGTCCAATTGGATCAAAGGTCAAGGTCACAAAAAGATCAAAATCGTTTTTCGCTCATAACTTCGTCAAAAATGATCTGATTTACTTCAAACTAAGATTATAGTGAACATTATTCTATTTGTCACTTATAATCCCACCCATTCCTACAGTGAAAAATGCATATTTGTGAAGATCGGTAGGGTCCGAAGTTTTGGGGGTCATGGTCATCGGTC
>NC_140977.1:41426547-41496547 GCF_056783735.1 Eptatretus burgeri | reverse complement strand
ATTCAGGTCCCTTAGGTGAGGTATCTCGGTAAGTGCATGTGTAGTTAGGCCCAAACCCGTTGTCTAGTGGGAATACATGTCATTTATGCGAGCTGCGACTCTTCAGGATAGCCGTTTTTCTTTTACTATCTTTATTTTGGACCAACCGCCATGATCACAACCACAACATCAACCACCGACCACAACCACCGCTTCACCACAACCGCCACGACCTTCACGCACACCTCACAACCGTAGCATCGCCACCGTTCTTGCCCCGCTGTGGGTACCGGTGTTGGACTCATGCAGAACGCGCGTCGAACAGCGTGTACAAAATCACGGATTTTGTGCTTCAAAAACGGATCAAAAACGACACACGCCCACTTTTTGCCGTCCAATCGGTGAGCGAGGGGCGATTTGGCCCCGCCTCCAGAACGATCGATATATGCAAATTTGTGGATCAAAAAGCCTTCACGCCCACTTTTTCTCGGGCCAATGGGGAGCGAGGTGAAAGGTCAAAGGGAGGGGGTCAAAGGCGAAGTTACGGGGGGGATAAAAGGACGGTGTTCGTCAGTCAGAGGAGAGTCGCAAACGAGAACGAGAACGAGAAGGAGTCGAGAACGAGAAGGAGTCGGAACGGAGGGGACGAGTGTGGAAGACTGGAGCCCGATGCCTGCAGTGGCTGGAGAAGCTGAAGAGAGTCGGACGAGGGGGTGCTCGCGTCGGTGCCAGGAGCTGCACGCCCGAGGGAGGCCGGCAGCGCGACCTGGCCGAGGTGGAGACGCACACCAGGGATAATAAAGATCCTCTATACCCCGAGCATCAGCAACCCCCTCCTGTTTCCCCCCGCGCTGAGATAGTGCGACCAAGGGGGCCCCGTTCCCACCCCCTGCCAGGCACTGTCCACGAGGCCCGCGGGTTGCGGGGCCATCGCCGCTCCGCGTCTCATCACCAGACGGGTAGGCCCGACCCGGTCTCGGCCTCAGGCCTGCCCCATTCTTGGGGGATTTCTTTTCCTTGGTTTTGGGTATGTGTTGTCGGCGCCGTCTGTGAAGTAGAATTGTATAAGTGTTGCCGTGTGCTCGGTAGTCGGTATTAGCTCTGCACTGTGTTTTCACTTTTATGTTTGCTTTTTGTGTAAATGGAATTGTGTTTTCTTTTTTTGTGTGCATTTGGTGGAATTGTATTTGTGTGCTTTCCGTTCGTCGCGAATAAATGTGCTTTATTGTTGAACTGTTCTCCCGCTTCGCTTCGTCTTTTCCTCCATTGAATCCCCATCTTGCTTCACGTAAAGGGTTGGTAGTGGGCTGAATACGCCCGATAATTAATCGAACCGTCGAGGTCGACGATAACACCGCTCGGTTATTCTGATAGTACGGAACGGGTCGCTTAAGTGGCCCGTGTCCGAAGTCGACCTGCGGCGAGGTGCGATCGCCCGGTCTACCCTCCGCGTGGGTACTTAGGTAGTTCGAATTTGGCGAGCAACCCTATCCCACGCGGGGGCTGATTGGCTCGATCGCGGTGAGACCGAAAGGTCCACCCGTGACTGGTTCCCGGCGTTAGTCCGAGAGGGTCACGACTGGATTGTCCGTCCGGTGGGCGACGTGCCGCGATTCGAGTTACGTGGCCGTCGCACGCCGGCGGGCGCGAAGACCGCAACACTGGTGTCAGGAGTGGGATACAAATTCATCGCCCTCCTCGCGGCACTGGTATCGGAGAACAGGAAAACGGGCTCTCCTGTCTCCAATTAAATTCACGGGAATCGGTCCAGGGGTGAGAGAAGCGACCCCCGATTCCCTCCAAATTACGAGCGAGCAAATTAACCCTTCACGAGAAGCAAGATGGCGTCTCAAGGCGAGCGGGAGCCGGGGGTATTAGAAATGTATATGTGTAATAATGTAGAGTCCATGGTCCAGGATGGAATCCCCGAGCAGGAAATGTTGATTGTGCAGGAACACGGACTCGCCCAACTGAACCCAGGGCCCGAGGTGGGTGCGGCAGCGGCCGCGGTGTATGACACCTCCCCCCCCTCTCCACCAAGACCCTTCCCCAACCCTTGCCGAAACGGCTCAGCTGAGTGCATCCAACATGGCCCAGCTATGCGCCATGCTGGCGGCAATGAACGAAAAGATGAATGCGAAAATGATCGAAAAAATGGATGCAAACACAAATGAAATGAAAAACGAAATGAAAGACATGAACAAGCAAATGAATGAAGTGAAAACGACGATGGATGCGAATACACAACAAATAAACGAAAAGATGGATACAAAAATGAACGGAATGGAAACAAAAATGAAAGAGCTGCGGGGTGAGACGCAGAACATGGGCCAATGCCTGCAGGCGGGCATGAAGGCAGTGAGCAGGGAGCTTAAAATGGCGACTCCACGTGTGGGAGCAAACGAGCTGGGTGGGGGTGCAACGGCTGACAGGCCCGCGGTGGAGGCGGGTGAAAAATAATTCGTGGAACGTGTTGGGCGAGGGTCGTGACGATGACCGAAAGGGAAAAATTAAATGGGGAGACCAAAACGTGTGAGACGAGACACGAGGTGACGACAACAGAAATAATAGTTGAGACAAGGGAGGTAAAGGGTGAAGAGTTGGCAGAGACACGGGAGATGGGAACGATAGAGGGAAGACTACACGATGAAGACGGGGTAAGTGACGCGCACGCACACACGGAGGTAGTGGAGGACAATGGGGTTGAGCTCGCGGAGCGTGTTGGGACCCGGTGCGAGCACCTGGATGGCCTCCTCCAGGAACGAGGGGAGGGAGTATGCCCCCTTGAGGCGAGTCACGACCAGGTGAGTTCGGTCGTGCTTTGCGAGGTTGAGGGGACGAGTGCTGTGGACGGGTGCACGGAGAGCTTGGGGGGTATAGAGGCCCCGGAGACCCTTGTGGGGACACAAATCCCCAGTGTGGTTGTCCCTGTGTGTGTGGTGCAAGGTGTGAGTGCGGCACCGTGTGTGGAAGCGACCCCGTGTGTGAGTGGTGTGGTGGCGATGGTGCCAGAGTGCGTGCTTCCCAGCACGCCGGGTGTGGATGGGGCACCGTGTGTGAGTGAGGCCGTGTGTGTGAGTGAAACGGCCAGTATGAGTGAGGCACCATGTGTGAGTGGTGTGGTGGCGATGGTGCCAGAGTGCGTGCTTCCCAGCACGCCGGGTGTGGATGGGGCACCGTGTGTGAGTGAGGCCGTGTGTGTGAGTGAAACGGCCAGTATGAGTGAGGCACCACGTGTGAGTGGTGTGGTGGCGATGGTGCCGGAGTACGTGCTTCCCAGCACGCCGTGTGTGGATGAGGCACGGAGTGTGAGTGAGGCACCGCGGGTTAGTGCCCCCGCGTGTGTGGGTGAGGCACCGTGTGTGGAAGAGACCGCGTGTGTGAGTGTCGCCGTGTGTATGAGTGAGGTACCGCGGGTGAGTGCCCCCGCGTGTGTGGATGAGGCACGGTGTGAGAGTAGTGAGGCACGCGTGAGTGAACGGCCGTGTGCAAGGTCGCTGTGTGCAAGGGAGACCGTGTGTGTGAGAGAGCGGTATGTGAGGGAGATGTCGGTTGGCATGCGGGAGCACGCAGCCGCATCTCCCGGTGTGAATGTGATGGTGTGGACTGTGTGCGTCGTAACACGCAGGTGTGCGTGGGTGGAATGGAGACGACGACGGCGACAGAGGAGAGAAAGCCGAGTAGCGGCTGTAGTTGTTTCGAGGACCGTGCCGGGTTCACCCAGCAGTGAGCACGCGGTTCGTGCTGTGCAACGCACGAGACCACCACGTGCTCGCTTGCGAGAGTGAAGTCCCGGTCCGGAAACGCACGCGGTGGATTTGCTGATCCCGCGGACGGACAAAGTTAGGCAGGTAAATGGATTTGGACCGGACGGGTTCTCCACGCGATCGTGTGTGTAAAGCTCCAACGGGCAAAGCACATGTGTTCGCGTGGAAAACCCCTCGAGACGTGGGGCTTGTTTTTTTTTATGCGCACGGTGACGTCATGGCTGCACGTGGGGTTGGAATCCGGCAGGAGGGGTATCTCTGCCGGATGGTCCCGTCCAAGGAGGGACGAGGAACACGTGCAGCTGCATGACGTCACGGGCAGGTGCAAAGTGCGCGAGCTCTGAGTTGCCGCGCAGGTGCTGCGCATGGAAAAAAAAAAAAGGAGCAAGCCTCACTTTCGGGTGTACAGGATTCCTGGGCAAGGGGTGAAAGACCCCCTTGTTATGATGATATGCTAGGTGGTCATATTTTGGACCATTAGCTGTGTGTTAATCAGCTGTCGGGATTCTAACCTTGCTTGTAATTGTGTATTATTCAAACCTTGCTTTAAAATGTTGCTTTAAATGTATCATGCTGTTTTCACTATGTCTTTGATAACCCTTTATGGCTCTGCAGCTGCACAACAGCATGTCCTTGGGAAAACTGTGTATGCTGATATCCCACACATTCCTGTTCTTAGTCATCACCAGAGTTTCGCCTTTGCTATCAGCAGGTGCCAGTGTAGGGGTGTAGGAGTCTTAGAAAGTTATTAGTTTGCAAGATGAACTGTTGGGTTGCGAATCTGAGGATTGACTGATCCAACTTCCCTGAGGGCCCCTAGGGAGGGGGGAAAGAAGCCCACTGCCGCATTTATTTCTTTATTTCTTTATCCCTTAGCACACACTTATAGTCCACACCCAGTTTTGCTTTTGTGTGATTATATATACAACTGTTTTGAAGTAAGAATCTCAATGTGGTCCGGGGGCACCTGACTGAAGGGCCTTTGGGCTGCATTCCGCATGCGTAGTGCCATCTTCTGAAATAAATCGTATCATTCGAAAACCCTCATTCGACTCTGTCATTACTCGGCCGAGTGAAGAGTCATAACAATTGGCGACGAGGATGGGATGCGACTGATGCTGGCGGTGTGGACGGCGGGACTCCACTTGGTGTACAGCGATCACAAGGGTTCAGCTAAAGGTACGTGGAAATTGCACGTATAGGGCACCTAAGACAGGGAGCCCTAGTTAGGTGAAAACTGTACACTTGGTGGGCAGTGCCCCGCTGGACGCAGCTCCAGGATCTGCTCGGATCAAGAACTGTAACGGTAAAACATATGAGGTGATTCGAATGCGGTTTGTTTGAAGGGCACAAAGAGGGCTGGCAGGCCGTATGTTAGAACCGGTAAGGGTCGAGGATAAAGGTATCCGTGTGAAATAAGGAGGAAACAGGTTGGAATCTGTACCAAGAGAGGGAAGGTTAGAGGCCTTCATTGGGTTTGAGGCTATTAGGCGGCGGGTCGAAAGGGATCTCGGTCCCGGTGTAAAAGGAGAAACGATTTACAGCTATTAGGCGGCTGATTGAAAGGGATTTCGGTCCCGACGTAAAAGGAGAAACGATTTACAGCTATTAGGCGGTTGGTAAGATAAGAACAAAAGATGGGGAATAACTCTGCAAAGAACATAGAGTTACCCAAAGGAACAACACTTAAAGTTATCGGTGAAAGTGGAAAACACTGGAGAGCGTTTGCAGCGTGGCTAACGGAGTCACAAAGAGAGACAGGACGTAAGCGATTCGATTCAGAGGGAATCTTGAACCAACGGGAAAAGAACACAAGGTTAATGAGCCAGGAGAAGGGCTGTTTGTAGAGTTACCTATTTGGATGTATTTGTGAATACAATGTGGTGGGGAAGGTTGAGTTTTGTGTTAGACGTAAGTTGAGTGTTCCAACTTGGAACTTGTATGTGTGGAACAACTTGTATGTTTGTATGGAGATAATGATTGGTCGTCATCGTCAATGTGAAGACTTTGGACGAGGTGAATTGCGCACACCAAATCCGGAGGAAGGACGATGATGACCGATTCTGCACGTGTTGTTAATTCAGTGATGGGCAAATGTCATTGAGAGAGAGAGAGAGTGTGTGTGTGTGTGTGTGTGTGTGTGTGTGTGTGTGTGTGTGTGTGTGTGTGTGTGTGTGTGTGTGTGTGTGTGTGAACTGGATGGGGAATTGAATAATTAAAACCACTTCAGCAGACAGTTTGTCAAATGGGATGTCAAATGGACCAACGTTCGGGTTTTCTCATGGTCCGATAAACTCTGTATGCTGTTTTGGCTTTGAACACTGTACGTGATAAATGGATGGTCTCCACGGAGCATCATTTTGATTTCAAATTCAAATTCAGTTCTGTTTCCACTTTGCATGTTTCGTAAGGCTGATCGACGTTACGGGTTCGTTTTAACGTCAGTTTCAATTCTGGTTTCATTGTTGGGGTCATTAAGCATGTTTTATACTTGATTTTCGTAAATCTGGGAAAAAAACTTATTTTATGGGGTTTTGCGAGTCACGTGACGTGCCATAGGATTTAACAGGCGCGCCGAAAGCACGAAATCGTCCCGTCGAAGGACAGCTTATCGTGAGGGTTTACGAAATGGATTAGCACATTTTACAAGATGGGGACGCCCTTCTTAGGATTCTGTAAAAATTCCGATTTAAAACGAACGTATTTGAGATGTCGTCAAATATTTGTTCCGTGAGTTTGATCATAAAAACCAACGCGCTGATAAGACGTATTGCTCATGTGAGTGCGTGATGACGTAATCACGCACGGGCCCAGCTCGCTTTGTCAAACTTGAAAGTGAAATTAACACCCTGCTGTGAATGTGCCTGCTTGTCGGAGCAATGTACAAGAATTTCTCGAGGCGGCTGATTTTGAATATGGTGGACAAACTAGATTTTAAAGAGATAGCTTTGTGGTAAAATTAATTAATAAGGACATTGACGTTTCAAAGGATCGCTCGATTTTGTGTTTCGAGGCGAGTGCACGCGCTATCGGAACATGGAAGCGACAATGCTTTGAAACAAGGCTGTAATATATATATATATATATATGTTTGTTCCGGTTGTTGTTGTTGTTGTTGTTGTTGTTGTTGTTGTTGTTGTTGTTGTTGTTGTTGTTGTTGTTGTTGTTGTTGTTGTTGATTGGGCTTCGTGACCGGAAGAGGAAAAGAGAAAAAAAAAGAGACGCAGAAGAGGCGCAGGACCGAGGGATTTAGAATGGATGGTGTTGTGGTAATGAAGTGCCGTACTGTGATTAGCGGCAACGGAGATTGGGCGGATGTGGCAGCACTGTGTATGGGGGTCGGTGGCTGGTGATGACTCGTATGCCGCGTGCTCCGTGGAGGGTCGTGCTGGAACAGTAATGGTATGTAGTATACTGTATTAGGAATGGTGTACTCTGAGGAATGTAATTGGGATTAGAGTATGGAGTTTGCCTTCAGTATTATGTGTACAAGTTATTGTATTTTGTTATTCTTACCCTATGTATATTTAGGTTGTTGTAGATATGCGTATGGGTTTTGTGAGAATAAAGCCGATCGAAAAGGTTTATTGTTGATTACTACAACAGATGGAAAGGGGGATTTAAATGCTTTTAACAAGGAACGGATTTTATTTAAAGTGGGTTTATCTTTTAGCCACGTCTCGCGTAGTAAACGCCGGCTCTAAGAGTTCCGCGTTGTTCTTATTATTATTCTGGTGAAGACAAAACCTTTAGGACGTGGCTCTTGGACACATTTGTCCTAGTTTACATGTCAGACATCCAAGAACAAGGACGTTTGGTAGGCTACGCACTGATGAGGATAGCGGTGTTTTTGGGGAAAATTACGGGCGGAGCTCGTGCTGTTTGAACACGCAGCCATCGTGGGCCTTGACGAGGGAGCGTTTCGATTCTCTGCCTGTCAGGGTCGAGATGTTTGTCTGGAAGCGGACAGAAAAGCATGTCTGTTGTCTTTATATGAGCCTCTATCTGTCAGGATAAATTCATTGGATTTGGGAAGTATAAGCGGAATTAAAGGGATGTAGAGGAATGGTTGCTTAGCAACGACATCGATCTGGAAGGAATGGAATTGGCTTTGCACTGCACTCACTGTCTACTACGATGAAACAGGGCAGGATTATGAATACGTGGCCAAAGCACATAGAGATTACACCGTCAAACGCTCTCTGATGACAACCAACCGATGGATCGGGAAGGAAGGAGCGGCGGAGGTGAAACAAGCCGCCAGAGAGCGCGAACTAATGAAGCACAGAGAAGGACTAACACCGTACATCTCAATGGCAGTTAGTAACAGACATAGTGCAGGGGAGTTAGGAAGAGTGGTGAACAGATTGAGATGCGCCCCAGAACCGCAAGATGGGGCAACGAACACCAGAACACTTTACAGGCCGTCAGACAAGGAGATGGATGGAAGGTATGCTTGCCTGATCAAAATCTACAGTAGTGTACAGTAAGGTCTTCGGCCTTCACGTCCACTCACCACGCACCCAGAGCAACTTCCAGTCCTGCAAGCTCTAGTCATGGTGGGAGCCTCGTACGGAGGTATCATTTAAAAATAATCTTTTACACAAATACTTGTCATTATGTTGCAGTTGACTGCAGTGTTCAGTGCAGTGGTATGCTGTAAACTTTGTAGTAATGGAGACAGTGACAGAACCTTTGACGACACAACATGCAACTCCCACATTACTCCTTTGTGGGGGGACCTATCACTAGGCAACACACTAACACACTCAAGCCAAAGAAACCGTATACACCTCCGTGGCAAAGGGGGACACGAAAATGAACCAGTACCAACCCCACAGCGACATAGGAGGGGAGCGGCTGGAGAAAGAATGGAAGCAGGTGAATACGGAAGGTTGGGGAAAACATACAACCAAGAACTAGATAAGGTAAAGATATTTTCAAAGGAACCTGGCAAGACCGCACCACTCATTTCCAGAGGGCTGACAACCATCCAGCCACAGCAGCTCATAGAACTGTCTTGCGTCCAAGCCGAGGAAACTTATGATTTGATAGAATGAAACGAGGAAATAAAAGATTCGATGGTCTTATGCCATGACAAAACCTGTTGGGAGGGGGGGACGTCAGAAAATGCAGAAAAGACAGAAGTGGCTTGGCAGAACAAAACGCAAGACAAAACCCAGTGGGGGCACTTTGCACAAATAGGATTCATATGGGGTCAACACGCATCTCTAATTACCCAAGCTCCATGGGCCCCTAAAGAACCCTTTTGGAGTATAGTTGTGAAATCTTGTGAAAATACAGTAACCTCCCAGAGAAGAACACATTTCACTTATAGGTGTTTTCACCTATAAGGCTTGAAGCTCTCACGAGCGATCGAGTGGAACGCAAGGAGGGTTACGCAGGGTGGAGATCTATATTTCATGACTGGGGAGACTGGTTACTGTGCCTGGTAGGGGCAGCAATCCTAATCATCATGGGAATCATTTTTGGAGTATTTCTGATCAAACGTCTCATTTCCATTTGTCTAAAGAAATGCTGTGAAGCCTCACCCCTCACCCAGGCCATCATAATAATTAACAGCGAACTCATGGAGGAAGACCCCGAGGACCTCTGTATGGGGCCACAACCCGACCTGACCCCCACCAGCTGAGGAGCCAACAAGGTGTTCTGGCGGGAGGGCGCCCTGGGGAAGATTCTTCCAGGTATTACTGATTACTCAACGAACTTTCAAGTGAAAAGGTAAGCCAAACATGGACTCACGCATCTCACTACACACGAAGATACAGGAAGTTGTAACAAGAAAGAAAGGAAATCTACAAGTAAAATGCTGATGGAGGTTTATGATAGATGTGGCAGTGTTTTGACTAGCATATGCATAATTGTGGAAAATGGACAATACCAGATAGTGAAGGCATGTATGGAAAATACTTGTATGACCCTTATATGTAAATATGCATCTCATGAGACTCTTTTGTCTTCTAGCGCAAGTTGAGAAAGGAGCTTACACCATGCCTTGAGCGCTCACAGTGCTGCTCACCCATTATTACATTTGCATATTGTAAATATTATTGTTGTAATTAGTGTTGAGTATAATTGCCTAAATAATAATGTTGCTGTTAATATTGTATAGACTTGTAGTGCCTTTAATATTGTGTGGACTTAACATCAAATTTGTATATGACAACTTAATGGGAGACTTGTGGCAGTGGGCAAGACAAAAGGCAACAGAAGCTAACCTGAACCACCGGCAGTTGGGGACTTCTCATTTGGGGAATGTTGATGGCTATCCACGGCATTTGCAAATCCCGTTTGGCAGGCGCGGGGGCCTAGGGGAAGCTGCTACAGGAACCAAATAGGGGTCCACTCGGTTGGTGAGTATCAGGTGTGGCTGGGTATGGTCAAAATATGACCAAGGAGGGAAACTGTTATGATGATATGCTAGGTGGTCATATTTTGGACCATTAGCTGTGTGTTAATCAGCTGTCGGGATTCTAACCTTGCTTGTAATTGTGTATTATTCAAACCTTGCTTTAAAATGTTGCTTTAAATGTATCATGCTGTTTTCACTATGTCTTTGATAACCCTTTATGGCTCTGCAGCTGCACAACAGCATGTCCTTGGGAAAACTGTGTATGCTGATATCCCACACATTCCTGTTCTTAGTCATCACCAGAGTTTCGCCTTTGCTATCAGCAGGTGCCAGTGTAGGGGTGTAGGAGTCTTAGAAAGTTATTAGTTTGCAAGATGAACTGTTGGGTTGCGAATCTGAGGATTGACTGATCCAACTTCCCTGAGGGCCCCTAGGGAGGGGGGAAAGAAGCCCACTGCCGCATTTATTTCTTTATTTCTTTATCCCTTAGCACACACTTATAGTCCACACCCAGTTTTGCTTTTGTGTGATTATATATACAACTGTTTTGAAGTAAGAATCTCAATGTGGTCCGGGGGCACCTGACTGAAGGGCCTTTGGGCTGCATTCCGCATGCGTAGTGCCATCTTCTGAAATAAATCGTATCATTCGAAAACCCTCATTCGACTCTGTCATTACTCGGCCGAGTGAAGAGTCATAACACCCCTTACCTGGGCACAGGATGAAAACTAGTTAGGGGGAAGGGTTAGCTTAGTTAGACCGACTCCATGGGGCAGGGGTAAGTCCTCATGGAGTCCGTGGAATGGATTAGGTGGAGGGATTTAGTGAGCTTTAGGTTGGGAAATAAAATAAAATGATTGATTTGGAGACAGAGACAGACTTTGAGTGTGTAGAGGGGACGTAGTTTAGCTACGTGGTGTTAAAAGGAACGTGCTACTAGTTTAAGGGACGACGTGGGAGCACGAGTTAGTTAGGGGATGTAGTTAGAAGGATGGCAGAGTTCAGCGGTGTGTGTGTTGAAGAGTTGGTGAGTTGTGAGGTGAGTACATGAGTGAGTGAGGCCAGCGGGTCTGTGTGTATGGAGCGAATGGGGAATGCATGGTGCGATGAGTGATTGGGGGGAGGAGTGACTCCCGCCCAAGGGCCCCCGGGGTCAGTGTAGAGTGAGTTAGCTGGGTTAGTCAAATTAACAAAAATGGAGGTCGTTTTGTTGTTGGTGGGAATGTAGGCTCGAAACCCATTTGGAGGGGTGCAGGAGCCCTGTTGACGGGCTTGGGAGCGTGGCTGCGAAAGGTGAGTATCGCTGAGTGGGTACCCCGGGCACCAGGCTAGTCGGCCGCGGTAGGCCATGGGCCCATGGGGGCCGGGATAGAGTAGTGGGCACGGGTGCGCCTGCTTGGTGCGGGGGCCCGGGCGCCATTAGCCGCGTGGGCAGTGTTGTGGGCACGGGTGACCCTCGGAAAGGGGCCCGGGAGGCCGGCCTGCCACGTGTGCGTTTCAGGGGAGGTGCCATGGGGGCACTCCCCGGTGTTAGGGAGCTGGTAGGCTCGGAGGCAGTGTAGTGCCCGGGGGTGCCATAGCGGGAGATTCGGCAGAGGGTCGTGCCTGCCAAAGGGAGCCACGTGTCCCAGCCAGGAGACCGTGTGAGGGCACGGAGCGAAAATTGGGGGGCGAGGCCCGAAATTGTAAGGACACCAACACAGGCGACGGGAATCTGGGTTGTTAGAACCAATAGTTTAAGCGAGAGGCGCTTGTTGAAAGCCCCGGGGTAGTTTAACAGTTAAATGGTTAGGGTAGATTAGGAGATGTACCCCTCCGCACCATCCATCCCCTCGCTGTCGTTGTGGGCCGCTGGACCCACTTTGGTTATAGATCGCCGAACTCTGGGGAGGCCATTCTGAGGCTTCGTTGGGCCTCGACACAGGACGTTAGCTCTCCCTTATTCCCCTCCGGGAAGGGAACGTAGGGGTTGGGAGTAGGCTAGGTGACAGGATAGGTTAGCCGAACAAGGACAGTAAAGGGGGTGAGGGGACGATTTATAGTGGGGAGTTAAATAAAAATAAAAAAATAATAATAAGTGGGGGCTAAATTGGGGTTTGACAAATTAAGGGAGTGGGTATGTACAGTGACAGGCAAAGGCGATAGGTGGGAGGGAGACAGGTAGGTAGGTCCGAGCCCGCCTTCCAAGTGGCCAGCACCACCGCACTCCCTCCACCAACCTCCACGGAACGGCAAAGGCTGGCCAACTTCATCTGCAGCTGCTGTGCTGCAAGGCCTGTGCCGGCTGGATCGTCTGCAGCTGCTGTGCTGCAAGGCCTGTGCCGGCCAGTTCATCTGCTGGCTGTTTTTCTTCAAGGCCCGTGCCGGCCAGTTCATCTGCCGGCTGTGTTTGCCTGCAGCGGCCTTCTTCTGCGGGCTGTGTTTGCCTGCTGCCTTTGCCATGCCATGCCCACTGCCCACGTTCACCAGCCCCGTTCAATTTTGCTTTGCCCCCCCCTGTTCATTTCCATGTGCGCCAGGATCCGCAAGGCAACAGTTTGCAAGCTGCAAGAACTGCCCTGTTGGCAGCTACAACACGGGCCTGCAGTGGCGGCCCGTGCACCGTGTTTGCGTCCATCCATTCATCCATCCATTCGTTGTGTTCATTGCGTGTGCCACTTGAGCTGGCACGGAGACTACGTTTGTGCAGCCCATGCACCGTTGTGGTTCACTGCGTTCAGTTCAAAAGGGAAGGCCTTGGACTGCGTGTGAGCAGCCAGCCACGTTCCCTGTCACCTGCATTGTTTTGAGCCAGAGACTGCATGCGAGCAGCCTGGCTCCCTGCTAACTGCTTTTCTTTTGCAGAGTTCATTGATCCTGGGCCATGGTTTATTGTAAAATTTGTAATTAAGGTTAAGATGTACTGTAAATATGAGTGCGCCCCCGGCATGTCTGTCCTAGCGCCGGCAATTTTATTTAAGTCGTCCGTGTGAGTGAGTTTGTTTAGGTAGTTACGCAGCCCTCAGGTTATTTATTTTGGGGACACGAATACCATGAATGTCGCACTCAGGGATCCGTAGGTAAAATGTACTAGGGGAAAACTACACATGATGGCACACGAAAATTTTACGACTCGGGACGAGTCTGTAAAAAGGGGAGGGGGTAGTGTTGTGGTTGACCAAATTCGCAAACCACCATTCAGGTCCCTTAGGTGAGATATCTCGGTAAGTATATGTGTAGTTAGGCCCAAACCCGTTGTCTAGAGGGAATAAATGTCATTCATGCGTGCTGCGACTCTTCAGGATAGCCGTTTTTCTTTTACTATCTTTATTTTGGACCAACCGCCGTTATTACCACCACCAACCACGTCTCAACAGTCATCACAACATCAACCACCCACCACAACGCCGCTTCACCACAACAGCCATGACCTTTACCGTCACACCTCGCAACCGTCGCATCGCCACCGTTCTTGCGCCGCTTGTGGGTACCGGTATTGGACTCGTGCAGGGCGCGCGCCGAACAGCGTGTACAAAACCACGGACTTTCCGCAGAAAAACGGATCAAAAACGACTCACGCCCACTTTTGTTCCGTCCAATCGGTGAGCGAGGGGCGATTTGGCCCCGCCTCCAGGGCGTTCGCTATATGCAAATTCATGGATCAAAAAGCATTCACGCCCACTTTTTCTCGGGCCAATGGGGAGCGAGGTGAAAGGTCGAAGGCAGGGGGTCAAAGGCGAAGCCACGGGGCTTATATAAGCGACCGCGTTCGTCAGTCGAAGAGTGCAGTTGGGAGTTCGCGGAGTCGGAGTGAAGAGGACGGAGCTGTGGAGAGGCGGCGGCGGCGAAGGCAGACGAGGGGGTGCTCGCGTCGGTGCCGGGAGCTGCACACCAGAGAGGCCAGCAACGCGACCGAGGTGGAGGAGGAGACGCTCGCCGCGGGACCCGAGACAGGGTTATATCCTCCTTTCCCCGAGCATCAGCAACCCCCTCCTGTTTCCCCCCGCGCTGAGATAGTGCGACAAAGGGGGCCCCCTTCCCACCCCCTGCCGGACACTGTCCGCGAGGCCTGCGGAGTTGAGGCACCACCGCCGCTCCGCGTCTCATCATCAGACGGGTAGGCCCGACACGGTCTCGGCCCCAGGCCCGCCTACCCCCTCATCCTGGAGGGTGGTTCTCTTTTCTTTTGCTTTGGGAGTGTGTGTTGTCGGCGCCGTCTGTGAAGTAAAATTGTATAAGTGTTGCCGTGTGCTCGCGTAGTCGGTATTAGATCTGCATTGTCGCATTTGCTTTTTGTCTTCTTCTTTTCTATGTGCTTTTGGTGGAATTGTATATGTATGCTTTCCGTTCATCGCGAATAAATGTGCTTTATGTTGAACTGTTTCCCGCTTCGCTTCGTCATTTCTTTCATTGAATCCTCATCTTGCTTCACGTAAAGGGTTGGTAGTGGGCTGAATACGCCCGATAATTAATCGAACCGTCGAGGCCGATGATAACACCGCTCGGTTATCCCGATAGTACGGAACGGGTCGCTTAAGTGGCCCGTGTCCGAAGTCGACCTGCGGCGAGGTGCGATCGCCCGGTCTACCCTCCGTGTGGGTACTTAGGTAGGTCGAATTTGGCGAGCAACCCTATCCCACGCGGGGGCCGATTGACTCGATCGCGGTGAGACCGAAAGGTCCACCCGTGACTGGTTCCCGGCGTTAGTCCGAGAGGGTCACGACTGGATTGTCCGTCCGGTGGGCGACGTGCCGCGATTCGAGTTACGTGGCCGTCAGCACGCCGGCGGGCGCGAATCCGTAACAATATATATATATATATATATATATATATATATATATATATATATATATATATATATATATATATATATATATTTTTTTTTTTAGATGAGATCCTGTTCTAGGCGGTGTAGTTGTTGTGAAGGTAATGTTGAGGTAATATTAATTTTTTTAGATGAGATCCTGTTCTAGGTGGTGTCGTTGTCGTTGTGAAGGTAATGTTGAGGTAATATTAATTTTTTTTAGATGAGATCCTGTTCTCGGTGGTGTAGTTGTCGTTGTGAAGGTAATGTTGAGGATTTATTTTTTTCAGAAGAGATTCTGTTCTAGGCGGTGTAGTTGGCGTTGTGAAGGTAATGTTGAGGATTTTTTTTTTCAGATGTGATTCTGTTCTTGGCGGTGTAGTTGTTGTGAAGGTAATGTTGAGGTAATATTTTTTTTCAGATGCGATTCTGTTCTAGGTGGTGTAGTTGTTGTGAAGGTCATGTTGAGGTAATTTTTTTTTCAGATGTGATTCTGTTATAGGCGGTGTAGTTGTTGTGAAGGTAATGTTAAGGTAATATTTATTTTCTCATAGCAAAAAGTCTGCATAATTTGATATATTTAAGAAGCGAATATTTGAAGAATTCTACGTTCGCTTCTCGACTTTGCCTATTCCATATTAGCGTAACCTTCGATGTAGTAATTCAGAATAAACAGATTAACGTGCTTGATTGTAAAGCAACTGATGCTATAATTGCCAGGAACACACGGCATTAAGGGTGAAGGGATAGCAACATGGAGGCGCGCACAGCATTATGGAATAAGAACATGAAGGTGCGCACAGCATTATGGGATAAGAACATGGAGGTGCGCACAGCATTATGGGATAAGAACATGGAGACATGCACAGCATTATGAGATAACACGGAGACACGCACAGCATTATGGGATAAGAACATGGAGACACGCACAGAATTATGGGATAGCAATATGGAGACACGCACAGCATTATGGGATCGCAATATGGAGGCACGAAGAGCATTATGGGATAGCAATATGGAGACACGCACAGCATTATGGGATAACAACATGGAGACACACAGCATTATGGGATAACAACATGGAGGCGCGCACAGCATTATGGGATAAGAACATGGAGACACGCACAGCATTATGGGATAAGAACATGGAGACACGCACAGCATTATGGGATAACAACATGGAGACACGCACAGCATTATGGGATAGCAATATGGAGACATGCACAGCATTATGCGATTGCAATATGGAGACTCAAAGGGCGGAGGAGTTCTTTGTGAGCCAACGGCCATCCATATCTAGTGCCCAACTGTGTCTGCGGACGTCCTCCTGCAGTTGGGTTACTTTCATTAGGAGGTTGGTGACAGGATTTGCACTCCGGCCACCGTAAAACCCTTTATTCCGCAAAACGCAAAAACGCAAAAAAATCTGAAAACCCACTCCGTGGGAGTACCTCCTGTGCAGCTTCCCTTCGCAGGGCAGCTCACCGGATGACAGTATTGGGGCAAAGCCTTCGGGACCCCGATCTTTGATGATAGGAGGGAAACCACGGGGTAACATCCCTGGGTCAGATTGCGGGAGAGCGTGTCGGAGTGGTGCTGAGGTGTCGTCCACCAGACGGCGGTCTCCTTGGGTTAACCTGAGGCGGTCCCTTCGGGTGGGTGCCTGGAATGTCCTATCCCCAAGAGAGGATGATCACCTGTCTCTGTTATCATCTGAGCTCAAGCGTTTGGCCATCGGGATTGCAGCTCTCTCTGAGTTTCGGAGACCGGATTGCGGCGAGATAATGGTGGGTGGTTACACCTACTATTGGTCTGGTCGCTCTGATGGTTACCATACCCAAGGAGTTGCTGTAGCTGTGTCCAATAAGCTGACCCCAATGATAATAGAGGTAACACCGGTCAACGAGCGTATTATAAGATTAAGGATTCGTCACTCCTTAGGTGTCATTTCCCTGTTCTCTGTTTATGCTCCGACTGAGGCGAGTGATCTCACCGTGAAGGATGCATTCTACGCCACGCTCGAGTCTGTGGTTGATCAGTGCCCCAGACGAGATACACTTCTAGTCTTGGGGGATTTCAATGCATCGACTAGAACTGATAGGGATGGTTATGAGGTGTGTGTTGGTCCCCATGGGTCAGGAACTATGAACCAGAATAGCACTAAGTTCCTTGACTTTGCAAGAAGTCATGGACTTAGGGTGGCTGGTTCATGGTTTCAGCACCCACAAGCTCATCGCTGGACTTGGTATTCCAACGCTGGCGGTGTGGCAAAGGAGATTGACCATGTCCTCATTGACGGTCATTGGAGGATGATCCAGAACTGCAGGGTCTACCAGAGTGCTCAGTTCCTCAATACTGACCACAGGCTTGTTGTAGCAACTCTAAAGCTGCACCGTAAATCCTGGAGAATGGTACCATCCCAGCCTAGGCTGGATGTTGGCAAGCTCAGGGATGAGAGTGTAGCTGAGGAGTTTGCGAACAGGCTGAGTGGACACTTGGGGGTCTGGGTCCTTTGGGGGGTCCTGAAGAGTTGTGGAGTGCCTTCAAGACCACCGTCCTTGATGTTGCCGGTGGATGTCTTGGAGCTCACCGCAGGGCAAAGAAGAATTTTGTCTCTCAAGGGACACTGGATACCATTGACCAGAGTCGCAGGGCCAGGCTGAATGGCAGACCTGAGCTGTTCAGGGAGCTCAGGCGTAAAACTGTACGTGCATTGAGGGTGGACAAGGAGGCCTATGTGCGAGGAATCTGTGAGGGGGTAGAGCATCACCTGTGGACAGGTGATTCTCGTCCCGCTTACAGGGGAATCCGCGCATTGCGTTCATCCAAGCCCATCCCTCGGAGCACTGCAGTTCGAGCGGAGAGTGGTACGCTCTTGACAGAGGAGTCTGAAGTGAAGGCCCGCTGGGCCGGTTACTTTGAGCGGTTGTACCAGGCTGATCCCCCAGCTGTCGAGTTGGACGTCAAGGGTGTTACAATCCCTGTTGCTGACCCTCGAATCAACTGTGGTTCACCTTCGCTTGTGGAAACACGGGCTGCGGTGAACCAGTTGAAACGGGGCAAAGCTCCAGGGATCTGTGGCATCCATGCCGAACTTCTCAAGGCTGGTGGAAATGCTGCACTCGTGTCGTTGCATGCAGTTTTGTGCTCTGCCTGGAACACAGGCATCATCCCAACTGACTGGAAAAGGGGCCTTGTTGTCCCTCTCTGGAAAGGGAAGGGTGATCGCCAAGACAGCAACAACTACCGAGGGGTGACGCTGCTCTCAGTGCCGGGCAAGGTCTTTGCTCGGATAATTCTTGATAGGGTTCGCCACCATCTGCTTGAGCACCAGCGTCCAGAGCAGTCAGGCTTTACACCAAAGAGGTCAACGATTGACCATATCCTTGCCCTTCGTGTCCTCACCGAACGCA
The DNA here is from genome assembly GCF_056783735.1 of Eptatretus burgeri. Lineage (NCBI taxonomy): Eukaryota > Metazoa > Chordata > Myxini > Myxiniformes > Myxinidae > Eptatretus > Eptatretus burgeri. The sequence continues at coordinate 41,478,232 of NC_140977.1, read as the reverse complement.
GACGAGAGTTTAGGCAGGGGCTGCTTGCAGCCTGTGTTGATCTCTGTAAAGCGTTCGATTCAGTGAATCGGGATGTCCTCTGGAGGATTCTTGGTCTTCGTGGGGTGCCACCAAAATTGATCGATCTGATGTCTGAACTCTACTCTGGTACTGAGAGTGCTGTGAAGTGTGGTGGTACCATCTCTGACTTATTTCCAGTTGTTATTGGAGTTCGTCAGGGATGTGTACTTGCCCCCACACTTTTCAGCACTTGTATGGACTGGATTTTAGGGAGGTTGTCGGAGAGATCTAGCTGCGGTGCATCGTTTGGGAATGTCAAGATCTTGGACCTTGATTTTGCAGATGATGCAGTCATCTTTGCGGAGACTTTAGACATCCTCTTGGGGGCCCTCGAGGTGCTGAATGAGGAGTCGGAGCCGTTGGGATTACGGGTTTCTTGGGTCAAAACTAAGATCCAGGCTTTCGGTGACATCTTGGATGCTGCTGTCCTGTCTGTGTCTGTTTGCGGTGAGGATGTTGAGGTCGTGGAGAGATTCACTTACCTTGGCAGTGATATTCATGTCTCTGCTGGCTGCGAGTCAGAGGTCAATAGACGTCTGGGTCGGGCCTGGGGAGTCATGGATTCACTGGATCATGGGGTGTGGCGCTGCCGGTACCTGTGCGGGAGGACGAAAGTCCGAGTCTTCAGGTCCTTGGTACTTCCAATCTTGCTATATGGATGCGAGACTTGGACTCTGACCAAGGATCTGAGACGGAGACTTAATTCCTTTGGTACCAGGTCTCTTCGGAGAATCCTTGGCTATCGCTGGTCGGATTTTGTGTCCAATGAGCGGTTGCTGAGAGAAACTCGGATGAGATTTGTTACCTGCATAGTCCGTGAGCGTCAGTTGCGGCTGCGTGGACATGTGGCTCGTTTTCCTGACGCTGATCCTGCTCACCAGATTCTCTCAGCGAGGGAGTCTCATGAGTGGAGGAGGCCAGTGGGCCGACCACATGCCTCGTGGTTGCAGCAGGTTGACCATCATCTCAAGGAGATGGGGATGGGCCTGGCATCTGCCTGGGGGATGGCCAGACGGAGGCCCCTGGAGTACCGGCGGAAAGTGGACACAGCAACGCGCTGTTCTGGCACATGCTCCCATACCTGACCTGACCTGAATATGGAGACACGCACAGCATTATGGGATAAGAACATGGAGACACGTACCGTCATTATGGGATAACAACATGGAGATGCACACAGCATTATGGGACAAGAAAATGGAGACATGCACAGCATTATGGGATAGCAATATGGAGACACGCACAGCATTATGAGATAACAACATGGAGACATGCACAGCATTATGGGACAAGAACATGGAGACACGCACAGCATTATGGGATAAGAACATGGAGACACGTAACGTCATTATGGGATAACAACATGGAGATGCACACAGCATTATGGGATCGCAATATGGAGATGCACACAGCATTATGGGATAGCAACATGGAGGTGCAAGGAATTTTACAAGGAATTTTAATCCGCAGGAGGAGGTCATTCGGTCCATCATGCCTGCACCACGCCAATAACACATTTTCATAAATCCGTCAATCCCCCCCCCCCCCTTCTCTTCATGTGCAGCCTTTTTGTGTGCGCCACTGGGACTCATTTCACCGACCTCGGAAGGATGACAGGCTGAGTCAACCCCTTGGTGTTAATTCAATTGATTGAGCAATGGGACTTGAACTTCGGATCCGAGGATCCCAAACCACCACCCGAACTGCGAAGTCAACACCAGATTACATACACATGACATTATGGGATGGCAATATGGAGGCACGCGGTATGATGGGAAGCTTTGCTCCTGAACCCACGACAGAGAGGGATGTGAAATGGAGCAAAATTAAAATGGTTCAAAGTTGAAAGTGCAGTACTGCACAGTGGGGTACCTTCCACTGAATATGCACAACAATAATCTACAAACCTGTCCACAAAAGGAGATAGAAAGACACAGACAGACCAACAGCAGTGTTGAAGGACAAAATAGAGGGAGACTTTGATAGTTAATGGGTGCATTGAGAGATGAGGGATAAGGACACATGGGGTGGACATGATGGACAAACAAACAAACTGTCAGCGCCGCTTTATTCAGAGCGAGTCTCCGAACTCAGCACCACCATCAAACACCAGTCTTACAGAGGTGAGATATTGTAACGAATTTGGAAGCTTACTGCACTCATCATTCAGGAACAGGGCCCGGTTGCTCAAAGCATCGTTAAATTTAATGATCGATTAGGCTTAATCGATCATTAAATTCCTCAACGATAGATTAGCAAATGACAAGATTTAACAGTGTTGCTCAAAGGTTAAGAGTGATTTAATCGATCGTTGAAGTTAATGATAGCTTTGAGCAATAGCATTAAACCTATCGTTAATTTAACGATAGGTTTAATCGATCGTTAGTCTAATGAAAGGTTTAACCATGCTTTGAGCACCCGGGCCCAGGTCCCTATAGAACAGTTATATCGGTAAGTGTGTGTTTATAGTTAGGGCCCCCTACCTGTGTCTAACGGGAATTACTTGTGTACGCTGCAGAGTTTCGTTTACAATAAACCTCCTTGACTTCACTTCACACACCGACGCCATTGCCCACGTGCGTTCGGCCACGTACGTGGGCGGAGATTTCCATCGCCTCAGACCGGGACTCCGCCCAGAAAGGCAGGGGCGTGCCCCTTGTCCAATCACGTCACAGAGGGCGACTTTCCCACGGCACGCCAGCCAATGGGGGTTGAGATGGCCACAGAGAGCGATTTTTCCCACGACGCCCCGTCCAATGAGGGTGGCGAGCACCTCAGACGGCGATTTTCTCACCCCGGAGTTAAAAGAGATAAAAAGGAACGCCAGGCTGGGTGGAAAGGAGGGTCGTGGTCGTGGAGGTCGTGGTGGTCATCATCATCGTGTTGCGGGTTTGAGTCCTGCCGAGCTGGATCATCGTCGCCTCTGATCTTGGCCTTGGTCGTGGTCGATTGGTGCGTGGCCGGTTGGAGAGCACAGTACCTGGTGCTTGGAGCGGCATCGTGTTGCGGGTTCGAGTCCCGCCGAGCCAGATCGTCGAAGACCACGCAAGGTGGAAAAGTCCAAGCACAGGCTCTGGTCTCCAGCTCACTTGCCCTCGAGCTGGAAATCTTCAATGAAGACCATTGGGGTCCATTTCTGTGTGTATCTATGTGTGGGCCCATCGTGTAAATTTGCATTCTTTATAGTCGGATAACTCTGCTCTTCTGTATTCCCCTCCCTGCCTATTGTAAATAAATAACCCTTTTGTTTAATGTATCAGCTCGTTTCTGTGTTTTCTTTCTTGGTTTAGCACGGTGCGTGTTGGGAAATTGGGAAACGGTAAATTGTGCATTTGGACCGACAGACCTTGGCAACCATCCGCTCGGGTTACGCACGGTTTGAGCACGGTAACAGCTCGTTCCGCTCGAGCTCCGTCGAGGGTGTGAATTCCCCGGTAGCTTTGCCACATGGATACTTAGGTATATTGAAGTTGGCAATTCACCCTAATCCACGCGGCCGAATTATTGGCGAATCACGGTCCTGTAAGGGACCCGTGCCTTTCGGAGTTCACTGAGAAGCACGATCTAGATTCCAGGTGTTCGGTGGAGCCGACTCTACTGCTCCACCTCGCGGTCGTGCTTGCCACCGAAACTCGGCCCCACAACAAATTGGTGTCAGGAGCGGGTTTCGAACCCCTCCGCCTCCACAAAATTCATGTGATTCGGACCAGGGGTGCGGAGCAACCCCACCCCCATGTCCCCCAAATTGCGAGCGACATTAAATTTATTCTCAACACGCAAAATGGCAAACCCAGATGAGCTGAAACAGGTGGGTTTAGGTGGAGTGTTAAACGAACCCATGGTCCAGGACACCACCGCCATGCAAGAAGATGTGACCCCGCAACCAAACTCAGAGGTAGCAATCGGCGCAGGGGCGGCGGCGTATGCCCCCCGCCCCCACATCAAATTTCCCCCCTGACCCCTGGCGGATCCGCGCCCGACCGAGGAGAATCGGCTTCGTCGGGGTCATTTGACATGAGACAAATGTTGGAGGTGTTTATGCAAAAGATGGACGCGAATGCGCAAAGAATGGACCGGAATGCACAAAGAATGGACCGGAATGTGCAAAACTTAAAGAATGAAATAAAGGGAGAGACGGAGAGCATGAAAAACGAAATGATGGGCGATATGCAAACGCTGAGGGGTGATATGCAAACGCAGTGGGGTGAGATGCAGAGCATGGAGTTGAGTCTCTGGGCGGGGAAAGAGGCAATGAGGGCGAGTATGAAGGAGGTGAAAGGTGAGATGCAGACAATGGATTGCAAAATGGCGGCACCACGTGGCGGAGCGACCAAACCGACCAGGGGGAGTGTGGAATGTGTCCGGCCCGCGATGGAGACAGATGAGGTCGGGATGACGAGCGAAGCCGTGACAATTGATGGGGAGACGTGCAGGACGAGACACGAAACCGCGAATACGTGAAGCAAGGACCGTGAATGTCGAAGCAGGTCGCATTTTATAAACCGCGAATACGTGAAGCACAGGACCGTGAATGTCGAAGCAGGTCACATTTTATAAATCGCGAATACGTGAAGCACAGGACCGTGAATGTCGAAGCAGGTCGCATTTTATAAACCGCGAATATGTGAAGCACAGGACTGTGAATGTCGAAGCAGGTCGCATTTTATAAACCGCACATACCTGAAGCACAGGACCGTGAATGTCAAAGCAGGTCGCATTTTATAAACCGCACATACCTGAAGCACAGGACCGTGAATGTCAAAGCAGGTCGCATTTTATAAATCGCGAATACGTGAAGCACAGGGCCGTGAATGTCGAAGCAGGTCACATTTTATAAACCGCGAATACGTGAAGCACAAGTCCGTGAATGTCGAAGCAGGTCACTGTGCAAGATCACTGCAATAGAAAGCCATGACACAAGTGTCTTTGGTGGCCACGCAGTGATCCAAACAATCGTTCCATCTTCTACATCAACGTAGAAAACCGACACGGCTGGCAAGTTTGTCGACCATATCATGGAGAAGAGCAGATCTGCTCCTGGAAACGAAGCCAAACAACTCCACATCGTGTTTGACAAATATGAGGAAAACAATCAAAAATGTGACAGTTGAACAGCCTGGTCATGTTCCTGGCCGTTCTTACCATGTCTTGCAAGAAAGCAGGACACTGGAGGCAGTTCTTGAGTGTTGCAAAGAACAAAACCGCCCTTGCAGAGTACTATACAAAGTACATAACTGAAAAGGGGCCAACCCTTCTAAACCAAGAAAAGTACTCTACATCAGTGGTGGAAAGGATTACAAAACAATCAGAATCCCATCAAGTTCTGTTGCAGAAGTACCAAGTTTGCAATAAACCAAGAGGCTGATACTCACATCATTATCCAGACTGTAGTTGCAGCACATCATGGTTGTGACAAAATAGTGGTATGCAGTCCTGACACAGATGTTCACGTACTTCTTGTGCACCATCGGTCAACTATTGCAGCATCGGAAATATATTGCCTCACAAGGCATGAAAGAAAACACACCCCGTTAGTTTGGTACATACCAGTGTGTGACACATACAATGCAGTCACCGTTGCACAGAGAAACATAATGATCTCTGTGTATTGCCTCACCGGATGTGACATAACAAGCTCCTTCTTTAGACACAGAAAGTGGACTGTTTCGACTTACTGATGCAGAAATCCCAGAGATTCCATGACCTTTTCAGATTGGGAACTACACCAATCTTGACCAAGGACCAAGTAGTGGCAGCTACCAAGTTTGTTGGAGCAATGTATGGGGATGTGGAAACCGAATCACTGAACACCTTGAGGTGTGAGAAGGCTGGCAAGAACGTCCTGGCCAATAAATTTCCATCCAACAGAAGACAGTTTCCATCTTCACCTCATCAGCGCTGTTTATCAATTTATGATACGACGACAACGTACAACACCGATCGATGAACCCCCTGATGTCACTGTTTGGATATATGAAGTCCAGATGGTTCTCCCAGACACAAATGATGAATCAGTTACATGCAACGCCAGAGCCTGACAAATTGTCCATGACAGACCTGTCAATGTGCAGCTGTACTTCCAGGAGACCGAGATGACATAGAAGACTGTCTTGTGAATCCTTTCACATCGATTGCACTTGCAAACTTTATGGAAAGTGATTCTGATGATGAAAACCAATTCTGCTTTCGTAATCCAAAGCAAATCATGAGTGACTGGGAACTATGTGTTAATGCATGTGCTTTGAAGTGTTGGGCATGAGAGTTTAGGTGCATAGATAATGTGAACTGTTACTTTCTATACTCCACATACTGTGTTGTATCACGTGATTGGGTTTTCGTATATCATGACTCGCCCGCGAGGGGTGGCAGGAATGTACATCAGGACGTGCAATAAAGCGGAGTTGATGCTAACACTCTTGCTTCTCGTGTTCCACTGCACCTCGTACACCATAGTTGGCGACGAGGATGGTTGAAAACGGACATGTGCCCGTTTTCGGCGGAGACGACTTCGAATTGTTTTCAGAGCAATTGGGATGCTATTTCCACGCGAATGATGTGGTCGACGAGAGCAAACAGAAGTCGATCTTGCTCGCTTCGCTTTCGGCGGAGCATTATCGACTACTGAGTGATTTGGTGGCGCCGGACAAGCCCTGTGATGACGGGCTGTCGTTTCGGGACATTGTGGAGAAGATGAAAGCACACATGGCGCCGGAGATGTCATTACAGCTCGCTCGATACCAGTTCGATCGCCTCTCGAAAGGTGAAGAGGAGCGCGTCGCTGATTTTGTGGCACGGATTAAGCATTCTTCCGTGGCATGCAAGTTCACGGCGGAGGAGCGTCCAGCTCGGCTCAGAGATCGTTTTATTGCTGGTTTACAAGATGTGAAGATGGTTTCGGCGGTTCTACGGCTGAAGGGTGAAGCCATGATATTCGACTCGGCGGTCAGCACGGCTACAGCGATCGAGCAGACTCGCGAGGATGTTCGGTACGTAAACAGCGTCAAACCTCACGCTGTTTACGTACACCCGCGAGAAGATAACGCCAGTCGGGATGGCAGACGTGTCTGTGCGGTACCAAGGCCAGGTCGCCACGCTTCCGTTGTACGTCGTGCGGGGGAGGGGACCGTCTCTCCTCGGCCGAGACTGGCTGTCCCGCATCAGGATAGACTGGGCCGCAGTTCACCTTGTGCAACCCGTGCCGAGCCGGTGGGATGATCAGTTGGAGAAGATTCTTCAAAGACATCAAGGTTTGTTTTGCGACGACCTTGGGAAACTCAAGGGCGTGGAGGCAAAGCTCTTTCTGAAGGAGGGGGTGGTTCCTCGTTTTTGTAAACCACGACTGGTGCCGTATGCCCTGTGGGACAAGGTCAAGGGTGAACTGGATAGGCTGGAGGCCTGTGGAGTGATCGAACGGGTGTCGTACTCAGATTGGGCCACCACAGTTGTCACAGTGCTGAAACGGAATGGAGACGTCCGATTGTGCGGGGACTTCAAATCCACGGTTAACCCGGGGCTCAGCATGGAGCAATATCCACAGCCGTCAAATCGATGAAATATATGCGCGATTGGCGGGGAGTCGATACTTCACGAAGCTAGACCTGCGTGATGCATATTTTCACCTGGCGATGGATCCCGGGAGTAGCGAGCTTTTGGCAATCAACACGTGTCAAGGACTCTATCGATATACCCGCATCTGTTTTGGGATTGCTACGGCTCCAGCTTTGTGGCAGAAAGCCATGGATCAGGTTTGCATTGGCCTGCCCGCTCAGACCTACCTGGACGATGTGCTCATTGTGGGGAAAACGGCGGACGAGCATCTTGCGAACATTGCCCAAGTGCTGACAAAGCTAGAAGCGTGCGGCCTGCGCTTGAACAGGGACAAGTGCGCGTTCTTCAAGCAGCGCTTGGAATACCTCGGGCACATCATCACACCGGAGGGGCTGTTGAAAGGTCCTCGGAAGGTGGAGGCGATTCAACACATGCCACCGCCTCGCGACAAGACGCAGCTGCGCTCGTTCATTGGTATGGCCCAGTATTACCAAAGGTTCGTGCGTAGGCTCAGCTCACAACTTGCGCCGTTAACGCGGTTGCTCAGGAAGGACGAGCGGTGGGCTTGGGGGCCTGCACACCAGGCATCGTTCGACCGCGTCAAGCGGCTGCTCACAGAGGATACGGTCCTTGTGCACTACGAGCCTGCGCGTCCGCTCTTATTGGCATGCGACAGCTCTGCATATGGCATTGGGGCAGAGCTCTCCCACAGGATGGACGATGGTTCCGAGCGGCCTGTTTGTTTTGCATCCCGGACCCTGTCCGCAGCAGAGCGGGAATATGCCCAGATCGAGCGCGAGGGTCTCAGCCTCGTCTGGGGTGTGCGGAGGTTTCATCAATACCTGCTGGGGCAGCATTTCACTTTGCAGACGAATCACAAACCACTTCAATTCATCCTGAGACCCGAACGCGGGGTACCGTTGGTAGCGGCCGCGCGAATACAGCGGTGGTGTCTGTTTCTTGCTGCTTACGATTATGATATTCAGTTCCGAAGCACCGAGAAGCATGCTAACTGCGACGGGCTCTCACACTTGCCGTGTGCAGAGGGTCCAGCTGCGTCTGAGTCGGCCGACCGGGTCGATGTGTTCACGCTGGGCCAGGTCCAAAGCGGGCCGATCACGGCCAGACAGGTCGCGGTGGAATCGGCTCGTGATCCGGTGCTCGCCCGTGTCGTCCAGGCGATTTCTACGGGGAATTGGAGCGATCTACCTTCGACACTGGCATTTCAACCTTTCACGTCGCGTGCATCGGAGCTGTCGTTGGTCCAACGGTGCGTTATGTGGGGAATGAGGACGGTGATTCCATCGAAGTTCAGGCAGCAGTGTTTGGAAGAACTGCATGTCAGTCACCTTGGCATCGTGAAGACCAAGAGTCTTGCTCGTAGCCTGTTGTGGTGGCCGGGGTTGGACAAAGACATTGAGCGGTTGGTTAAGCGTTGCGCCACGTGTCAAACAGATGCTGATAACCCGCATCGAGCCTCGGGGCTATGGCCGACCCCAGACAGAGCCTGGCAGAGGGTCCATGTAGATTTTGCGGGGCCGGTTAATGGCAAAATGTTTTTGATTGTGATCGATGCATTCTCTAAATGGCCGGAGGTTGTAGTAATGCAGCATACATCAGCAAACATTACAGTAGAGAAACTGCGGACGATCTTTGCTAATAAAAGATTACCGGAGATCCTGGTCTCTGATAACGGTCCGCAGTTCATCGCGGGTGTATTTGATGAGTTTATGCGTCAAAATGGTATTCGACATTTGAGGTCCGCACCGTATTATCCTGAGACGAATGGGCAGGCTGAGTCGTTTGTTAAGATGTTGAAACGGGCTTTGCGCAGGGGGGTGTTGCACCTGTGCAGACAGTGGTCGATGTCTTTTTGCTCCATTACAGGAACGCGATTCATCCTGTCACAGGTGATTCGCCTGCCATTCGTCTCTATGGACGGGCATTGCGGTCCAGACTGGATTTGCTGCGACCTGGAGGGTCGGGGAGTGGGACGGTGTCGCGTCCGACGCTGCTGCGCAGTTTTGATGTGGGACAGCGGGTAATGGTGCGCGATTATTTCCACGGTTCCAAATGGGTGCCGGCTATGGTCTCTGTGGTGCTGGGGCCGGCGAATTGCATGGTGCGGACTGATGGTGGGGAGGTGTGGAAGCGGCACGTGGACCAAATGCATGATCGCTGTTCAGCGTCACCCCCCACACACCCCTCCGGGCCGAACGATGTGGGACCCCCACCTGTAATGTCGCCGTGGCCAGACGTTGTATCGCCAGGGCTGGATGTGCCGACGCCCAGGGGGTCTTCGCCTGATTCAGTCCTGCCCGGGGACGTCGGGCAGGCTGGTCAGCCGGGGGCAGTTGTTATTGCGGATGGCGCGAGTCCGGCGAGGGTGTCACCTCGACCGAGCCGGGAGGTGTCTGAGCCTGGGCTGTCTGGCGGCGCTGCTCGTCCGAGGCGGGTCAGGGTGCGGCCGCGGTACTTGGAGGATTATGAGTGTTGATTGGTTTCGGTTGGTCATGTTATGATTGTCCTTTCATCATTTGACTTGTCATTTTACGAGGGGAGGAGTGTGCTGTATCACGTGATTTGGTTTTCGTATATCATGATTCGCCCGCTAGGGGTGGCAGGAATGTACATCAGGACGCGCAATAAAGCGGAGTTGATGCTAACACTCTTACTTCTCGTGTTCCACTGCACCTCGTACATCATACATACATTTTTAGAACCATTCTGTTTTGACACCAAATGACTATTTTTTGGAGGTAGGAGGAGGTCAGGTCAGGTCAGGTAGGACAGGAGGGCAGCGCCCGATGTGGTCCTATCATTGTTGAAACAGCAGCTTGTCCAAACTCTTGTTAGATGTATCGACATATAGTGATTGATCAGCTTCTCCGTTGAGTCGGTTCCACACATTAACCAGTCGATGAGTATATAAGACTGCTATCCTCCAGTAGCGGGCCGAAGGCTTGGTCAGTTTCCAGGAGTGACCACGAAAGCGGTCATCCCGACTGAAACAAGGCGGTTCTTCAAATGAGACTTGGAGTTCCCCATCTCAATTTCTAATCATCTCGTCGAATTTGTCTGAAATCTAATCAGCATCGCTGAAGCCGCTCGAGTATCTTTCTATCCCACTGACGAAACGGCTTCCACACCGGTAGGCCGTATTCTAGGTGTGACCTTAAAAGTGTGGCATAGAGGTGCTGAAAATTTTCCGGCATGATTTCAGCAAAAGCACCCTTCGTGCTCTGTTTGCGGCGCCGGTGCATTGCATCGTTAACGATTGTGACATCTGCATGCAAATTTCCCAAATCGACAATCTCTTGTCACAATTGGCAATTCAACATGAATTTTCCTTGAGAATAATTTGGAATTTTCCTTGAGAACCCATAAGAATCACCCTCAGGAACTCTCTTCAATTACAATTTAGAACCCTTTGGAATTAAACAGGGTGGGTGAGAAAGGTTCTTCATTTTTGACAGACGGAAGGAAGGACACACACAAATATTAAAGCGGCTTAACCACTTAAAAATTCTCATATTTGGATCTTCATCAAAATCTAATCAGTTCGTCCTTGTCACACACCCAACCGATCCACCAAATTTCATCAAAATTCATCCACAACTTCAAGATATCCTGCTCACAGACAGACATGGGTGAAAACATAACAAATGTCCCCCTTCTGTGGTGGAGGTAACTCTATATATAATTAGATGATGATGAATACTATTCGAGCCACCAACAGTGCAATGAGCTGAAAGACAAATGTTACTTCTGTATTTTACTATTTCTTCCAATGTGTGTGTTCCAGAATCAGGCAAATACATTGTAAACACAAATTAAAACATAATAATAGCCTTTGGAATTACTCAGTGTTGATTAGAAGCACAATTATGGCCAAAATAGTGTAGAACAGGTCAAATTGGCAGCCATATTGGATTTATGCAAATGAGGAATTGTCCCTTTATGTGACAGACTTATGCACATGTATTGTTCATACATAATCAAATATTCTAGTCTTTGAAATCACTCAAAAATGGAGATAAGAAACAGAATTATGGTCAAAATAGTGAAAGCCAAGTCAGATGAGATAATCGCTGGGTCAATCTTGGATTTATGCAAATTCGTAATGATGTACTCGTATGCCAGGGTGGCATCATGCATTTTCTCACTCTTGGGACCCCGGTGAACACAAAAATATACAATATATGGAAGCTTTTATGCCTGGTGTTGGCTTAATGGTTAGGGTGGTGGGCTTGGGATCCTCGGATCCTGAGTTCAAATCCTCCTTGGCTGTTGAATTAATACCAGGTGGGATTGACTCAGCCCGTCATCCTTCAGAGGTCGACAAAATGAGTAGCAACTTGCTCGGATGATTGAGCCATTCGAGTATCCTGTGTCGGAGTGGCGACCCGTAAAGGATTGTACCCAATAGCCAAGGAGACTGCTTCAGCAGCAACAACGCTCTGCACGGAGTATAGTCCCATTGGATTGGATGGATATGGCAGCTTTTGGTGCCACCGGTTGCATACCATGATTTTTTTTGGGGGGGGGGGAGGGGGGAGAGGGGGGTCTCGTTTGCAGCACTACAAGTCCAGGATGGATGATTTGCCATTGGGAACAATCCAGAAAGTTCACAGATTGAGTCAGGCCCATGGAGCCACAGAAGTCCTTTGCTGAAATGCTATGGCTGGTGAGAGAGGTACCAACACACAATCAATTGGCATGGTAACGATTTAAATCACCACATACGAGTAAGTGAGGGTTGGGATGAGTGGTTAAAAGTTAGTCCATGTTTTCTGAGAGGGAGATGTAAATGCCATAGAGGTTATGACATCAAGCTACCAGATCAATTCCAGGATAAGCTCGACAAAGCTATGAGGAGCGGTTGAAGGAGATAGCACTTCATACATTGAAAAGGAGGTAAACGTGAAGTGATCTGATATAGATGTTTAAAATAATGAAGGATGTGGACAAGATAGGTGAAGTGAGTTTTTGTTAAGCAGAGTGGACAGTGTTATGTCCAGAGGCCATAGCTTGATGATAAAGATGAGAGTTAGGACAGTTTTAAGGCAGGGGTCTTCCATTCGGAGAGTGGGTAATGCATGGAACGGTTTTCCCCAAAAAGGTAGTGGCAGCGGAGGGTTGGATAATTTCAAATGAGATTTAGATGGGTACCTCGATGCATTGGAGATAGAGGTGTATGGGGATATTGGCTTGTCTGCACGGTAGGTAGCTTGTGTGTGGATGGGTGAAGATACTGGAGTTGGTCAAGCGCAGGCATGATGGGCTGAATGGCTTCCTCCTGCACCAAAGTTCCTCGTGTATGTATCCTCGAGTCGTCACTGCTTGGAGAACCAAAGGCTTCATCCAACAAACTTCCCACTTATGCTGCATCAACATCTCACAGTTCATTTGGTTTCTGAAGACGAGTGTTCAGATATGTTTGGAATGTTGCCAAGTACTGAATGCACCCAAAAACGGCACCGAGACCATTTTACGTTTCTTCATAATTATTGTTTAACAGCAGGTACCCGTGGACATTGGATGTAATGTAAAATGGGACTTCACCATTATGCAAAGAACAGTTAAATATGTGAATTCAATATTGTCTAGCTATGTGTTCCTTAAAGATGCTGCTTGATTAAATAAAAACTTCTGTAAAGACAATTTATCTGACGATGGTTCGACGCCAGCAGACAGGCCACGCCATCTTTACCCATGACGTTCCCCCGCCAGCTTGTTGCACTGTCTCTGGTCGCCGGCAGTCAGGCTGCGCCATCCCTCAGACATAACCGGTCTCCATCAAAGTTACGCCAACATGTGTCGGGTGTGAAGTCACAGCCAAAACGACGGACAATTCACCAACTCCCGAAACATCTCTTGTGGAAATTCCGTGGAACTGCCAATCTCAAGTGATTGTGAGTAGCCCAATCGTGTTAACAAATGATCCTGAATTAATCTTCTTTTTTTGTGATGCATAAATAACAATATTAAAACTAAAATAACATGAAGTGTTTAATTCACGATCTTGCGAGATTCTGTCACGTCACGATATTTTGCGTGACCGACGGACAGACGCGCCAAGCGTATGATTTCATAGATACCGATTGCAGGCAGGAGGCTCTGCCAGTAAGAAAATGCAGAACCTGATGATCTTGGCAGTAAAAGCTTTGCCTTATCAAGATTAGATGAAGAAACATTCAGAGCTACTTCACAACGCAGAACCCACAAACTAAATGATTCGGCAGCGTCTCCCGTAAAAGGTGGCGGAAGCTGAAAATGAAATGCCATTTCATGTTGTGCCGTGTCAGACCTCGCTTGCTGTACTTTGTCAGCCATTACAATTTCATTGTGCTCTCAACTTGTAATACTATGTACAGAAAACGTGGTGAACTGTACTTAAAAGTAACTTTGCCACTGCAGTTCCTGAGAACGTGGAACTAATTGTCCATTCCTGCATCCATAAGCACCGGTGCCACAAGTAGAACACCTCTTTGTGGGACGGTGTCATTTCCGTGCTTTCTCCCTCCATCGCATGACACAGATAACTCAGAGGCACCATTTGTGATTGAAGCGCAATTATATTGTTATGGTTTCTCACCACTCTGGCGTGCGAGCGACCGCTTTTAACTAATCGCAGCCGCGCGCCCACCGGACGTGGCAAACCTAGTCGCAGCTTTCAGATCAACGCCGAAATCCAGCTACGGGTGTGTTTTTAATCACACCGTGAATCAGCTAACTATTCTGTCCACGTGCGACAGGGTCCAATCGCAGAATTGTCGATTTACCTAAGTATGTGCGCAGACAGAAATGCCGGGGATTTACACCTCAACGGGACCTGCTTGGAAACGAGCCGCTTAAGCAGCTCGCTCCGTTTGCGATTTGCCGAGTGGTGTATTATCGCGAGGCCCAGTTGGACCTGATTATCTTATCAGCTATTTAAAAGCCAGCTAATATTCCGTACGTAATAATGGCAGTCAATGACAGGAAAGGACGCAACGAACAGGTGAACATTTAAACAAGGACATTTATTTACACATGTATGCAGTCAAGGCAATGAATGCAATGGGGGTAAGGGACAGGACACGAGCAAACAAAGACCTACAGCCGTTTGTCTATTTATTATGTACACAATCACTTAACAGTTCTACTTATAGACACTGTGCCACAACTTTCATACAAAGAAAACCCCAGGAAAGGAAATGGCAGACTGGACCCGTAGGCCTTTATGTTCGTGGAACTGTGGAGACCGCAAGAGCTCCACGAGACCGTGCTAGTTACCTGCCACCCTCGTGGTGACTCGCTGGCTGGCGACCTCTCTCCCGCTTTCTCCACCTTCCTGCAGTTCTGCACGGCCCTGCAGGCTTGGCTGCGCTCCAGGCTTTGCTGTGCTCCGACTGCCCTCCACTGGACTCGAACCTTGTGGTGTTCTCCCGACTGCACCGCGACTCCAAAAGAGACTGCAGCTCGACTCCGCTTCCAGACTTCAGACGAACTCCACGGCGCACCCAAACCGACTCAACTCGACTGACTGCTTGGCGTTCTGCGTGCCTTTTTATGGGGTCCGTGGGTGAGGTTGATCTCTCACCTCTCACACTTCACCCCCTGCTGGCTCTGCCCCTTTTGATATTTTGATCCGATTTCGTCGCGAAATGCGGAGAAAGCGGACGTTGTAGAAATCATCAGCCGTGGAAAGCGGACGTTGTAGAAATCATCAGCCGTGGAAAGCGGACGTTGTAGAAATCATCAGCCGTGGAAAGCGGACGTTGTAGAAATCATCGGCTCCCGCGTCTGTCGGCGGAGATGCCGCTCGTCCGTGGGATTCGCCGTGGCTGGCGAAAAGATGGCGGCGTTTGTGGAGATGAAGGTGAGGCGTTGTTGTGGTTGCTCTGTGGTGGGGATGGCGTGGTTGTTCAGATGCAGTTGTGGTTGTTGAAGTTGTGGTTGTTGAAGTTGTGGTTGTTCCAAAATAAAGATAGCAAAAGAATAATGGCTGACTCAAAGATCACAGCCCAGTTACACGAATAAATCCCTTTAGACATCGGTGGGGAAATCTAATCTGAACACACACTTATCGACATAACTGATATCTGGGAAACCTGAATGGTGTTCTGTGAATTTCCACAACCGTAACAATATTATCACTATTTTCCAAACAATCGCCTTGATCAGCGTTTCTCAACCTTTTTACCCTTGTGGAACCCTTGAAATAGTTTTCATGTCTCAGGGAACCCCTGCATAAAAATTATTATATATCATTATTAATATCTAGCTCTTTTATATTTTTATCGTAGTTCACATGGTAAATATATCTTTTTTTCGGATACCTGGTTTAAGGAAAAAATGACCCCCTTTTTGTCAAATTTATTGGCAATGAAAAAAAAAAAAAAACATACTACTCGTTTATGAGACCTCACACCGAGGTTTTAATTCACAAAAAAAAAAAATTTAAATCAAAAAAAAAAAAAAACACACCTCATGTAACTTGATAAACAAAACTTAAACAAATAAAGCTGAAGCAATAAAGGTAAACAGAAGAACTAACAGAGAGAGAGAGAGAGAGAGAGAGAGAGAGAGAGAGAGAGAGAGAGAGAGAGAGAGAGAGAGAGAGAGAGAGAGAGAGAGAGAGAGAGAGAGAGAGAGAGAGAGAGAGAGAGAGAGAGAGAGAGAGAGAGAGAGAGAGAGAGAGAGAGAGAGAGAGAGAGAGAGAGAGAGAGAGAGAGAGAGAGAGAGAGAGAGAGAGAGAGAGAGAGAGAGAGAGAGAGAGACTGAGAGAGAGACTGAGAGAGAGACTGAGAGAGAGAGACTGAGAGAGAGACTGAGAGAGAGACTGACTTCGCGCGAGGAAGCACAGAGAAGATAGATGGACACCGTGCGTGCGTGCGTCCCGTACTTGAGTCAGTCACTCAATGATATACGAATCCGCCGCGTACAGGAAGTCCACTAACCAGTGAGGGCGGTTTCACACTGGCACCATATAGACATCGTTAAATACTGTTACGGCTGTGGAAATTCGCAGACCACCATAAAGGACCTTCGATCAGTTATGACGATAAGTATATGTGTAGTTAGATTTCCCCACCATTGTTTAGAGGGAATATCCGTGTTCACAGGGCTGCGATCCTTTGAGATAGCCGTTTTTCTTTTGCTGTCGTTATTTTGGACCAATAATCCCCCAACAACCAAATCGCCACCACCAACAAGGCCCCCAAACAACTACACCAAACCACCACCACCTTCGCCCCCTTCACCTCCACAACCCCACCCCGAAAACATCGCCTCACCCCCACTCTCAAACGACACCCGCCAACAACCAAATCGCCACCACCAACACCCTTCCCAAACCACCACAACAAACTCCCACCACCTTCGCCTTTCTACCGAACGCCGTGCCATGGGTTGTGAATGGGATCCTTTCGAAAAAGAAATCGGATCAGGAATCATTCACGCTCACTTTTCATCCATCCAAGGGCTGAGCATCAGGTGGTATAGCCCTGCCTCCAAACCCGCTGTGATCCACAAATTTACATATGCACTACTCCCCCGGCCTACATAAGCGCGAGCACAACGCAGCTCGAGACAGTGTCGGTGGGGCAGAATCGGGAGACGGAGCTCGAAGCAGACGGGGGCCGATCGACGGAGAAGAAGGAGCTCGGAGCTCAGGTCGAAGTTGAGGGGCGAGTTGCTGAGTGGAGCAGGGACGCGGAGGAGGGCTCAGAGGCGAACCAGAGGGCTGAGTGGGGACCGCCGCCGGAGAAGGGGCATAGTGGAGGCCACAGCCAGGAGGAGTTCGCCGGAGCCAGTGCGGTCCAGAGCCTCAACTCGTTGGACGGAGCGTCAGCAATTCCCCTCTCCCTTACCGAGCTCCGCGCTAAGAAAGCGCCGGTAACCCCGTCCGTTCCCCTCCCCAACCGTGGTGCCGACGGTGAAACACGTGCCGTGCGGAGAATGCCGGAGAGAGCTCACCGGCCACGCCAGGGGCACGAAGCCAGGCGCAGCTACGCTGACATCGTGGCTTGCCCCCCATCGCGCCACGAGGGCGCGGGTAAGACCCTTCGGTCTCGTGGACCTGGCCGCTCATCCAGGTTCCACGTACATTTGGTCCACGGACCTGTCTGCCACCCTTGTCTTGGAGGGTGGCTTTTCTTTGCTTTTGTGAAAGTGCATGTGGTGGCGCCGTCTCAATTGTTAGAAGGGTTTAAGCACCCAGTAAATAGAATCACATCCGTCGCGGTTGGCGATAACACCGCTCGGTTATCACTGAAGCACGGAACGGACCGCTGAAGCGGTTCGTGTCCTAGGCCGGCCAGCGGCGAGGTACGATCACCCGGTTAACTACTCGCGCAGGTACTTAGGTAGGTCGAGTTTGGCGAACAACCCTATCCTGCGCGGGTGGCCGATTGGCACGAAGGTGGTGGGGTTGAAAGACCCACCCGTGACGAGCTCCTGGCGGTAGTTCCAAGGAGGGTCACAACTGAAATGTCCGTTCCGGTGGGCGACACGGTCGCAATTTGAGTTACGTGGCCGATCGCACGCCGGACGGACCGAAATTCGTAACAATACATTCCCTATGGTTGTTATAATTGTAAATAATATAAGAGGTTGAAGCCTCTATTATAATAACCAAGGAGTTTCCAACAATATGCCGTACATGTATAGTAAAATTACCAATATTAAATCAAACAAAAACTACTCAAAAATACATTAGCCTATTTATTACTGTTTCTCGCGGAACCCCTAGCGACCTCTTGCGGAACCCTAGGGTTCCGCGGAACCCCGGTTGAGAAACACTGCCCTTGATTATAAGCCACAACCAGAATTCACCAAAAGTGCCAACTCGGGGTTTTGCGTAACGGCATCTCTTCCGTCCGCACCAAATAAATCCTGCCCCATAGGGAAGCGACGTGTACAGAACACGAACACACACTGGATTACTGGAGAGTAGTATTTAAAATACTGAGCTGACATGAGCATTTAGGGCCTAAATTCAAATTCCATGTACCATGTTTATTGTCCCATTGACCACTGTACTCACAATTTATGTAAACGGTTTTCAAACGTTAATGTCCTATGTCCTATGTGGCGTTACATGTACAAGCTGCACAATTAGCCTGAGATCATTGTCATTAACTCCTCCCCCTGCCCCCTTCCCCACCCCCATTTGTACATCAACGCCCTTTCAGACTAAAGCCACTACAATCGAGTCTGAGGAGGACAACCTATTTTTAACATGTACAACTGCAAGGGCACCAAGTGGAGCGCATACTTCTGCCACGCAATGCCTCAATATATCATATCGTGCCCAATTAATTTTTGAAATGTCACGTCATTTATCGTTTTTGGCCCTGTCTCTCACTGGTGAAGAATCACTTAGAAAAATTAAAAAAATTCTCGTCTCCGGATATTCAGATCGACACCAAAATCAAATCAGTTCGTCCTTGTCACACACCCAACCTGCCCACCAAGTTTCATACAAATCCGTCCACAACTTTATGAGATATCCTGTTCACAAACAGACAGGGGTGGAAAAAAAAACTCCTTCCACCTTTGGTGGCGGAGGTAAATGTGGATAGTTTAACCCCCCTCAACCGCTCTCTCCCTCCACACACGCGAGTCTGACAGGTAGTGCACTTACCTCTGGGCCAACTACAAACTATTAGATTGGTTTTTTTCGCAGGTAGTGTGTTTCGTCACAAAGTGCACCTTCCCTTGGAAGAACATCAAGCCCGGTGTCCCATCTGCTGGCATCAGTTGGTGGACGTTCAAGAATACAAGATGTCTTTCGCAAAGAGTAGGCCCAAAAAAAGTTTATACATCAGGCACGTTTTATTATTTAAATACAAGCACCAAAAACTAGGACCGGGAAAGCTCACCTGAATATTGAAGCGACAGTCGCTTCATGGGTTTTCTGTAAACACTGGTATTCACCGGTAATTTTATTTCAAAATCAGAACAACAAAGTAGAAATAGAAAAAAATAGATCTAAAAGAACACACACAGGACTTCATCTTTTCATCATGACATTCAAAACAAAACTAAAATAAAAACATCACACCGAATCGCTCACATTTTACCCAGGAAAACAGAAAGTTCAGCATCTTGCTCACATGACGTGAAGGGGGTAACGGTGCTCTGCCAATACATTCTACATCTAAATGAGGCACGACCCCCCCAAAAAAATTGCATTCGAAAAACTAAACAGTTTTGGGAGATTTTTTTTGCTGTAGGAAGCAGAAATGTTGTGTGGGGGTTGGGGTTTGGGGAGTGGGAGGCTTTACTAAAGGAAGCAAGAACGTTTTGGAAGGCAGGAGGAAGGCAGCAGTTTTTGGGGGAGGGGAGGGGGGAATTTGTAATCGGAAGTATGAATGTTTTGGGAGGGTGGGGGGGGGGAGGGGAATCATTACAACACCATGATAAATATTGCACAAACCAGAATCTGTGTTCGAACCACCAAGCAGCCAATTTAAGGTCAACAAATGAATAATCCGTAAGCAGTAAAAGTACATGATGTCCAACACGTGACTGAAGTAGACAGGTATCCATGTAAAAAAGTTTTGGCGATGATTGAAAATTCCCAAATGCAATTAAAACTCGCGTTGGCACTTTGACAAATTAATAAACAAGATCACATTGGAGCGTGTGGAGTGCAAGTCCGGTACCCAAGACGTCGTGAAATGCTAGCAACATGGCTCGAGAGGCTTCCAGAGGAAAATTCTTCATAGAAAATAAGTATTTCTAAAACATTCGGAGCAGATTGGGTGTGGCCTCCACACCACCCCCACCCTCCTGGAGAAAGACCAACAGGTGGGAGCTAAGATCGCTTCTTGCTGCATGAAGGTACATCAGAAGTACAACACATTGGCTGATACAATCCATTGTAAAAGCCATGACGTGAACCCGAAACAGTGTCACGCACAGTGGAAGAGCCAAACTCACTTCCATCAAGATTACAGTGAACGAAAAACCACACACAGGACGATGGGACAGAAGTGACACACTACCTAAAACCTCGGCTCCCTGAGCACTTACAAACTGAGCGGCGTTTGTCGGCGGTCGAAACGAGTCGTCCGTGGAGCGGCATGGGATCGTTTCATGTCAATCTTTCAGGAATTTTGGCACGAGCACACCCAAATTGTGTAACACGCTTCGGCCACTCGTATACTGACTTCGGAGTATACTGTCGCGCGTATTATGATTAATTATCATCATGATTATTATTGTCCTTTTAAACACGAGCAACTCTTTTTAGCCTTTAATAAAATCAACTCAACAACACGAGGCGCCATTATCACGATGGGGAGGGGTCAACCAAAGTCTTGAACTTCGACTCATTAGATAAAGCTCAGTTATCGTCATACCAAGATCGTTTATGCAATGTATGCATATTCTGTTGTCTGCGAAGCTATACCTTAACCCCACCCACAAACACAGCCGCACCGGCCGGTTGAGCGTGCGGAAGAGTAGACTCCCAAAACACGGGAATCTCAACTCGCGCGCCATAAAAATAAATAAATTAAACCACACGTTATATAAAATCTGGACGAGCCTTCAGAGTTCAAACACCAAGGGACGCTGTGGTGTCTCTCAACTCCAGGCATTGGTCCTGATGGGAATTGCTAAACCATTTAGCAAATGAGTTTCTCCATTGCACCAAAGGACAAACCTCAACCCCAATGATGAAGAAAACTTTCATCCTCTCAATTTGAGCAATGCATCAATCTGCTCACCTCGTTACTTCAGTCACATGTTGCAAAGTTCATTTTGGGGGAATTTTGGTTTAATGTCATCCTATCAGCAAACTGGTCATGCTAAAATGCCCCCACCCCCTCAAAATCCTTAACTTCCTCACCTTCCACCTCACCCCCTCCCCCCCCCCAATACAACCTGAAATCAGCAAACTGAGTGGGAACACGTTTACACGAGGCACAATGCTTCGTGCTTGATCCGTTGTCGATACCAACACCACGGAGACGGGACATTTGTGAAAGCTTCTTGCAAGGCTCTTTAAACATGATGTTTCCTCCATTCAGGATGGCCGGGCCGGTTCTCAGATGAGCACATCCATCGGGTAGGGCCAGGTCGAACGGTGGGGAGGAAATGGCAGTGAAAGGAATGACAGGCCAAGGTTCAAAGCTTTCGCTTGGAGGCCCGTCGTATTATCTGTAATTTGTGCACCATTTCAAATTCCACCTCAATTTAGTTCCTGTTTTTCAGTATGCTTTCCATAATATAAAAAAAATAAAACTATGAGGTTAAAATAATAAAATTAATATTAGTAATGATACAAATAATCACAACAATAATTCCAATTGAAGATTTATCTGGTAATCTCAAAAGGCTAATAGACTGGTCAGGAAACAAGATGGCTTCCCAGAGAGAGAGAGAGAGGACGAGAGGAAGAGAGGAAGAGAGAGAGAGAGACAGAGAGAGAGAGAGAGACAGAGAGAGACAGAGAGAGACAGAGAGAGACAGAGAGAGACAGAGAGAGACAGAGAGAGACAGAGAGAGAGAGAGAGAGAGAGAGAGAGAGAGAGAGAGAGAGAGAGAGAGAGAGAGAAGAAGAGAGAGAGAGAGAAGAAGAGAGAGAGAGAGAGGAAGAGAGGAAGAGAGGAAGAGAGAGAGAGAGAGAGAGAGAGAGAGAGAGAGAGAGAGAGAGAGAGAGAGAGAGAGAGAGAGAGAGAGAGAGAGAGAGAGAGAGGAGAGAGAGAGAGAGGAGAGGGAGGAGAGAGAGGAGAGAGGAAAGAGAGGAGAGAGGAGAGAGGAGAGAGGAGAGAGGAGAGAGAGAACGACGACGTAAACTCACCGTCCATCATCACATTAAAAGGGACAGAAAGGTTTCGGACAATTTACAATAGGCGGACGTCAAACACACCTGTCAGTGCAGGGTTGCAATGTCTCGCTTATAGTAAAAAAAACAAAAAAATAAAAATCTGGCAGGGCAAAAGGGCCTGGCAAATGCCAAATTCCCAAGTGGATGTTGGAGAGAAGTCCGACATCACAGTTCAGGAGCCTGTGAGAAGCATGCGGCCAGTCGGACCCTCGGTCGGCTCTGCCTCTTGGCCGGGCTCACACGGTTATGAGCTACTCCTGCGGCCTCTTGTTCTGTCGATGATGCCAGTCATGATACACAATTCCGGGAAATAAATAAATAAATTAAGCAAATGAGCCTTAATTTTAGCTCGGAAAGGAAAACAAATTAAAATCTCAATGTCACCTCTGTGTGTACCCACCGGTAGGAGCAGCAGCACCTGCAGATTCAGAAGTGTTGTTAGATCTGGGGGTTAGCTGTGGTGAAGGCAAACAAGGTGGCAGTGGCGCAGATAGCAGATCTTTTGGGATGGCGGTTTCCCTTCTCTCCAAAGCCTCACCTTTTTGTACGTACACACAAACAGACAACAAACAGTCACTGCACACACTACATCACCAGGAAACCACCGGGTTTTTTGGGGGATAAACAGTCGAGGCTTGGGGATATACACCGAACAGATCAGGACGTACTGCGTGCTTTCGCATTTTTGGATACACTGAACAGATCCGGATGCAACAGACAAAAACAGGACGCAAAAGGAACAGTAAAGAGAGGGGGAAAACATCAACAGCAGAGTTGAATGCCAAGATAGAGGGAGACTTGGACAAACAATGGGTGTGGAGAGGAATGGAGGATTGGAGAGGATTATGCGGTGGACATAATGGATACAGAAGGAAACTTCAAGGAGGAAATATACCATCAGAGATGGGGAATCCCCCGCCATTGAATGAAAAAAGTCATACATATTCCAGATAACGAGGGAGATGAATTGGAAACAAGACAACATTTGGTCATCATCTCGAAAACATTCCCCAGGGGTGAGGAACGTAGTAACCAAAAATAATTAAAATCAGATAAGCGGTTTTCCATTTATTACAAAAAACATTTTTTTCAAGATGGCCGCCCCAGTCGGCCATCTTGGATCCGGCCACGCCCAAAATCAATAGGGTTCTTTCTTTTTAGGTGGTACATTTGTGACCCAAATTTCAAATCGAGATGGCGAAAAAACATTTTTTTCAAGATGGCCGCCCCAGTCGGCCATCTTGGATCCGGCCATGCCCAAAATCAATAGGGTTCTTCCTTTTCAGGTGGTTCATGTGTGACCCAAATTTCAAATCGATATGGTGAACAGTTTATGAGTTATCGCACTCACAGCAATAAATGTTGACGCCCGGACGTACGGACGGACAGCCGGACGACCTGGGTGACAACAATATCCCCCTTCCACCACACGGCGGGGGATAAAAACTGGAAATTTGGAAGGAGGGATTGGCTGAACTTGGCTGAAAGAGTGGCTGAACAAGAGTAGAAAATATCATGGTTTTGGATTGGGGATTATCTGAATTGGTGGTGAACAGCTGTCTTGAAGACCTGGAGGGAAGAATGAAATTGAAGAGGATGTGGAAGTTGGTTCCACAGATGGGGAAAAAAAGAAGAACATGAGCGGAGGTGAGCAGTGCTCCTGAATTTAGGTAGTTTCAGCAGAAGGGGGTTGATGGTGGACCGTGTGAGCCCTGTAGACACCTGGAGGGAGGAGGGGGTGTGGGGGGGTTAAAGAGCAGAGGGTGCAAGACCAGAAAGGAGGCGGTGGAAGACATTTGATCATGGTAACCGTGCCTGTAAGCTCCCGTACCCAGCTAACCTCTGCAAAAATAACTGGTAAAAATTAACAATAACAAGAAGCGAATACTTCGATATCGCGCGACTGGGGGCAGTAAAAGTCTAGGTTAAGAATGATGAAACAATTTTGCAGTTATAAAATTTAAATGTAGACACGGTGAATTAGCATGCATGATGGGAAGAGTTGTGACGTTGGACAAATTTCTATTTACAGCCCTCAGATCAAAGGGACGTACGTGGTGATAAGTGTGACAGAAGACGTGACAGAAGACACAGGACAGAATAGCCAATTATATAACAGCGCGATGTCGCCGCGCTGTAATAATAATAATAAAGTAGAGTGAGATATCTCGGTAATAATGTGTAGGAACACAGGAATGTTGGCCGTACACCCCATTTCAACGAAATGGGTGAAGAAACGGATCCGCACATTGGAATAGCGCCATAATTCCCCATAAATGTGGCATGTTTTCTGACAACGAAACTACAGAAACCTCCATGTAGGTAGTTACAAAAATATGGATTTCTGTACATATGGAGAAGAGTTTCACCTGTGCAAAGGTTGGTCAGCTGTTTATCTCAACTCACCTAGATTCCAACCGAGCTCGAGTCGCAGCTGCCTGCCCTTACAGAGCACCTGCCGCTTTACAACAACAACAGACATTTTAAAGGCCATTTTCCTTGCCAGAGCGGGTGTGAGCCTTGCGGGCCCCCATGACAATGTTCTCCACTTTGCCATATTTAATTGTACTCATCATGGTTTCCTTTTTACCTCCGCCACCAAAAGTGGAGGATATGCTTTCACCCCTCTCTGTCTGTTTGTTTTTGTTTGTCTGTGTGCAGGATATCTCAAAAAGTTGAGGATGGATCCGGATGAAATTTGGTGGGCAGGTTGGGTGTGTTACAAGGAGTAACTGATTAGATTTTTGTGAAGATCCGGATGCGGATCTGACGACTGGAATTTTTTCAGTGATTCTTCATCATTGAGAGATTGGGCCAAAAACGATATGTAGCACGATATCTCAAAAAGTTGTGGACGGATTCAGACAAAATTTGGTGGACACGTTTGGTGTGTGACAAGGAAGAAGAGATTCAATTTTGGTGAAGATCCGATTCCGAATCCAAAATTTTTTCAAGTTATTCTTCAGCATTGAGAGATAGGGCCAAACTAATATACGGCACGATATCTCAACAAGTTGTGGATGGATTCGGATGAAATTTGGTGCACAGGTTTGATGTGTGACAAGGAAGAAATGATTTGAGATTTTGGTGAAGATCCAGATCTGGATACAAGAATTATTTAATTTTAAAAGTGATTCTTTACCTTCAGAGATCAGGCCAAAAACGATATATAGTGGCATGATATTACAAAACTGTTTTGGGCCCGATATGTTCTCGTGGATCAGGCATTGCGTGCCGGAAGTATGCGCTCTACCGAGTGCCCTTCTAATTGAGGCAATGTTTTATGGCTGGATGACCTTCCTGATGCCAACCCTTTTAATCGCCTCTTTGGACATGCAGGGATACGGTGTACATATTCTAAACCAGGGTACACACCGGGTTACCTGCCGCTTTACATTGCAAGCAAAATACATGTGCAGGAGGATTGGGTTGGGAGGGCTCTTCTTGTATGTGGGTTATGTCGTGTGCAGTAAATGGCTGTGGTTAGCATCATTTACTGAGGATACAGCTGCATTGCCGATGCATTGCCTCCTGTAGGTTCGAGCAGGAATTTGTCCTTTATTCCTGGTGCCCGGGAGCGCTCCTGCGCTTGTGTGCGAGACAGGCTCTTTCAGGAACCTTCGATCCAATAATAAATAAGTTATAAATAAACTGCAGCACAAAAAAGCTTTTGTGGCAAAATTCAAAACGCCACAAGGTTAACCATTACCATGGTTGTCGAACGTCGTCACCGCATCAGCTGGGTTTGACGAGCTGGTCAACTCGGGACATGGCGAAGACCGAGGCAGCTCTCCCACTTTCTTGTCTTCATTCTCCTTCTCCACCTCGACACTTGTAGGCGACGCCCAGTAGGAATCTAAATTAACTGCAGAATAACGTAACTACTTTAAACCATCCTGATTTGACGGAATCCATTGCATCATACAGAAAAACATACAAGTTTGGTCACCCAAACCAAACTGGGTTACTTCGACATTAGCAAACTATCAAGAAGGCTGTTGTTTACAGCTGGAGCAAAAATTAAACGGGAGTGCAACATGCCAATGATGGGCCAAATTACCTCAATTCCTTATTTGAGGTGGTACAGGATCGTGCGACCGCTCATTGCAGTCAGTGGAGCCCAACAGAGACTATGGCCCCTTTGTATATTAATTTCCATTCTGCGTAATGAATACAAATAGCTAAATACAATGGAGTCAATTCCCAACGGAACAGCATCAACTCTCAAACAGGAAGCACAGAGGTGCAAGCTGAGCTCTGCCCCTCTCCCCTACCAAGGGGGAAGGGGTGGGGGGGGGTGAGGTGGGCACGTACAATGCTCGAGTTCCCAAAGCGCTGTTATGTCACGTTTTTACATCATTTTAAAGAATAATTGAAAGGTTTCATTGTGACGTTGACCTTCCGCATATAAAAATGAGAAGCAGCACATTTCGGGGGAAATTAGCCCAGGGGTAAGGAACCGTACAAGGAGCAAACAAACAGGCTTGCTTTTACCGACATAACACACATATACATATACAAAGAGATCAGTAGTGGGTATGAGGAAGCAAGTGCCACACCACCAGCTATTGCTGCATGCATCCTGACGAACAAGAAATGCCTGCAACACATTAACCCGTCAGTGGGACACACAACAGTTCTTCTGGGGTAGCCAGGAACTAATTAAATTATTATTATTTTTTAATTGTGCTTAAAAAACACGCACGCACACACACGCACACTTGGTCTCTCGACAACAGAGAGCTCGATGGAAGAACAGCCAAACAGAAAGAGGCGACACCGTCCTACCTCTGAGTTCCCGTTTCAGAACGAGAATCGCCTTCTTGCCTTTATCCTTGAGACAGACCACCTGAGGCACATCATGGCATTCCGAAGTGAACAATCAACTGACTTTTGTTTACTGTGCAGGTTGTGGCACAAAAATGATGCTGCATCTGGGTTTTAAAACATCAGTTAAATCTACTTGTTTTGGGGGACATGGGGGAATGCGCACATCTTGTTTGTGCTCATTTATTTATTTTTTTTATTTATTTTACAAAACGTCATCTCATTTTGACTTTTCTGATGGAGAGATGGAGGCTGTCACGTCAATCGCATATCTGAACAACATTCATACAGGTTAGTTATTATGCACCGATTACACCAACCTATATTTAACGCAAATCACGTAGTGCAATCAAACCAAAATACACCGGCAAATATATGCTATCAAATGCAAAACTATATCCTTGTGCTTAAATATCGAATGGACGTAATCCAAAACATCTTCACAGACAAATATTTTCTTACTCGATACAAAGATTCTCACAACTAAACTCGCTGAGACCCTGTTTCCACCCTCCTGCAATTCTTCACCTTTGCTGTGGTGTTTCTAAGTGTTGGCGTCCCACTGTTTTCCTTTTCCACATTTTGTCCATTGATTCATTATCCCCCCCCTCCACCCCTTTCCCCATTCTTATATGCTTCACTGTGCATCAACACACGTGCGCACGCACACACACACACACACACACACACACACACACACACACACACACACACACACACACACACACACACACACACACACAGCACACTGTAAACACCTTTCTCCACTTACTTTCTCTCAATCACTCTTCTTCTCCTCCCCCTTCACGCTAAACTTCCCTTTCCTATCATCCTCTATTTGTGATTATTTAGTTTTCCTTGTTATTCTAGGGGATGGGAAGAAGGGGTTGTGGGTTGAAGGAGCATGAGGGGTTTCCTGTATTTGCATAAAAAGCTTTAAATTTACACAAACCATAATGTAAAAAAACAAAAGAAGTCTGATGTGATACTTCCAGTACCATCAACAAAGCAGGATTAACAATTGTGCTCTCTCAAGCAAGTACCTGAGATATTGCCAAAATGAGTTCGTCCATCGATGCGTAGCCATATTGAGTAGGTACCGGAGCGTTGCCGGTAAACTTTTCAAAGGCTGCTGGAAACTCTGTCAGAAATAAATGTTGACAGTGGTAGGTCTGGAGCAAGGCCCGCACACGAGATGCAAACTGAAACAATGGAGTCAGTTGAACGGCGGTGGGAACGTTGTCTTCATATAAAACCTGCAAAAACATATGCAGACTTGTTTTAGTCTTCCAGGGTATGTTGCCATGGAGATGTACGACTTCATCCCTCTGTTGCTATTCCCATGCCAGATTTCCTTGGGAATACGTCAAGTTCCACTGGCAGAAAGCACACGGCCTTGATCAACTTGAATGTGGTTACGTGTCCTAAAAACCTGCTCTTCTGCTCTTGCTCACCCTCCCTCTGTTCTATTCACCCTCTCATTTACTCAAGGTCATCCGCTTGGAAATCAGCAAACATTACTGCCCTTCATAAAAAGGTGCAAAAACAGATCCCTGCAACTTCAGACCAATCAGCCTTCTCCCAATCATCAGCAAGGTTATGGAATCTATCATCGCTTTAGACATTAAATCCTTCCTCTTCTCCAATGGCTCGATTTCCGATCATCAATTTGGTTTCAGACCAGGTCACTCTACCCTGGATATGCTGCTTCTGCTCTCCCAAAATTGGATGGAGATCCTCAATGCCAGACAGGAAATCAGAGCCATCTCCCTCGACATATCGCGTGCCTTTGATATGGTCTGGCAACCTGCCCTGCTCACCAAACTCTCTTCCTGTGGTATACAAGGACATCTCCACTCATGGCTCGCAGACTTCCTCTCCTGTCGCAGTCAACGTGTGGCCCTAAATGGAATTCTCTCATCCTCTCTTCCTGTCCAGGCTGGAGTTCTTCAAGGCAGCGTTCTGGGCCTTGTTCTTTTTCTGGTTTTCATCAATGATCTCTCCGACTCTCTGGAAAATCCTCCTTATCAGTTTGCTGATTACTCCACCTTCTGCCGTGCCATCTGTCATCCCTCAGATCGGCAAGCAGCAGCCTCTTCACTCTCTGCAGATCTGGATAAAATCACAAGCTGGTCTAACATGTGGAGAATGTCTTTCAATCCTGACAAATATCACACTCTCACGATGTCTCTCAAAAAGGACTGTCTGGAACCCCCCTCATCGACTTTATCAACAATATTCTTGAAGAAGTCCTTTCATTCAAGCTTCTGGGTCTCACAAACTACCATGATCCTTACTGGGAAAGCCATATTTCCAAGCTCGCCTCCAAAGCCAGTCACCAACTGGGCTTCCTCTATCGTACAAAGTCCTTCCCAGCCCACCTGAGCTCCTGACCACACACAAAGCTTTCATCCACAGCCTGATGGAGTTCTGGTCTCCCCTCTGGGCTGGTGCTCCTGCCCCTCATCTTTCGTGGCTTCACGCTGTGGAAACCAAGGCATTTAGGATCATTGGTATCTCCCGCGATGAGGCTGTCTTTGGGTTTCACATTCTCTCACCGCAGGTAGGTCGGTGGTCTGTCTTCTACCATCTCCTTTCCGGCCTCGTCTCCCCCACCCCCTGTTCTGTCTGAGATATGTCACCCCCATATCTCCGCAGGGTGCTCAAGGTCCACCAGCAAACCCTTCTGGTAAAACTACCAAAATCAAGATGACTGCTCACCTTCACTCTTTCATTCCTCTTTTTCCCCACCTTTGGAACAAACTCCAACACTCTCTTCAATCCCACTCTTCCCTCCAGGTCTTCGAAACAGGTGTTCACCACCATCTCTTATATTCCACCATCCAAAACCATGATCTATTCTTCTACCCCCGTTAATCCACCCCAAACCCACCTTCTTCAAATTCCCTTCTTTCCTTCCTGAAAGTCCCTGTGGTGTCCATATTGTTTACCCTGTGTACCCCACCCCATCCCTCTCCCTTCCACAGATCTCCTCAGGTCTCTGTTCCCCACTGTTTTTTTCCTTCCTTCTCCTGCCCCTCTTGTCTCCTGCTCCCCTTGTGTGTTTGTGTGTTAGCTCTCATACGAACCTCGACAGTGTAAACAAAAAATAATAAAATTACCCCCATGCGGGAGTGACGGTCATCTCTGCAAGAAAATATATAGCCTCCTGAAGGTCGGGCAGTTTTTGCAAACTTTGAAGTCACGTGACGCGAAAACGAAAGCGAATATCGAAAATCTGGCCCGACAAAATTTAGATATTGTCCCATAGATTCATATGCCACGATCAAATTCAAGATCGCTTGAGAAATGTAGGAGGAGATAGATTTTGAAAATCGTCATTTTCGCATGAAAATCGTCATTTTCGCATTTTTTGCCAACTTTGAAGTCACGTGACACGAAAACAAAAGCGAATATCGAAAATCCGGCCTGACCAAATTTAGATATTGTCCCATAGATTCATATGCCACGATCAAATTCAAGATCGCTTGAGAAATGTAAGAGGAGATAGATTTTGAAAATCGTCATTTTCGCATGAAAAACGTCATTTTCGCATTTTTTGCCAACTTTGAAGTCACGTGACACGAAAACGAAAGCGAATATCGAAAATCCGGCCTGACCAAATTTAGATATTGTCCCATAGATTCATATGCCACAATCAAATTCAAGATTGCTTGAGAAATGTAGGAGGAGATAGATTTTGAAAATCGTCATTTTTGCATGAAAATCGTCATTTTCGCATTTTTTGCCAACTTTGAAGTCACGTGACACGAAAACGAAAGCGAATATCGAAAATCCGGCCTGACCAAATTTAGATATTGTCCCATAGATTCATATGCCATGATCAAATTCAAGATCGCTTGAGAAATGTAGGAGGAGATAGATTTTGAAAATCGTCATTTTCGCATTTTTTGCCAACTTTGAAGTCATGTGACACGAAAAAGAAAGCGAATATCGAAAATTCGGCCTGACCAAAATTTAGATATTGTCCCATAGATTCATATGCCACAATCAAATTCAAGATCGCTTGAGAAATGTAGGAGGAGATAGATTTTGAAAATCGTCATTTTTGCATGAAAATCGTCATTTTCGCATTTTTTGCCAACTTTGAAGTCACGTGACACGAAAACGAAAGCGAATATCGAAAATCCGGCCTGACCAAATTTAGATATTGTACCATCGATTCATATGCCACAATCAAATTCAAGATTGCTTGAGAAATGTAGGAGAAGATAGATTTTGAAAATCGTCATTTTCGCATTTTTTGCCAACTTTGAAGTCATGTGACACGAAAAAGAAAGCGAATATCGAAAATCCGGCCTGACCAAATTTAGATATTGTCCCATAGATTCATATGCCACAATCAAATTCAAGATCGCTTGAGAAATGTAGGAGGAGATAGATTTTGAAAATCGTCATTTTTGCATGAAAATCGTCATTTTCGCATTTTTTGCCAACTTTGAAGTCACGTGACACGAAAACGAAAGCGAATATCGAAAATCCGTCCTGACCAAATTTATATATTGTCCCATAGATTCATATGCCATGATCAAATTCAAGATCGCTTGAGAAATGTAGGAGGAGATAGATTTTGAAAATCGTCATTTTCGCATGAAAATCGTCATTTTCACATTTTTTGCCAACTTTGAAATCACGTGACACGAAAACAAAAGCGAATATCGAAAATCCGGCCAGACCAAATTTAGATATTGTCCCATAGATTCATATGCCACGATCAAATTCAAGATCGCTTGAGAAATGTAGGAGAAGATAGATTTTGAAAATCGTCATTTTCGCATGAAAATCGTCATTTTCGCATTTTTTGCCAACTTTGAAGTCACGTGACACGAAAACGAAAGCGAATATCGAAAATCCGGCCTGACCAAATTTAGATATTATACCATAGATTCATATGCCACAATCAAATTCAAGATTGCTTGAGAAATGTAGGAGGAGATAGATTTTGAAAATCGTCATTTTTGCATGAAAATCGTCATTTTCGCATTTTTTGCCAACTTTGAAGTCACGTGACACGAAAACGAAAGCGAATATCGAAAATCCGGCCTGACCAAATTTAGATATTGTCCCATAGATTGATATGCCATGATCAAATTCAAGATCGCTTAAGAAATGTAGGAGGAGATAGATTTTGAAAATCGTCATTTTCGCATTTTTTGCCAAATTGAAGTCATGTGACACGAAAAAGAAAGCGAATATCGAAAATCCAGCCTGACCAAATTTAGATATTGTCCCATAGATTCATATGCCACAATCAAATTCAAGATCGCTTGAGAAATGTAGGAGGAGATAGATTTTGAAAATCGTCATTTTTGCATGAAAATCGTCATTTTCGCATTTTTTGCCAACTTTGAAGTCACGTGACACGAAAACGAAAGCGAATATCGAAAATCCGTCCTGACTAAATTTATATATTGTCCCATAGATTCATATGCCACGATCAAATTCAAGATCGCTTGAGAAATGTAGGAGGAGATAGATTTTGAAAATCGTCATTTTCGCATGAAAATCGTCATTTTCGCATTTTTTGCCAACTTTGAAGTCACGTGACACGAAAACGAAAGCGAATATCGAAAATCCGGCCTGAGCAAATTTAGATATTGTACCATCGATTCATATGCCACAATCAAATTCAAGATTGCTTGAGAAATGTAGGAGAAGATAGATTTTGAAAATCGTCATTTTCGCATTTTTTGCCAACTTTGAAGTCATGTGACACGAAAAAGAAAGCGAATATCGAAAATCCGGCCTGACCAAATTTAGATATTGTCCCATAGATTCATATGCCACAATCAAATTCAAGATCGCTTGAGAAATGTAGGAGGAGATAGATTTTGAAAATCGTCATTTTTGCATGAAAATCGTCATTTTCGCATTTTTTGCCAACTTTGAAGTCACGTGACACGAAAACGAAAGCGAATATCGAAAATCCGTCCTGACCAAATTTATATATTGTCCCATAGATTCATATGCCACGATCAAATTCAAGATCGCTTGAGAAATGTAGGAGGAGATAGATTTTGAAAATCGTCATTTTCGCATGAAAATCGTCATTTTCACATTTTTTGCCAACTTTGAAATCACGTGACACGAAAACAAAAGCGAATATCGAAAATCCGGCCAGACCAAATTTAGATATTGTCCCATAGATTCATATGCCACAATCAAATTCAAGATCGCTTGAGAAATGTAGGAGAAGATAGATTTTGAAAATCGTCATTTTCGCATTTTTTACCAACTTTGAAGTCACGTGACACGAAAACAAAAGCGAATATCGCAAATCCGGCCCGACCAAATTTAGATATTGTTCCATAGATTCATACGCCACAATCAAATTCAAGATCGCTTGAGAAATGTAGGAGGAGATAGATTTTGAAAATCGTCATTTTCGCATGAAAATCGTCATTTTCGCATTTTTTACCAACTTTGAAGTCACGTGACACGAAAACGAAAGCGAATATCGAAAATCCGTCCTGACCAAATTTAGATATTGTCCCATAAATTCATATGCCACAATCAAATTCAAGATCGCTTGAGAAATGGCGGAGAAGATAGAATTTGAAAATCGTCGTTTTCGCAACGGACGGACGACGGACGGACGGATCGAAGGACATCTACATCCATATTATTAGGTCATGCTCGAAGAGATGACCTAAAAAGAGCAATTATAGTGAGAATTTTCAAGCTCAAGCGATGGGAAGAAACTAGTTGCTCAACCCTTGACTCTCGAAATTGAAATGATTTCCTCAATGTTTACAGTTTTCAAAAATAGGACCAACAATGGAGTGGTTACCCAAGTTATCTTTGTTCACGATGACACACAGCATCAAAGCACACAGTTACCTCAACATATGACACACTTCAATGTTACTGCACGACCGTTCTTGACCTTAATCTCGTGATGCATCATCTTGCAGGCCTCGGCGAGAGAGAAGAACCCAAACTCCTTGGGATCGATGGTTCGGCCAAACGCTTGCTCGTACACCTGCTTCAGCCGTGTCAAGAGCACCGGTTTGCCAAGTTTACTGGGCTCCCCCGACAGTAAAAGGAGAAGCTGTATGACCAATTGCTGGAGCGGTTTACGGCTGCGCAGCACCACCAACCTTTCTTCACAATCCTCAATCTGCACAGGGGTGAAAAACACACAGCTCCCCTATTAACGTGGCAAAGGTGGGAATCCTTGCCACGTCCGGTCTGATGTTTGGCAACCAGTGCGCACCTTTAAGACGTGGTCAATTCGAGAAAGAAGTTCAGGTAAAGAGCTGGCATCATAGTCGGGGAGGTGCAGTGGGAACCCAAAGGTTTGGTTGTAAGCGGTGCCGAGGTGTTTGAGAGCTATTCTCTTTTGTGGTGCTGCTTGTAACAACTGAGACATGTGAGCTTCCAGTGCCTTCAGCTGTTCAGTCTCTGTCAGAGATAGAACACGCTCTTCTCCACACTCCAGAACCTGGTAGGTAAGAAATGGATGACAATATTTAACATTCATTAGTCGAGGCCTTTATTATGCACGATTTAAATCTTATTACATACTTGATGATGTCTGGCTTCATAGAAAATGAATGGCACTCATTATAAAGAAATCTCTAAAATAAATTTTAATAACAGCAAATAAACTAGAGGGGGAGCACTCGGTAGAGTGCAAAACCTCCGCCGCCAATACTGCTGGATCACTTAAGTGAACCTGATATCCTATTCATTGTAGGTCAAAACCGATCAGACTCTACTCAACCACGATTGAATAAACTAAACAAGATTGACGCGCATGTAGAAATGCCAAAAAAAAAATCTAATTTTTCTTGAAAAAAAAAGGTGCAAAATTTCTGTTTTATTTTTCTCTAACAAATTTTTTTTTGGGGGGGGGGGTTGGAAATCACTTAAAACATGTAGAAATGCAAAAAAAAAATTCAAATATTTTTTCAAAATGGCCGCCATAGCGGCCATATTGGGCTTTGGACCAAGTCCAAAATCTGATGGCATGATCGTTGGACCATACCTAATCCCCCCACCAAGTTTCGTCGAAATCCGTCCAGGAGTTTTTCCGTAATACTGTTCACAAACAAACAAACAAACAAACAGACAGGGGTGAAAACAGTAAGCTCCGTCCATCTTCGATGGCGGAGGTTAATAAGTAAATGAATCTTTTAACACCACTACATAGCTCAACTGCCAACAATACTGGAAAGAATGAATGAAAGAATGAATGAAATTGCAGACAAATATGCAGTACAAGAGCTGGTTTGAATATACTGTCGGACCCTGCTATTCGCAGATCCCAAATATTCATGGTTTACAAAATGTGACCTGCTTTGACATTTGTGACCCTGTGCTTCACGTATTCGGGGGTTTTCGCAGATGAAAAAAAAAATTAATCCACAAACCGCGCACATAAATCATTTCTAAAACATATCTTCCTCGAGCCATGCTGAAAGCGAGCTGGATGTAATTACTGTACAGTAGTACTGCATTGTACGCATAAACTTATCTTCCACGAGCATCACACATAACATAGTTGTAAAAAAAATAAAAAAATCTTCCACCAGCCACATTGGAACCAAGCTGTGCAGATTGTTCCACAATTTGCACCATAAAGATGCTTCACCGCATCTTCAGTTCCAGTAAACGAGATACCGAAGATGTTTCCCTCCTACGAGTTGCACAATTAAAATATTTCACCACATCTGACACCTGCTGAATGAAATGTGAGCATGCACACTTGCATAATTAAAACATTTCACCACATTTAACCCCCAGACACCAGCTGAGTACATCTGGTAACACATTAGCATCTGACAACATCCCCCACAAATAATGGGTAGGTAACTCACCCCTCCTGCAGCTACCCACAATTCCCGCATGACTACTTATGTGCAGCGTATCCTGGGTCTCAATAATTCTTCTCGCCCGCTGCCTCGACCAGTGTTTTGCCTCTCGTTCTGCTCCTTTGCTCATTGATCAAACAAGGCTCCCAAGCGCAAGACCAGTGTGGAGATGTGTTGACTGCCAAGAGGAAGAAGAAAATGATGAGCTGGAGTCACAAAGTGGATCTGCTGGACCAGCTGTCGAGAGGACAGAGTTTGGCTTCTGTGGACAGATGCTATGGAGTAAACAAATCCACCGTTCGCTACATATGGAAGAACATGATGGCGAACCGAGAAAGTGTTGCGGCGAGCGCTGTACCGAGCACTAAAGTGGTCACTCACATCCAGGATGTCCACATAGAAAGGATGGAGAAGGCGCTCAGTGTATGGATTGAGGATAACATGCCATCAAGTGGACCTCTCATTCATGCAAAGGCGATGTGTATGTACGTGGATCTGGCTGGCACGAGTGGCACCAACGAGAGTGAGTTTGGTAAGAGTGATGCGGGAACAAGCGGCCCCAGTCCATTCCAAGTGAGCAGAGGATGGTTTGACCACTTCAAGAAGCGCTAAGGTCTCCACAACGTAAAACTGACAGGCGAGTGTGCTTCTGGGAACCATGAGGTGGCCAAAGTGTTCACTGCTCAACTCACGCAGCTCATCGAGGAGAAGGGGTACCTGCCAGAGCCAGTGTTCAATGCGGACGAGACCGGCCTGTTTTGGAAAAAGATGCCAACGCAAACTTTTATCTTAAAGCACGAAGAGACAGCATTGGGATTCAAGGCCACAAAGGACCGGGTATCTCTTCTCCTCTAAGCAAATGCAAAAGGGGCTGTATAACGAAGCCCATGATATTGCACCATTCCCTGAATTTGCGTGCTCTCAAGGGCAAGAACAAGCACACGCTGCCCATGTTTTTGAGGGCCAACAGGAAGGCGTAGGTGACGCAGCAATTTCCATGGACTGGTTCCATAACTGTTTCATCCCTCAGCTGGAGAGGTACCTGGTGGAACAAAACCTTGCGTGCAAGAGAGTTCAAGGTTCTCTTGCACGTCACCAATGCTCCTGGACACCCCGTGGAACTGAAGGTGGCTCATCAGAATGTCAAGGTGACCTTCCTGCCACCCAACACCACCTCTCTGATCGAGTCACTCGACCAACGGGTAATTTCGACTTTCAAAGCATATTGTTGAGGTTCTCGGAACCGCATGCATACAACAGATAGGTGTCCCGAGACAGTTATGCCATTAATATACGTGCAGATAGACCCCTTCCTTTTGTTTAGTGGGGAAACAAGGGAGTGCGTTGCGATGGTCTCATAGTTAGGATTATTAAATCATTTTCCCCTTTTATTTTATCCCCACTCTTTATATTTTCTTTTCTGAGGTAAATCTGCCTGCTTGCCCCCTTGTCTCGTCTCGTCTACCATAACCGTGCATCAACGTCTACCCGAAACCAGACATGTGCGGCGAGTCACGTACACCTTGGCAGTAGGGTGGGCAAAACTGCCACGCCGCCATAAAGGATCCGCTGTATCCGGAGTCTCATTTTCCGGGTGAACCCGAAACCCGACAGGTGAGGCGAGTCATGTACGTGGGCAGGGTGCACCAACGTCTACCCGAAACCCGGCCCAAGCTGGCGGGCCACGTGAGGGGTCGGAGCCAGTCGGAACGCCCGACACGGGCGATGACGTTGGATTCGGCATGGCCCCTCCCTCGAGATTCGGGCTCTATAAAAGATGGAGAAATTCCTCCATCTAGAAGTGTTGTGTTCGGTGTGGGTGATTTTCACGCGGAGTGTTCCTGCTTCTCGACTCCGCCCACGTCTCGCCTCGACGGCCCGCCTCCTGTTCCTTGTGTCCGCCCACACGACGTCGACCTCGCCTCCTGCTTCTCGACTCCACCTACCTGGTCCCGCCCACTGCTCCACCCTTGCCCTCTGGACTCCGCCCTTCTCCACTCAAGAACACGATCTCCACACGTGCGGCTGTGGCCAGAACAACACAACTATTGTTGGGTACCGCACCACGGAGCATTCCTCCCCCGAAATGCCCAGGTACCAAAAGCTATAACCTCAACTCCCCTCCCTCCCTGGCTGCAAAAGTCCCTTTTCATTGGGGTTTCTTTTTCTGTGTGTGTGTCTGAGTGTGCTAGCGCCTGTCTGTTAAGTAAGCCTGTAGAAGATCCTTATTGTTGTTATTGTTAATAATCTCACGTCAAGTCTGCACTGTGTGCTTAGTAAGTTGCTTGGCAGCAATCTGCCAGACAACTCTCAAACACAGAATTCTTCTGCCTTGGTCCATCCACCTCAGGAGCAACAGCACCCTTGCCTGCCTCTCCTACATCCCCTTTGGTGAGCAAATCAGGATTCTCATTGTTGTTGTTGTTTTT
Organism: Eptatretus burgeri; assembly: GCF_056783735.1. Taxonomy (NCBI): domain Eukaryota; kingdom Metazoa; phylum Chordata; class Myxini; order Myxiniformes; family Myxinidae; genus Eptatretus; species Eptatretus burgeri. Next base: position 41,439,704 of record NC_140977.1, on the reverse strand, counting down.
GGGGGAATTTTTCACTTTCACGGTATGGTTGGTTAATCACTTTCAATAAACTGTTAATCGCATTCCTTCAACAAACATTGGAAACGATACCCGGTGTTGTCTTTTTTTGTTGTAAGCATTTTTAGATGACACTATAATCATGTGCATTCGCAGTCCAAAAGATTTTAAACTTTTAAAAGTTTCCCCGATGAACCAGGAACTACCGGGAAGCTATCCCCCCTTTTCCATTGAAACAATGCACAGCATTCGTGAGTTTGCCATTCGTGGCATTTTTCATCAATCAGGAACTGCCGGGAACCTATGCCCCTTTTTCACATTGAAACAATTTGTGGAGTCAACATTCATGGCTTTTTAAAATTTATATAAAATTGTGTTGTGACAGCATTGGGACAGTGGTTAATGAAGAAAAATTTTTTTTTTTAATGTCATTTCGTGGTCAAACTTTAACTTGAAGAAAATTTGAGCATTTATCTCAGGAGTTATCGTTCAGCCAACCGATTTCTCGAGGTATATCAACACATTCTCCATGGTTTGTGCTTGCTCTTTATGGATCGTCATACCAAAGCTTGACTGAATTGGGAATTGATATTTTAATAATTTTTTTCATTGCCCGATTTGAATGAAACTTGATATTGCACACACAGGTGAATGGTGAGTAAGGTGGCCCTAAAATTTTGCACTATCGTGCACCGTTTTGGCTGTATTTGGGGAACATAATATAAACATATATATCTATATACAGTAATCCCCCGTTTCTCGCGGGGGTTACGTTCCAAACCTCCCCGCGCTAAGTGAAAATCCGCGATGAATGGACACCTCCCCAAAAAATCGACTCGTCTGGTCTGGTCAATTTGGGAGTGATCGGGTTTGAGGGACTTGAGATCGCATCGTCTGGTCTGGTTGGTTTGGCAGTAATTGGGTTTGAAGTGCTGGAGATCGACTCGTCTGGTCTGTTCGGTTTTGAGGTGCTGGGTACGAGCATTGCTCGTCCAACGGTGGCACACCTTTTTCCTTCCCGAAGCATATCGAGCACCTTAACCTTCTCCTGGAGCGTCAGGACCTTCCTCTGGCGCTTCGGTTCCTTGCCAGAAGCCTAACAAGGTGCAGGGCGTTTGGGCGGCATCGTGGGGCTTGGCGAAAAAAACGTAGAAAATATTCGAAGTTCACAAGCGAAACTTTGTCTCGTGCGTTGTGTGACTGGTCGAGCACCACGCATTATAATTTATTGCTTAAAAAATTTATATTTTATATACAGTCATACGCCACTTAACAACGGGGTTACGTTCTGAGAAACGCGTCGTTAAGCGACGTCGTCATTGTGCGAACATCATTTTTTTAAAAAATTTTCGTTTTCGAACATCGTACTTACACAAACCTAGACACCTAAGCTATATAGTGTAGCCTATTGCTCCACGGAAACAAACCTGTACAGCATGTTACTGTACTGAATACTGTCGGCAATTGTAACACACATCCAAGAGACAGAAGACACGTTAGATTTACCTTTGTGCAGTTCATGACAGCCATTAGTGTTGTTAGCAGCAGCTTACAACCTCCTCTCGCATCGATTATAGAAAGGTGAATAAATAGCATTTGGATTTCATAAATACGTAATCATTGCATTGATGTTATAATTGACAAATGAATAAACGAGCACCTGTCAATTGTGATATATTTTCGGAACAGTGCGATTGTTTTAACAACATAAAAAGCTTCACTAAAAATAAATTTGTGTTTTAATTGACGAACAACAACGATTTATTCGTGGAATTCTTCAATTCAAAGGTAATTTACTTGCTAGAAGGTAAACATGGAAACATTGGTTCAGTTTGAAAGCCGATTTCCTTGAATCCCGATTTAGCACGACCCTGCTTTTTTCGCGATGACATTTTATGGACCTCAACGATCGCATTATAACAGGGCCACACTGTCGTATATTATCATTATGAGGTATTATGTTCTGTCGAGTGTACATAATTGTATGTGCTATTTTTATACGAGGCTACATCACTCGGCGATAGGAATTTTTCAGCTACTTTTTTTTTTCTTTTTTTTTTTTCTTTTTTTTTTTTTTTTCAGAGCTGGCAGACCCGTCGTATATGCGATCCGTCGTTGCCTGGAACATCGTTAAGCGGCACATGACTATTATTACCGCGATGTACCGGGGGAATCCGCAGAAAAAATTAGTAACGTTCCAAGGGAAAACCCGCGATGAACCGGGGGAGCGATAGGTGAACCGCGATAAAGCGGGGGTTGACTGTATATATGTATGTATGTATATGTATGTATGTATATATATATATATATATATATATATATATACACGTATATATAAATATATACACGTATATATAAATATATACAAGATGAGAGTTTTAGTAATATACTAGACGACCCGTGAACCCGTTGAGTTCCTGTTGTGACAGCGGTTGATGAAAAAAAATCATTTCAAGAAAAAAAAAAAAAAACAGGGATAGCCCAGAAAACTGGAAGCTGAGGTTGTTTGCATTGATCAAATACTCCCAAAGAGTACTTGACTGAATCGGGAATTGATTTTTTAATAATTTTTTTGGTTGCCCGATTTGAACGAAACTTGATACTCCTCGCAATCCTCCGAACTCCAGCACAACCCAACAACCACGACAAGACGCTCCTCACAACCCCACACGTAATTTTATAGATCACCCTCAACGGGGAGGGGCCTTGGTGAAGCCGACGTCACTGTTTGCCCCGATTGGACGGGGCTTCCACGGGTCCACCCCCTCCGGGCGGGGTCTCGGCCACACCAAGAAGCCCACCCACTCCACACGTGTGGACTCGCCCAAAAAGGTACTTCACAAAGATTTTTTCCTCGAAACACGAGGCTCCAGACGCAGGTGGACAGTGGATCGTGATTTGGGGTGGGATGGTTGTTGGATGTTCGATGGAAAGTTCATTGAATGGTTGTGCGATGTAAAGATTTAATAACCTACCTAAAAGGACATCGCAACGCACACCTTTGATTCTCCCACTTGACAAAAGGAAGGGACCTGTCTCACATGTACTTAACAGAATAACTGACTTTTGGGACATCTGTACGTTTGAATGCATGTGGTTTCCAGATCCGTAACAATATTGTTGTAGATTTCCGCCCGCCGGCGTGCGGACGACCGCTTCTAGCCAATGGCGGCCGCTCTCGCCCACCGAACGGACAATCCAGTCACAGCCTTCTGGATCAAACGCCGGAATCCCACTACGGGTGTGTTTTGGGTGCACACCACAGCCTAGTCAACACTCTACCCATGCTACAGGGTCAATCGCCGAATTGTCGATATACCTAATTTATCGCGCGGGCAGACTACCGAGAGACTGTACCTCAACGGGGCCGCTTGGAAAGGAGCCGCTTAAGCAGCTCGCTTCGTTTTGGGATAACCGAGCGGGATATTATCGCGCAGCACCGTTGGACCCGATTCTATTATCGGCTATTTAAAAGCCAGCTCTATTCCGAATGCAATATGGCAGTTCAATGAAGGAAAAGGATGCGACGAACAGGTTAACATTCACACAAGCACATTTATTTGCACACACAACACATATGCAGTCATGTATGCAATCAGGTGAGGCAAACAAAAGCAATACACAGTACAAGCACGTAATGAATGGGGGGTAGGAACAAGACGCGAGCAAGAAAAAGAACTACCACTGTTCTATTAATTACGTACACTTATACAGTTCAACTTACGGACATGGCGCCACAACGTTCATTCAAAAGCAACAAAGAAAAACCCCAGGAAAGACGAGGGGTAGACTGGACCTCTTGGGTCTTTATATCACGGAGCTGTGATGACCGCAGAAGCTCCGAGAGGCCGGGCTGGTTACCTTCACCTTCGAGGTTCCTCGCTGGGGCGACCCGCGACGTCCCGTCCCCACGGCGGCTGTCGTGACCGCGGTCCGGCCCAGGCGCCGTCCTATGGCCCGGCGATTCGGGCCCAGCCGACAACGCTTCAGAGGAACAAACGGGTCTTTTGCTCTTTCAGAGTTGATGCTCTCTCTCAGAGCCCGTCCATCCCTCAGCGCTGCTCGGACTGTCCCGAAGCCCGATCACCTCGGACCATTCGATGCTGGCTGGCGACCTCTCTCGGGTTCTCTCCACGTCCCACACACGAATGCGCAGTTCTGCGTGGCATGGCTGGCCTGGCTGTACTCCCAGCTCCGTCTCCTCGGCGAACCCGGACCTCCACTGCCCTCGAACCTTGCTCCTCACACCACTCCAAACCCCGACCGATTGCACTGAACTGGCGCTCTGCGTGCCTTTTTATAGGGTTCGTGAGGCGAGGTTTGATCTCCGCTCTTTCCCCTCTGACCCCCACTGGCTCCGCCCCTCTTGATCTCCTGATCCGAATTCCGGGGCGAAGCTTGGAGCGAGCGGACGTGGTAGAAATCACCGTTGCTGGCACCCACAAAGGAGAGCGGACGTTGTGGAGATCACCGGCCCTGCACAACAAGGAAACACCCGCATCTGTTTGCAGCGATGCTGCCGTGGCCGGCGCAAAGATTGCGGCTCCCGCGGAGCCGAAGGTGAAGCGATATTGTTTCATTGTTGGGTATTGGGGGAGATGCGGTTTAGATGGTGGTTGGCGTTGTGGAGAAGGTGGTTGTGCTTGGCGTCATGGAGAAGGTGGTTGTGTGAGGGCGGTTGTGGAGGAGGCGGTTGTTGTGGTTGAAATGCGGTTGGCATTGTGGAGAAGGTGGTTGTGGTTGGCATTGTGGAGAAGGTGGTGGTTGTGGTTGAAATGCGGTTGGCGTTGTGGAGAAGGTGGTTGTTGTGGAGCGGTTGGTCAGAGCGATGTTGGTGGTGGAGGTGGTTGTTGTGAAGTGGTTGGTCCAAAATAACGATAGCAAAAGAATATACCATCAGAGATGGGGTACCCCCCCCCCGCCATTGAATGAAAAAGGTCATACATATTCCAGATAATGAAGGAGGTGAATTGGAAACAAGACACCATTTGGTCATCATCTCTGAAAAGTTCCCAGGGGTGAGGAACGTAGTAACCAAAAATAATTGAATTCACATAAGCGGTTTTCCATTTATTACAAAAAACATTTTTTCAAGATGGCCGCCCCAGTCGGCCATCTTGGATCCGGCCACGCCCAAAATCAATAGGGTTCTTCCTTTTCAGGTGGTACATGTGTGACCCAAATTTCAAATCGATATGGCAAACACTTTATGAGTTATCGCACTCACAGCTATAAATGTTGACACCCGGACGGACGGACGGACAGCCGGACGACCTGGGTGACAACAATATCCCCCTTCCGCCACGCAGCGGGGGATAAAAAACGGCTACCTCAAAGATCACAGCCCGGTTACACGAATAAATTCCCGTTAAACATCGATGGGGAAATCTATCTGAACACAGACTTATCGACATAACTGATGTAAGGACCTATATGGTGCTCGGCCAATTTCCACAGCCGTAACAATATATATTAAAAAAAAATGTATACACACACACACACACAGTGAGTCAAAAGTAGCGCCCGATTTCTGTTTTTTCGGCTGTCAGATTCCTTCTGGGAAGTCATGTTGTTAATAATTGTCTTGCAGATTATTAATTTTCGTAATTTATTTATTTTTGATTTTGTTTTGCAGGTTATTGCTGCGAGTTTGGAAGGTTACTGAATTTGCACCATATTGAGCTTAATGGCACAATTAACAGACACAATTGTGTCTACTGGGCTGCGAATAACCCAAGAGTGACAGTTGAGGAAGTAAATTTACCTGGAGTGACAGTTTGGGCAGCCATATCTCCATTAGGGATAATTGGACCCTTTTTCTTTGAGAGATCTGTCACTGCATAAATTTACCTGGATATGCTGCAAACCTTCTTTTGGCCCAGGGTACAAGATCAGGACTGTTATTTCCAGCATGATGGAGCACCACCTCATTATGGACGTTATGTTTGTCGGTGGCTTGATGAAAACTTTCCCAGAAAGTGGATCGGCCACCACGGTCCGATCGAGTGGCCGGCACGCTCCCCAGACCTGACACCTCCAGATTTCTTTCTTTGGGGTCTCATGGAAGACCTTGTTTATCGTGAAAAGCCTCGTACCATTCAGGAATTGAAGGCTCAAAATCACTGCAAAGTTTGAGGAAATTGATATCGAACTCTGCAGATGTGTGTGCCTCTCTGTGCCTGCTCGGCTGCAATTGTGCATCGATCACGAGGGAGGGCACTTTGAAAATTGCAAGTAAAACAGCTTGGTACAGTTCCGTAATAAGTTTTTCTTGAATAAATGGTTAGATAAACATGTCATTCATTTATTTCTACCTTCTTGTACACTGTAATACCAATGGCAAACAAACAATCAATTGACAGAAATCGGGCACTACTTCTGACTCACCCTGTATGTATATGTATATATATATATATATATATATATATATATATATATATATATATATATATATATATATATATATATATATATATGTATATATATATATATGTATATATATATGTATATATATGTATATATATATATGTATATATATGTATATATATATATGTATATATATGTATATATATATATATGTATATGTATATATATATATATATATATATATATATATATATATATATATATATATATATATATATATATATTTTGTTACGAATTTGCGCCCCGCCGGCGTGCGAACGACCACGTTTAACCAATAGCGGCCGCTTCACCCACCGACATGCAATTCAGTCGTGACCCTCTCGGAACAACGCCGGGAGCTAGTCACGGGTGGGGGTTTAACCTCACCACAACTCAGTCCGCATTCTACCCACGCGAAATAGGGTCCGATCGCCGAATGGTCGATTTACCTAAGTACCCGCACGGATAGCGTACCGAGGAGTTGTACCAAGCCACAAGTTGACTCCGGACACGAACCGCTTAAGCGGCTCGTTCCGTGCTACAGGGATAACCAAGCGGAGTTATTGTCGACCTCGACAATTCAGATTAGTTACCGCGTGTTTTCAACCCACTATTAATCCCTTAAGTTATGCAAATGGCGATTCAAACAAAGGAAAGGACGCAGCGAAACAGGGAACAATTGGACCAGCACATTAAATGCGCGACACACGGAAGCACGTATTTAGGGCAAAAGAAAGCAGGGAAAGAGTTAAAACCGAATAAGCAATTATTCACAGCAGTCACTTACACTATTCTACTTTACAGGACACGGCGCCACACCATTCATACAAAAACCCAAAAGAAATGATTGAAAGAGCGTGACCGTAGGGAGCTCCCCGAACTGGTGTCCACTGTGATCCAGCTCCGCCAGCACTGCCGATCCCCTCAAGGCGTCCTCGGTCCGGAGCGACCCAACCAGCACGGTCCGGCGAGCGAGGTCTAGTCCGCGAGCCTCCGCGTCCGCTCACGCTTCTCCTCAGGAACTCCACTCAGCTCTCCACGCCCGTATTCAACCTTTTCCGCCGAGCTCTCCTCAGTCGCTCGCGTTCGCGTTCAACCTTTCCGGCCGAGCTCTCCTCACTCGCTCGCGTTCGGCCTTTTCCGCCGAACTCTCCTCACTCGCTCTCTTTTGTCTTCGGCCTTTTCCGCCGAGCTCTCCTCACTCGCTCTCTTTCGCGTTCGGCCTTTTCCCGCTGAGCTCTCCTCACTCGCTCGCGTTCGGCCTTTCCCGCCGAGCTCTCTTCACTCACTCGCGTTCGCCCTTTTCCCGCCGAGCTCTCCTCACTCGCTCGCTTTTGCGTTCGGCCTTTTCCCGCCGAGCTCTCCTCACTCGCGCGCATTCAGCCTAAAACTCAACTTCACTGTCTTCCGCATTTTCGTTCCGCCCCTTTTTCTTCAGCAAGCCCCGCCCCTTGCGCTCGCGTTCTGCCCCCTTTTTCACAAAGCCCCGCCCCCTCTCAACTCCCGCCCCTCCTTCCAGAACATGCTAGAAACTTCCGGAAGGAGGGGTCTTCCGCCCAATCGGCAATGCTCGCACCGCCATGGCATTCTTCCTCTTCCCTCGCAGGGTGAAATCCACCGCGGCGGCGCCATTCATTCGTGGGGGGGGGGGGGGGCGCCTGCATTCCCTCATCGAAGGCCAGGCCTCTGGCAACCCAGAACGCGGTGGTTGTTGAGGTGGCGTGGTTTGGTGGTGGTTATTGTTTGCGTGGAGGTTTGTGGCAATGGTGGCTCAAAATAACGATAGTTAAAGAAAAACGGCTAACTAAAGCATCGCAGCCCGAATGAAGCAGACATATTCCCTCTAAACAACGGGTGTGGGCTAACTTCACATGAACTTATCGGAGAGGACCCTTTATGGTGTATTGCGAATTTCCACAGCCATTACAATATATATATATATATATATATATATATATATATATATATATCTATATATATACATAAATATATACATATACACAAATATATATACATAAATATACATATATATCCTATATATTATTTCTGTTAACGTCTGCGCGTAATTTGACGTTTCTCCTGCCGGACGGATTGTCGCCACTTTCAGCATGCGGGTGCTCTGTCGACGAATGAACAGCACAGGCTATGTGAGATCGCACCAGACAGACAGTTTTGGGAATTTTTGGCGTTTTTCTAATTTTTACATTCGTTTGCATGGTGACGTGTGACGTCACTGCTGAGAGGCATAATTCCATCATGACATCATCGGTCATTCGCTGACATCATTTCGTCTGTCATCGACAGACCGTCACCACTGAGAGGCGTAATGCCACTCATAGAAAACAGCGTCTACAATGTAAAACCCTCTTCTGCACATGTTGACTCCCTTAGAAGGTGAATTTGACACAAAAAATGTAACAAGAAACTGTATATAAAGTAAAGTTTTTTTATATATATTATTTCTGTTAATGTCTGCGGGTAATTTGACGTTTCTCCTCCGAAACCGCTGGCAGGAACGTGCTCATTTTCAATAAACTGGGGTTTCTTAATGTGACGAAGACGATGCGCTAAATTTCTAAGCTGGAATTGGATGACAACATGGCTTCAACAAGATTTTCAACCCATCGATGGCTGCATTTATTCCCGTTCGGTCACCATCGCTGAACTGCTGTCCGGTAAGTGCTGCCATCTGTCCAAAAAATATGAACTATAGTAAGGGAGTACTCATTGCATCAAACACTGAACATAAACTCAACTGATAACGAGAGGGGGAGCACTCGGTAGAGTGCAAAACCTCCGCCGCCAATACTGCTAGGTCACTCAAGTGAACCTGATATCCTATTCATTCAATTTGACGTCAACAGTGCTCACAGAGTTATAGTTTGCAACTTTCCCTGTTACTTTTACATCCTCAATTCATTCGTCATAACTAGATTCCTTGAGACAGAAATTGATTTTACGTGGGTATATCCACCTGAAGTTCCAAAATCAGCCGCAATTATAATTTTGGCATGTTTTTTTGTTGGAAATCACTTATAACATGTAGAAATGCAAAAAAACAATCGAAATTTTATTGAAAAAAAACTTGCAAAAATTTTTTTTCTCAAACAATTTTTTTTTTGGGGGGGGGGGGGGGGTTGGAAATCACTTAAAACACGTAGAAATGCAAAAAAAAAAAAATTCAAATATTTTTTCAAAATGGCCGCCATAGCGGCCATATTGGACTTTGGACCAAGTCCAAAATCCTCCCACCAAGTTTCGTCAAAATCCGTCGAGGAGTTTTTTTCCGTTATGCTGTACACAAACAAACAAATAAATATAAACCAATGTCACCCGCAGGGTGACCCGTATCTTGCCAAAAGGTGACCACGTGTGACTTCTTTAAGGTCACACTGAGGTGAACAGAGCTGCTATCCACCAGGAGCGACTCCTTGAGGAATATCTGCCTACGAGAGATTCCGATGAGAATCGTTCTAGAGTAACAATGAAAAATATGTGTTTACCTCATAACGTCACCAAATGGCGTCAAAATGTCTCAAGCTTGACATATCAAGAAAGCACTCATCGAGGTGTTCAATTTGAGGTAATACACGATATGGTTCCTAAAGCTTGAAAATTTGACCTTGGGGTCAAATATGTTTGACCTCAGGCGCTATCCATGAAGGTCAAGGCCAATCGCCACCAAAAACTAATCAGCTGAGCGCCAGACCATATACTACATTCCCATAAAGTTTGAAGACGATTCGATTAAAATTACTCAATAAATAAGGGTTTCATCGACTCCCCTGATTTGCGACAAAGTGACCTTGACCTTTGACCTTGAAAATTTTATGCGCTGAAAGGGACCTCTATAGGCCTCTGATATGTGAAGTTACAAAAAATTCCAATGATAACTGTGCTCTGCAGAGTGATTTATACGTGATTACAGACAAAAAAAAAAACAAACATATGAAGGTCAAGGCCAATCGCCACCAAAAATGAATCAGCTGAGCGCCAGACCATGAACTATATTCCCATGAAGTTTGAAGACGATCCAATCAAAATTACTCAAAAAATAAGGGTTTCGTCGACTCCCCTGATTTGCGACAAAGTGACCTTGACCTTTGACCTTGACCTTCAAAATTTTATGCGCTGAAAGGAACCTCTAGAGGCCTCTGATATGCAAAGTTACAAAAATTTCCAATGATAACTGTGCTCTGCAGAATTTTTTATACATACCTGATTACAGACAAAAAAAAAAAAAACATATGAAGGTCAAGGCCAATCGCCACCAAAAATTAATCAGCTGAGCACCAGACCATGAACTATATTCCCATGAAGTTTGAAGACGATCCGATCAAAATTACTCAAAAAATAAGGGTTTTGTCGACTCCCCTGATTTGCGACAAAGTGACCTTGACCTTCAAAATTTTATGCGCTGAAAGGGACCTCTATAGGCCTCTGATATGCGAAGTTACAAAAATTTCCAATGATAACTGTGCTCTGCAGAATTTTTTATACGTGATTACAGACAAAAAAAAAACATACAAGCTGACTAACATATCTTGCAAAAACTTCGTTTTGGCAAGATAACAAACAAACAAACAGAAAGGGGTGAGAACAGTAACCTCCGATCTTCGATGGCGGAGGTTAATAAATAGTATGGCTCAGAACATCAGCAATGGTTGTCATGTTTTAAAAATCAGCGTGTCATTTTACGAGCGTGGAAGGAGGGGTACGATGAGCGCCAGCTCTGCCAACATGATATACCCCGATGGCTTGACGGGTGCACGGAGAGCTTGGGGGGTATAGAGGCCCCGGAAACCCTTGGGGTGACACGAATCCCCAGTGTGGTTACGAGTGTGGTCCCGGTGTGTGTGTGGTGTCAAAATGTGTGTATACGAGCGTGGTGAAATGCGTGCTGCAACGCGCACATAGCGTGGATGCAAGGGCATGTGTGAGAGTGACCGCGTGGGTGACAGAGACCCCGTGTGTGGATGAGACCCCGAGTGGGAGTGAAACCCCCTGTGTGAGTGGAACCACGTGTGCGAATGAAATGGTCTGCGTGAGTGAAGCACTTTGTGTGTGAGAGGGACAGCGTGTGTGAGGTCACTGTATGAGAGGGAGATGACGGTAGGCATGCGGGAGGACGCAACCGCATGTCTGAGTGCCATCTCGAGGTGTGTGAGCCTCGTAGCTCGTGGGAGTTTGTGCACGAGAGTGCGACGACGACGGAGCCTGACGGTGGACAAAAACAGCGGCCGTAGTTGCATTGGGGACCGTGCTGGGTTTGCACGGCAGCGTGTGCGGGGTCTGTGCTGTGAAACGCACGGGGCCGCCACGTGCGCGCCTGCGGAGTGAAACCCGGTCCGTAAACGCACGCGGTGGATTAGCCGATCCCACGGACGGACAGAAGGTAGGCTGGATGTGGATTTGGAATGGATGGGTTCTCCACGCGAGCGTGTGTGAAGCTCCAACAGGCAGAGCACATGTGTTCGTGTGGGGAACCCCTCAAAACGCGAGGCTTGCTTTTGAATGTGCAGGGTGACGTCATGGCTGCACGTAGTGTTGGAGTCCGGCAGGAGGGGTATCCCTGCCGGATGGTACCGTCCAAGGAGGGACGACGTGCACGACCAGCTGCCATGACGTCACTGGAGTAAAAGAGCGCAGGTTGCGAGTTGCCGTGCTGGTGTGCGCATTTATTTAAAAAAATTAAAAAGCAAGCCTCGCTTCGGGTGAACAGGATTCCCGGGCAAGGGGTGGAAGACCCCCCTTGGCCAGGGCACAGGACACCACTAGTTAGGGGGAAGGGTTAGCTTAGCTAGACTGGCTTCATGGGGCAGGGGTAAGTCCTCATGGAGCCCGTGGAATGGATTAGTTAGAGGGATTGCAGTTGAGATTTAGGAAGGGAAATGGAAAATGATTTGGAGACAGTGACAGACTGTGGATGTGTCGAGGGGACGTATCTTAGCTACGTAGGTTAAAAGGAGCGTGCTGTATTGTAAGGGATGACGAGGGAGCACGAGGTAGTTAGGGGATTTAGTCAGAAGAATGGCAGTGATCAGCGAGGTGTGAGTTGAAAAGAGTGAAGTGGAAACATGTTGAGTGAGTGAGGCCAGCGGGTCTGAGTGTATGGAGTGATTGTGGACTGCATGGTGCGATGAGTGATTGGGGGGAGGAGTGATTCCTGCCCAATGGACCCCGGGGTCAGAATAATGTGAGTTAGTGGGTTAGACAAATTGACAAAATGGAGGTCGTTTTGCAGTTGGTGGGAATGTAGGCTCGATACCCATTTGGAGGGGTGCAGGAGCCCTGTTGACGGGCTGGGAGCGTGGCTGCGAACGGTGAGTATTGCTGAGTGGTTACCCCGGGCACCGGGCTAGTCGGCCACGGTAGGCCAAGGGTCCATGGGGGGCCAGGATAATGTAGTGGGCACGGGTGCGCCCGCATGATGTGGGGGCCCAGGGTGCCATTGGCTACGTGGGCAGTGTATTGGGCACAGGCGACCCTCGGAAAGGGGCCCGGGGCACCAGCCTGCCATGTGAGCGTTTCAGGGGAGTCGCCAGAGAGGGCATTCCCCGGTGTTTCGGGAGCTGGTAGGCTCGGAAGCAATAGTAGTGCCCGGGGGTGCCATAGTTTGAGAATCGGCAGAGGGTAGTTCCTGCCAAGGGAGCCACGCGTCCCAGCCACGAAACCGTGCAAGGGCACGAGTGAAAATTGGAGGGCGAGGCCCGAAATTGTAAGGACACTAACACAGGCGACGGGAATCTTGGTTG
>NC_140977.1:41354047-41424047 GCF_056783735.1 Eptatretus burgeri | reverse complement strand
AACAAGTGGAGGTTTCCGAATTGGCACATCTTCTGTGTGTTCATTTCTGATTGCTGGAAAGATTATTGTGCCTCTGACTCATGCTTTATGTTTCCTTTGTTCTCGCTGTCTGAAGAGGCCTAGTGGTGGAATCTGTAGTGGTTGAATGCAGCAGTGAATGCGAGCATTGTACACATGCTAAACTAAAATAAAACTAGAATGGCACTCTTCGACGTCGTGACGTCAAGGCTTTAATGTTAAAGAAAATATGGCCGCCAAACCATGTGACTGATGACGCCATCAATTTGTTTCCCCCATACACTTTAGCCTGAGATGACCCTCAAAATTTTTCATTCTGATCAGATAAAGCGTTTGATATCTGCAATTATGACATCATAACAAAATCACCTGTGACATCGTCAAAAAAAAATCACACTCATTTCCCATGAGGAGTACTTCACATGTGCCATGTTTCAATTTTTTTCCATGGAGTAGTTTCAGATACAGAGGTCCAAAGTTTTTTTCCCTTTTTCCAACATGGCTGCCACACCACATGACCTACAACATCATAATGATCATTAAAACCTTCCACACGAGTAGGCACACCGATTGTGAAATGTTTTTGTCAATGGGATAAGCAGTTGCAGAGAAAACAGAAAATTAGCACGGATGGATGGACAACCCAGAAACATAATGCATCTGGCGACTTCGTCAGCGGAGGCATAAAGAGTAAGCTGAATAACAAACAAAAGAAATAACAAAGATTTCTCCCAATGATAATGGGGAACAAAGCTGTTGTAAAGAATATGCAGCAATGCATTCCTTCAGTTTGTTGAAACAATTTTGTGATTATACAAGTATATCGAGGCTGAAAGGGTGTGGAGCATACATGCTTTCCAAAGTACCATCAACATATTAAATAAGCATAAATAATATGAGTAATGGAAAAGGAAGTAAGAGTCATGATGTGTCAGACAAATTAAAGGTATGAGAACATCATCATTCCCCCGACCCCCCCCCCTTCCCTCACCCCCAACAGTGAACCAACACACACACACACACACACACACACACACACACACACACACACACACACACACACACACACACACACACACACACACACACACACACACACACACACACATACACACCTAACAACTCAACAAAAAAGCCTCAGCCTCCCCTCCCAACTCAACTCTGTCCCATCTTTGTTCCATACCCCTCTCCACCCCTCACCCCCCCCCCCCCGCTCACAGTCCTCACCCTTTTCCTCCCAACACAAAGGCATTGATCCACTCCCCACACTCAAGTCTTCAACGACCCCTCACAAACCCCTCCATGCTTCCTCCCATCCAGCGAAAATCCTCAACCCCCAAGCACTCCTTCACAGCTGTCCTATCTTTACTCTCACCATCCTCCCGCTTTTAAAAACAAACGGGCATTCACACATTGAAACGGCGGAATATGTAACACTTTCAGCTCCCGTATCATGCTTCACAGAAACCTGTCAATTTTAAGAGAATGTAATGACTCATTAATTTTTTTACATTTTGCGAATGCAGTATTTGTAATAAAGCAAATATGTGAACACGAGTAGCCAATCTGTGGAGTCCTTCCAGAAAGCCTATAGACGCAGTGGATACTGCAAGGTTCACTCAACAGGAGCTCATCACCATGACAATTTGGAGCTTGCACGCTTTTCCTTACAAGCCATTTGCCATTCTTATTCAAAAGCCACTCAACACATCAATATTTAAGTGACTTTTGCTCAACATTACCAAGACTATTGAGCGAAATGGATTTTGTTTGTTTGGCTAAACAATCACGACGACAACAAACGAGTATCCCCTTCTGCTTGCCATCAGGGTCAGGTATGGGAGCATGTGCCAGAACAGCGGGTCGCTGCGCCCACTTTCCGCCGGTACTCCAGGGGCCTCCGTCTGACCATCCCCCAGGCAGATGCCAGGCCCATCCCCATCTCCTTGAGATGATGGTCAACCTGCTGCAACCACGAGGCACGTGGTCGGCCCACTGGCCTCCTCCACTCATGAGACTCCCTCGCTGAGAGAATCTGGTGAGCAGGATCAGCATCAGGAAAACGAGCCACATGTCCATACAGCCGCAACTGACGCTCACGGACTATGCAGGTAACAAATCTTATCCGAGTCTCTCTCAGCAACCGCTCGTTGGACACAAAATCCGAGCAGCGATAGCCAAGGATTCTCTGAAGAGACCTGGTACCAAAGGAATTAAGTCTCCGTCTCAGATCCTTGGTCAGAGTCCAAGTCTCGCATCCATAGAGCAAGACTGGAAGTACCAAGGACCTGAAGACTCGGACTTTCGTCCTCCCGCACAGGTACCGGCAGCGCCACACCCCATGATCCAGTGAATCCATGACTCCCCAGGCCCGACCCAGACGTCTATTGACCTCTGACTCGCAGCCAGCAGAGACATGAATATCATTGCCAAGGTAAGTGAATCTCTACACGACCTCAACATCCTCACCACAAACAGACACAGACAGGACAGCAGCATCCAAGATGTCACCGAAAGCCTGGATCTTAGTTTTGACCCAAGAAACCCGTAATCCCAGCGGCTCCGACTCCTCATTCAGCACCTCGAGGGCCCCCAAAAGGATGTCTAAAGTCTCCGCAAAGATGACTGCATCATCTGCAAAATCAAGGTCCGAGATCTTGACATTCCCAAACGATGCACCGCAGCTTGATCTGTCCGACATCCTCCCTAAAATCCAGTCCATACAAGTGCTGAAAAGTGTGGGGGCCAGTACACACCCCTGACGAACTCCAGTAACAACTGGAAATCAGTCAGAGATTGTACCACCACACTTCACAGCACTCTCAGTACCAGAGTAGAGTTCAGACATCAGATCGATCAGTTTTGGTGGCACTCCACGAAGACCAAGAATCCTCCAGAGGACATCCCGATTCACTGAATCGAACGCTTTACAGAGATCAACTTAGGCTGCAAGCAGCCCCTGCCGAAACTCTCGTCTGCGTTCGGTGAGGACACGAAGGGCAAGGATACGGTCAATCGTTGACCTCTTTGGTGTAAAGCCTGACTGCTCTGGACGCTGGTGCTCAAGCAGATGGTGGCGAACCCTATCAATAATTATCCGAGCAAAGACCTTGCCTGGCACTGAGAGCAGCGTCACCCCTCGGTAGTTTTTGCAGTCTTGGCGATCACCCTTCCCTTTCCAGAGAGGGACAACAAGGCCCCTCTTCCAGTCAGTTGGGATGATGCCTGTGTTCCAGGCAGAGCACAAAACTGCATGCAACGACACGAGTGCAGCACTTCCACCAGCCTTGAGAAGTTCAGCATGGATGCCACAGATCCCTGGAGCTTTTCCCCGTTTCAACTGGTTCACCGCAGCCCATGTTTCCACAAGCGAAGGTGGACCACAGTTGATTCGAGGGTCAGTAACAGGGATTGTAACACCCTTGACGTCCAACTCGACTGCTGGGGGATCAGCCTGGTACAACCGGTCAAAGTAACCGGCCCAGCGGGCCTTCACTTCAGACTCCTCTGTCAAGAGCCGACCACTCTCTGCTCGAACTGCAGTGCTCCGAGGGATGGGCTTGGATGAACGCAATGCACGAATTCCCCTGTAAGCGGGACGAGAATCACCTGTCCACAGGTGATGCTCTACCCCCTCACAGATTCCTCGCACATAGGCCTCCTTGTTCACCCTCAGTGCACGTACAGTTTTACGCCTCAGCTCCCTGAACAGCTCAGCTCTGCCATTCAGCCTGGCCTTGCGACTCTGGTCAATGGTATCCAGTGTCCCTTGAGAGACAAAATTCTTCTTTGCCCTGCGGTGAGCTCCAAGACATCCACCGGCAACATCAAGGATGGTGGTCTTGAAGGCACTCCACAACTCTTCAGAACCCCCCAAAGCACCCAGACCCCCCAATTGTCCACTCAGCCTGTTCGCAAACTCCTCAGCTACTCTCGCATCCCTGAGCTTGCCAACATCCAGCCTAGGCTGGGATGGTACCATTCTCCAGGAATTAAGGTGAAGCTTTAGAGTTGCTACAACAAGCCTGTGGTCAGTATTGAGGAACTGAGCACTCCGGTAGACCCTGCAGTTGTGGATCATCCTCCAACGACCGTCAATGAGGACATGGTCAATCTCCTTTGCCACACTGCCAGCGTTGGAATACCAAGTCCAGCGATGAGCTTGTGGGCGCTGAAACCATGAACCAGCCACCCTAAGTCCATGACTTCTTGCAAAGTCAAAGAACTTAGTGCTATTCTGGTGCATAGTTCCTGACCCATGGGGACCAACACACACCTCATAACCATCCCTATCAGTTCCAGTCGATGCATTGAAATCCCCCAAGACTAGAAGTGTATCTCGTCTGGGGCACTGATCAACCACAGACTCGAGCGTGGCGTAGAATGCATCCTTCACGGTGAGATCACTCGCCTCAGTCGGAGCATAAACAGAGACCAGGGAAATGACACCGAAGGAGTGACGAATCCTTAATCTCATGATACGCTCGTTGACTGGTGTTACCTCAATTATCATTGGGGTCAGCTTATTGGACACAGCTACAGCAACTCCTTGGGTATGGTAACCATCAGAGCAACCAGACCAATAGTAGGTGTAACCACCCACCATTATCTCGTCGCAATCCGGTCTCTGAACCTCAGAGAGAGCTGCAATCCCGATGTCCAAACGCTTGAGCTCAGATGATAACAGAGACAGGTGATCATCCTCTCTTCGGGATAGGACATTCCAGGCACCCACCCGAAGGGACCGCCTCAGGTTAACCCAAGGAGACTGCCGTGTGGTGGACGACACCTCAGCACCACTCCGACACACTCTCCCGCAATCTGACCCAGGGATGTTACCCCGTGGTTTCCCTCCTATCATCAAAGATTGGGTGTCCCGAAGGCTTTGCACCAATCCCGTCATCCGGTGAAGGGAAGCTGCACAGGAGGTACTCCCACGGAGTGGGTTTTCAGATTTTTTTGCGTTTTTGCGTTTTGCGGAATGAAGGGTTTTACGGTGGCTGGAGTGCAAATCCTGCCACCAACCTCCTCATAAAAAGTAACCCAACTACAGGAGGACGTCCGCAGACACAGTTGGGCACTAGATATGGATGGCCGTTGGCTCACAAGGAGCTCCTCCGCCCTTTGTCAGGTTTTGTTTTTAATCCTGCTGGGTGTCCATATCCAAACACCCTCCTCGCCAGAAAACCTGGTGTGGGAGACGGTTTAGTCGCTGACAACCCGACCATGGAACAGGTTAGTACAGGTTTACATGGTACCTGTAGCAGGTCACAGATCGAACCTGACCTGACATAAAAGGCTTGCCATCTTTGCCGCCAATTTAAAGAAACGGTGGCTCGGTGCCAATAAACCTCCTTCTTTTTCACCAACCGCTGGAGAGATGACAGAAAAAATCAATGGGACTTCATTTACAGCACATCATTGCATTTTAAATGTGTGAGATTTTTGTTCTGGTTTAAGCATCATCATCATAACCAGCACACTGAAAGGAATTACCACCACAAGAAAATAGTCAGAAACAAGTAAAAAAAAAGACATAAAATGTCATAGCACCTGTTGTAGTAAATTCGCTGTGTGGAGTTAAAGGACTAGCCCATATTTATCTACAACTAAAATGGCTACCAGTCGACCAGTCAGCCATCTTTGATCAGATCGCAAAATAAAATTAGGTGTGAGTGTATGCTGCCATTGTTTGCTGTGCTTTTGGCAAGTGTGAACAAAATCCGACCATGCATGTCGGAAAAATGGTTGGGGACAAGTTTAAGTAACAAAATGGCCACCAGTCAGCCATCTTGGATCTGATCTCAAAAAAAATTAAAAATGACACATATGTATCCCATGTGTTGTCTTTGTGCCAAGTACAAATAAATTTGGTCCAAACATATCTGAGATATGGCTGCGCGCACGCGCACACGCACACACACACATGCACACGCACACACACACACACACACACACACACACACACACACACACACACACACACACACACACACACACACACACACACACACACACACACACACACACACACACACACACACACAAATCGAGACCAAATCCATAAGGCCCCGTTTCAGACCAAGTCCAACGGGGGCTAATCACAGCACGTCTGCGTAACCTCCACAGTAAAAGCGCTGCTTGAGAGAAATGGTAATTATAAGTGGTTCGAAAGGGTAAATTCTAAAGGGTTCCTAAATTGGCAGCCATAATTTATAAATTGTGGGTGGAGGCAAACTGTCCAACCAATGGGTGGAACTCACATGCATGGTTCCTTTTATCATATAGAAGAGGGGGAGGGAGGAGGGAGGGTACAAAACTCCCACCATTCATACCTAAAGAATATGTAAATGGACCTTCACAAAAAAATCTCAGGATTTCAAAATATTTAATGCAATGCCTTGTTTGATGAAATGTCCCAAGGCTGGTACCAACTCAAGCAACTGCAAGTGAGAAAGTTATTGATGGGTCCTGACCTGGAAAGTCCACTTTCAACAAAAGTTGTGAATGCAACGTAAGCATTTTATTTGAGTGAGGTAACTTGCTCAAAGCGAAAGCTACAGTATTGTAAGCTTGCCATTGTCATCTCAAAATGACCACTTTTGCCTCACCTCACAAGCAAACTCACCTTTCCTGGGAAGGGACAGATATGTCTCTCCATCTTGAGAGCAAACAGAGACCATCGCTTCTGGGACATCACTTAGCAGGTCCACAACCTCACTCACTCCATATTCGGTGACATCCCAAGAGCGAGAAAAACACCTGAAAGCAAATAACAACGGAACTATAGGTTAGTTCAGAGGTCATGCATTCACCTTAACGTTGTCTCATCCAAGTTTGATTCCCAACGGAACAGGATGAGCCATAAAGGGCAACAGACAGTGCCAACTTCCAAACTATGAAGAGTAAAAAGAAAACTGATGCTATTCATTCCCAGACAGACAAACCCATGGAAGGAGGAGCAGTAAACAGATGTGTGCGCACGCACCGAGCCCCATTTTGGGTAAATTAAAACCGGCAAGCTCAAATGAAGAACTCACCAATGGTATGCCTGTGGAAGGTCAGAAATGCGGATATGCTTGCTCGCCTGTGCCTTCAGTAGTTTGAGCAGATGTGAGGTGAAACGTTTGATCTGAGCCCGGTGCGTTAAGGTCAGTACACGGCATGACCCAAATCCGAGAATCTATCAAGCAGGGATAATAAATAAATAATTTTTAAAAAACAAAAAACAAGGAAATAAAGATGTCATGCAAAGCATGATACTTGCAAAATCCCCCCCCCCCCCCAAAAAAAGAAGTTGTCATGGAAACAGCAATTTGGCAATTTCCAAAATTTGACCTGTCAAGTGTTTTACATCACAAATTAAGCTGATAAATTTTCAAAATTGCCGATTAATAGGTGTGTTTTGCCTGTTTCAGATAGCCTCAACCTTGCTTTACCCTTGAACAATTCTACACACACACACACACACACACACACACACACACACACACACACACACACACACACACACACACACACACACACACACACACACACACACACACACACACACACACACACACACACACACACACACACACACACACACGTAGAATAATAAATAAACTGTACAAGTTTCAAATTTATCTCTTGAAACATTGTTGAGGTATGGCAATAATAAAATCACAAAAGGTCTCATTTGATTATAATGGGGTGACATTATTGTCACGCAAACCAATGACATGTCAAAATGGCTAGATTGATCATTCTGAATTATGGTGAACCAATTACGTGACTCAATATGCAAATTCAGTTCAAATTTCAAGTCAATATGATGGAAATTGATGATTTCATGTGATGTTGACCGTTTGACATCGAAAATAATAGGTCGCAGTGACACAATATGCAAAACCTGTTCAAATTTCAAGTCAATCAGATGAAATTGATGATTTTGTGGGACTTCGACTTTGAAAACATTCGGTTTCTAGATTTTGATTGGTGAACCAATTCAGTGACCCCAATAGGCAAATTTTGTTCAAATTTCAAGTCAATCGGATGAAAACTGACGATTTTACGAGATCTTAACGTTTAAACTTTTGACCTCAAACAACAGCCTTCAGTGACCCAACATGCGAACCCTGTTCAAATTTCAAGTCAATTTCATGTCAATCGGATAAACCCTTTGACCCCAAACACAATATGCTTCTAGGTTTTGATTGGTGAACCAATTCAGTGACCAAATATTCAAATTATGTTCAAACTAGCAGAGTACCGACCTTCCAGGTTTGCGCATTACAGGAGGGCCTCGTTTCCCCTTTGCGGATTTGCTCTATTGCGATCAATTTATGGAGGCAAGGTTTGTGGATTGTGGTCAATGCGGTCAAATAATCGTGGGTTGGGGAACTATTTTCCACATTTATTCACCCAATTAAATTGGGCCATCAACACAATAACCCCCTCAAATCCCCCATCATCATCATCATCATCATCATCTCCATAAACTCATCTTTATCGTCGCCATCAACATTGCCATCGCATTATTGCATAAAGTTTATCATTATTATTAAAGGTAAGTTTCATGATCTTCATAACTCGAGAAAATGAATTTTATTTTAAGTTCTAAATACAGGAAAATAATATAGCCCAGAGGACGTTTGAGATAACCTTGCAGTCGAGGTCCCACATGGGATCTTTACTGATTTTAAATCTTCAGACCATGTCGAATCAGAATCTCATTGATGCCAAGCTGGCACCCTTGAGCATTTTGCAGAAATCACTAGTTTATATGGTTACCATCTCAGACAGCTTGGTGTACATGCAAAATATGAAATTCAGCGTATATCAACAAATCTTTGTGTATTTAGTTCATTAAAGTGTCAATTCCTCTGGTTTCTGATGTGGGCAATCCAATGAGCACCATACATTTATGATATTTATGCTCTATTTACCTAATTTGCATGATTAAAAAACATGACATTAGTTTCCACAAAATTTCCAGGCAATGTAAATGATTGTTGAGGAGCTTCTTCATGACACAATACAGCAAATTGACACAAATGACCTGATGTCCATTTTATATAGTAGAGCCAATCCAAATAGAACAACCCAGCTTTGGGTAGATGCTTTGATCAAACCTGTTCTTCTGATGATGTTTTGTCGAGCTGAGAAAGAAGCAGATTGGGCACTTCTTCTATTTTCTCTACATGATACCCTATATATTTTCTGCTCGTCACCCAAATTATGCCCAGTATGGCCGTTATTATCTGTGCTATGCTGAAGCAATGCCACATGATATTCTTGAAAAGTTTATGAGATCATGTTACTCGGCACACACCAGGTAACTGCAATGACATGTGGATGGATATGATGATCGAGACGACATTAATGCACCGTGGAAAGGGACCCAATGGCATCATTCGTATCACACTGAAACCAAACATCCTGGAGACATGGGCCTTGAGCCTTCACTCTTGAAGTGTTCTGGCCAAAGACATTTCCAATGTGACTTCAAAGGAGAAATATGATGCTCATCTGCACAAAGAGGAAATGAAGGCCAGAATAACATCAGATGCCAAAGACAAAACCAATATTAAAGTTAAATTGTAACAATCAGTTGATCCACTTGACCCATCAACCCATCCAAAAGACACCATCATCCAGATTGTAAATGGTAGAATAGCAACTGATTCTGGAATAAATGTTAATGAAGCTGTGCCCATAGGCCAGGAGATGATGGAAAAAAATATGAAAACGCATGGCCTTCGCAAACAAGTGCAGATTTTGGCAGTAACGAAGAAGCACATCAAGGTGGGATCAGCAAAAATATATGACACCAATGTCATTTATTCACGCATCATTGGGCTGCAAAGTTCCTGGAAGGGATATGAATCTTGCCGATGTTCTTGCGGACACCAATGCCAACTTCAATGTTCACCAAAACTGGCAAAATGAGAGTAGCAACAAATAAATCTATGCTCAAGAACAAACTGAAAGTTGAATTAACAACAAGATATGCACCAAAGGCTACTCATGTTATAATTGACAGATCAGCCAAGATGTGGGTCGTTCACTGGCCATCACAAAGAACAGTTCAATAATTTATGGACAATTTTGTTGAATAGTCACAAAAAAGATGAAGGACACAAATGTCTACTTAGTATTTGACAGGTATGTTGATTGTAGCATCAAAGATGACACTCGTTCAGCAAGAGGGAAAGCAGCAAGCAGACAGCATCAATTCTCATGCTCGATGCTTCTTCCACCACAAAAAATTGCATTGACTGTGCCCTACAACGAAGTTCAGCTGATCGATTTGATTGTCGAGACTCCACATGAACGGCGGGAACAACTGAGGCGAAGGACGCACCTTAAACTTGTCATGACAGGCAGTGATCCAGTCCATATTGAAATCCATGAAGGTATGACAACAATCCACCACGAAGACATGAGAAACACTCAAGAGGAAGCTGATGTCACCATCATACATCAGTTGCTGAGCATTGTGGAGGAGAATGGTATGAACACTAATATCAGTGTCATTTCAGACAACACTGATGTGTTCATACTGTTAATCCACTTCTATCAGCAGGAAAAAAAAAACTCATGTGCCCAGTGTGGTAAATGAATTAAAATTAAACTTGTGTACTGTATTAAACTGCTAACTATACTTGGCATAGCTTGTGTGTGAGAGGGAATTTAATAAATAAATGTTAGAGATACTTGTGCAGGGAGATTTGCCTGCAGTGGTCAAGGACTTTGATAAACACTGCATGCCTTGTTCTTCTTATCTGTATGAGAGAGTTGCCCTGTACCACACACACATGCTAAATTGAGTCTCTATCCCAGACTCCCTCATTACGTGAGGTGCACACTTAACCAAATATGGAAATGTTTTTCTTTCAGTTTTAATTATTTCTGCTTTGAAAAGCCTTTTGTAGTTTAACATTGATTAATTAGCTTTCCTGGAAATGATGCTTATGACATATACCATGCCTCGTTAAAATCATATATATATATATATATATATATATATATATATATATATATATATATATATATATATATATATATATACATATATATATATATATATATATTGTTACGGCTGTGGAAATTTGCAATACACCAGAAAGGTCCTCAGGTTAGATATATCGATAAGTTCATGTGTAGTTAGTCCACACCCGTTGTTTAAAGGGAATATGTGTGATTCATCCGGGCTGCAACGCTTTGACTTAGCCGTTTTTCTTTCTCTATCGTTATTTTGGACCAATAATTATCCCTCAACAACTCAAACACCACCACCTTCGCTTAAGCAGTTCGTGTCCGGAGTCGACCTGCGGCGTGGTACAACTCCTCGGTACGCGACCCGCGCGGGTACTTAGGTATATCGACATTCGGCGATTCACCCTATTTTGCGCGGGTCGAATGCGGACTGGGTTGTGGTGAGGTTAAACCCCCACCCGTGGCTACTTCCTTGGCAGTAGTTCCAAGAGGGTCACGACTGAATTGTCCGTTCCAGTGGGCGACGCGTCGCGATTTGAGTTACGTGGCCGATCGCATGTCGGACGGGCCAGAATTCGTAACAATATATATATATATATATATATATATATATATATATATATATATATATATATATATATATATATACATATATATATATATATATACATATACATATATATATACATATACATATATATATACATATACATATATATATATACATATACATATATATATATATATACATATATATATATATATATATATATATATATATATATATATATATATATATACATATATATATATATATATATATATATATATATATATATATATATATATATATATATATATATATATATATATATATATATATATATATATATATATATATATATATATATATATATATATATATATATATATATATATATACATAGTTACGAATTTACGCCCGCCCGGCGTGCGAACGGCCGCTTTCCATAAAGAGTAGCCGCTCGCCCACCGGACGGACAATTCTGTCGTGACCTTCCGGAGCAACGCCGGAACCCTGTCACGGGTGGGTCTTCAACCCCACCACGGCCTAGCCAATTTTCTACTCGCGCAGAATAGGGTCAATCGCCGAATCTCGATATACCTAAGTACCCGCGCGGGAGACTGTACCTCGGCGCAGGTCGGCTCGGCCACGAACCGCCCAAGCGGTTCGTTCCGTTCTGCAGTGCTAACTGAGCGGGTATTATCGCCTGACCTCGCCGGATCCGATTCTATTTACCGGGTATTTAACAACCCCAACTCTTATTCCAAGATGCAAGATGGCATTTCAATGTGGTGAAAGGAGGACGCAACGAACGGGGTACATTCACACAAACACATTTATTTTACACATGCACATATACAGTCATGCAATCAATGGGGGGAAGGGGGCAAGACATGAGCAAGGTAAAAGCACTACAACAGACTATAAGCAAGTTATGTACAACCACTTAACAGTTTTACTTCACAAGACACAGCGCCACCAACATTCATTCGAAAGCAAAACCCCAAGAAAAAGACCACCCCCATAGACAGGGGGGTCAGACGGGGCCCGTGGGCCTTTATGGCGTGGGACTTGGCAGACCGAGCGAATCCCACGAGACCGTTGCAGGTTACCTGCACCCTCGTGGTGTGATGGTGGGCAAGTCGCGGCGTCCGTCCCCCCACGGCAGAAAGAACAGCCGCCGCTGAGCTCGGCCTTTCACGGAGCCGGCGAGCTCTCTCCGGCGCTCTCCACACGGATGTGCAGGCTTGCGCGCCAGAACTGGCAAAGCGGCGCCTCCCGTCCGTGTCCCTGGTGCCGCGAAGAAGTCGAGCACCCACCACGAAAAAAACCACACACGAAGAAAACCACACGAGCTCACGAGCTGCCACCACGAAGGAAAAAAAACCACGAGCTGCCAGACCTGGCGTCTTGCACGCCCTTATATCCCTCACGCCACGCCCCTTCACTCTCGCCCCGCCCTCCTTCCAGAACCTGCGGGAACCTTCCAGAAAAGGGGCGTGCCCTCTCGCCCCCCTCCCCACACGCCTCGCGGGGGCCGAGAGAATCAGAATTGGCACAGGTCCCAGGAGAATCAGGCGGGAAAATCCGCGCGCCATCGGAACTCCTCTGGTTTCCTTCGCTTTGTCGAGACGGTTTACATTAACGGAGAGGGCCGTGGTTTGGCGTGTGGAGACCGCCGCGAAGCGGTGGTCGAGAGCGACGTTGGTTGTGGTGATTTGGCTGTGGTGATGGTGGCGTGGTTGGCGTTGTGGTTTGAGGTTGAAATGTGGTTGGTCCAAAATAACGATAGGAAAAGAAAAACACTATCTCAAAGAATCACAGCCCTGTGACACGAATAAATCCCATTAAACAACGGTGGGGAAATCTAACTGAACACGGACTTATTGGCATAACTAACTAAGAACCTATATGGTGTTCTGCGAATTTCCACAGCCGTAACAATATATATATATATATATATATATATATATATATATATATATATATATATATATATATATATATATATATATATATATATATATATATATATATATATATATATATATATATACACTCAATGTAACTTCAGATATAGTTATAGATTGCTTGGATTTCACAACAGGCTTTCGCTCTGCATGTGCGTCTGTTTTATCACAATAAACGACCTTTATTGGACTCTAAAGTCTTTTCTATTTTATGTGTTAAAAACTTCCATAACAAAATCTGGTGCAGCGAGCAGGACCTGCCGGTCTGGAGAGGGGCCTCTGCCTGGCAGATAGCAAGGCACCTGGTACCAAAGGGTGATTAGAGAAAAAGATGGGAGACCTTTAAAATCTCTTTTTAGAGGGTGAATTGCTGTGGCCGGGTAGCTTGCCCCGCTTCTCTCTGTGGATGTTACGCAAGCCCGAACCGAAATTTAAAGGTAAGGCTACAAGGTTGTTTATTGTATAAAATAAAAGGACCTGGGAATAGCGTTGGGGTGGCCCGGCATTACTCCATAAGAGATAAGAGACTTATAGCTCCTTTAGATGGTCCAACGTCTTGTTTGGTTGGGATCAAACTGCCTTGTCACAGGAGGTAGCGGGAGGTGTTGCACAGAGAGTTGTAGAACTGCCAAGTTGGGAAACGGCAGGGGCACTGCATAGGAAATATAAGTCGCCGAGTCACGGGTTGGCGGGAGGTGCAGGTTAAATCCGTCGCTCAAAACTGTAACACCATCTCTACTCAGCTACCAGCATATGTACACGGACGATGTGAGCAGTGAATCAAACACCTGTTGCCAATGCCCAGCATTTTCTGCAAGAGCACCTGAAAATAATTATCTATTGTCAAAAGAAATTTCTACAAATCAAATGAACCACCATCTATAGTGGAGAGAAAGTATGTATGTATCACCATCTACTCCTCCGAGAGGATTTGACCTTGAACGCAAAAACTTTCAGGGTTCCCCCCTACCCTCCAGCATCTCCCCATCAACCATCACCTGCGCCATCGGAACTCCTCCACCACCATCCTCCATCCATGCTCAACAATACCCACCACCATCCTCCCACAATACCCACAACCCCCCCCCCCACTTTCAAAATACCCACCACCATCCCACACAATCATCACCCCCACAATCATACCCCCTACAATACCTACCACCATCCCACACAATCATACCCCCTACAGTACCCCCCCACCATTCCACACAATCATCACCCCCACAATACTCACCACCATCCCACACCTCCCCACCCCTCCATAAGCAATCCCTATCCAGTGCAGAGGGACATAGACGCCTCATGGACATGATTGTGGGGACATGACGCAGACATAAATGGCATCCGGGAAAAATATGAAACGGGATGATCGCATAACATACAAGACACCTGGTCAGCTTGCAAAGGTGGGACAAAGCATTTGTCGCCCATCTTGTCCATGATGTCCGAGTGTGCTGGACAGTGGCCATGCTATCGGGCGATTACGGGTATTTCTGCTCGAGTAATATATAAACCTATTTATCAATTCATACAAAATCCCTCCCTTATAAACTGTCAATTCAATGGAAAAATCAAACCCTACCATGCTCAAGTGATCATGTGACCGGCATTTTCATCTTCACGAACACGTCGCCTTCTTCCTCTGAATTTCTCGCACAAGGCTCAAAAGGATACGGCTCCACAATTCCCCCCAACAGAGTTTCCATCACTAATTTTGTCTCCAATAGTTTCTTCAAAATCCCACTGATCACTTTCAACATTCTGAGAAAAATCATTGTTGCTAATGATTGTAGAATTAGTATCGGAATCTGAGCTCGACCTGCACTGCTTCTCCATGTAAAGACACCATTCGGATCAAGGTGAGTTCATAGTGTGACTTCACTGGAGAAATGGAAAATCGACACTCTAGGGCAATTTTTGACACTGACTGGCAAAAAAAAAATTAATTTTTTTTTACCCTTCAAATTAGACCGTGGTTTCTTTGCGTTTGGGTTCCCCTTCAAGTTTGTGCATGGTGAATTTGCGTTTCACAGGGATATTCAAGAATGTAACCCCAGTGAATAGCAAGGCCCTCCTGTCCTAAAACAAGCTCGAATGAGCTAAGATCCTCGTCCTCTTAATGATGACGTCATAAAAAAGAATATGATGTCATTGTGATGTATCAGGTTTGCGATAAATTATCTGTGCTAATGCCCGGCTTGATTCCCGCAAACAAAATTCAAACAGCTTGCCTAGTTTCAGAGATAACAGTATAGGCGATTTCCATTAGTGGTGATATTATGACGTTAACTTTTTTTCTAGGAAGAATTTCCCAAATTGGAGATGGTTACTGCCTGCGCGTGGGCTTTCTGCATATACATGGCAAGTTTCACGAAGATCCAATGAAAACTCTGGGTTGTGAATCAAAAAATGTCAAAAAATAGGAATGATGTCATAAAAATTGATATGACGTCATAGTGATGTATTATATGTGCGGTAATTCATCTCTGTTAATGCCCTGTTCGATTCCCGCAAACAAAATTCAAACAGCTTGCCTAGTTTCAGAGATAACAGTATAGGCGATTTCCATTAGTGGTGATATTATGACGTTAACTTTTTTTCTAGGAAGAATTTCCCAAATTGGAGATGGTTACTGCCTGCGCGTGGGCTTTCTGCATATACATGGCAAGTTTCACGAACATCCAATGAAAACTCTGGGTTGTGAATCAAAAAATGTCAAAAAATAGGAATGATGTCATAAAAATTGATATGACGTCATAGTGATGTATTATATGTGCGGTAATTCATCTCTGTTAATGCCCTGTTCGATTCCCGCAAACAAAATTCAAACAGCTTGCCTAGTTTCAGAGATAACAGTATAGGCGATTTCCATTAGTGGTGATATTATGACGTTAACTTTTTTTCTAGGAAGAATTTCCCAAATTGGAGATGGTTACTGCCTGCGCGTGGGCTTTCTGCATATACATGGCAAGTTTCACGAAGATCCAATGAAAACTCTGGGTTGTGAATCAAAAAATGTCAAAAAATAGGAATGATGTCATAAAAATTGATATGACGTCATAGTGATGTATTATATGTGCGGTAATTCATCTCTGTTAATGCCCTGTTCGATTCCAGCAAACAGAATTCAAAAAGCTTGCCCAGTTTGAGATAATTTTTTAGGCGATTTCCATTAGCGGAGATATTTTGACGTCATAGCTTTTTTTTTCTGGGAGGAATTTTCAAAATCGGAGATGGTTACTGTA
This sequence comes from Eptatretus burgeri, assembly GCF_056783735.1. NCBI lineage: Eukaryota > Metazoa > Chordata > Myxini > Myxiniformes > Myxinidae > Eptatretus > Eptatretus burgeri. The sequence goes on along the minus strand of NC_140977.1, from coordinate 41,407,287 downwards.
TGCGCGGGGTATTTTTACATATTTATGCCAAATTTCAGGAAGTTTTGATGAAAACTGGAGGCTGTGAAACAAATGAAACAAAAAATGTCAAAAAATAGGAATGACGTCATAAAAATTGATATGACGTCATAATGATGCATCAAATGTGCGGTAATTCATCTCTGCTAATGCCCTGTTCGATTCCCGCAAACAGAATTCAAAAAGCTTGCCTAGTTTGAGATTTTTTTTAGGCAATTTCCATTAGCGAAGATATTTTGACGTCATAACTTTTTTTTCTCGGAGGAATTTTCAAAATCGGAGATGGTTACTGTCTGCGCAGGGTATTTTTACATATATATGCCAAATTTCAGGAAGTTTCGATGAAAACTGTAGGCTGTGAAACAAAAAAAGTCCACAAGAAGATGAAGAACAAAAACGTGAGTAAGACTTAGAGATCCTCCACGAGGGTCTAAAAAGTATTCTGTATATTACAAGAAGTCTATAGATGTTTGTGTTTGTGTGATGTGCATCGAAAAGGGGTCGAATGGGTCTTGAGGCTCGAAATGTCCACAGGTCTAAGAGGTGTAAAGGTCTATGGAGTCTAAAGAGTCGAAAGGGTCTATGGAATACAAGGGATCTAATTGTCTAAAGGGTTAATTGTCCAACAGTAGTTAGGGTCTAAAGGGATCAAAAGGGGACAAGAAGTCTAAAGGCTATGTTCAAATTGTACGTAATTAATAGACATAGTCATGGTCCAATAATATGTAATTGCTAGATGAACTCACATGGTTTGACCCAGGCTTCACCTCGATGAGGATTCATCGTCCACCCATGTTTTGGGATTATATATATTGAAGATATTAAGTCAATGATATGAAAATGGATGATTTAAGTGGTGAAAATGGACCTTGACCTTTGATCCCTTGATCTATTGACCTCAAAAACAATAGGCTTCTTCCTTATGACGACCTCTACTGGGTGGTTAAGTCTCATGAAGATTGGAGTGAAATTGCCACATGTAGGCAATTGACAAACATACCAACAAACAGACCAACCAATGCACTTGCGAATCTTCAATTTCACAAGTAACAAACAAAGATGGCAAATGAAGCTCTGCAACAAACAACCACAACCACTGCTTCCCGCATGACCTTTACAACAGCTTGAGGTAGATAACACCACTCTGCTCCCACCTGCACAACGTGTGGCACGGCATCCAGGAGCTCGGATAATCGGCTGAAGCCAAGCTCTGTTACACGACACTGCTTGCCGAAATGATGATGATAGGTTGGGATGAATTGCATAAAGGGAAGTAGGCAGTGCGGCTGTGCACCCAACAGCTCCAATACCTCCCGTGAGAACCGGACCAGCAGAGGACTGCCAGCCGGGCTTCGGCACCGCAGCTCACAAGAATCTAAAGGCATTGGGGTGGGGGAGGGGGAGGGGCGGGAACGTGAAGTGAGTAAGCACCCCCACCCAGGATAACTTCAGGTCCCTATCCTACATTAAAATTTCTGCACCTGGAGGAAGAACAGTTGGGCGGTTCTGCACCCATTTGATAATCTTTGTCCCACTCGTGGTCATTGCCACATGCACGCCTGGCACACAGGTAATAAGATGTTCTAAAGGAACCAAGCTGTGTGGTTCTTTCCCCTCCTCATCCTCCTCCATGTTTCTTTCCAGCAAGGGTCCAAACTCCGCACAGTAGCAGTCAGGAAAGCTGCATTGAAAATTGAGGGGAGGGTATAGGGGGGGCAGACAAAAGAGTATGGGGCAGAGCAGATTAAAATAAAAACATGCAGATCAAAGAAGAGAGGAAATATGTGGAAAAGGTAATGAAGATGAGTTGATTGGAGCAAACGTGGGGGGTGGGAGGGGGATTCCATTGATGAATGGACAACCAAAAAAAAGGGGGAGGAGATTCAAAGATAAGGTAAGTGAAAAGAGAATCTTGCATGTTCTCAGATACGTACCTAAGTAAGGGGACCGTTCCAGTATGCAAATGCAGGAGCGTGTGAACTTGGGGAGCGAAGGTCTTCAATGACAGATGGACGTTGCCCAAATGCAGGTAGGCAACCTCCAGGTCACGATCTCTGCAAAACCCAGCACAGCAAGCGTGGAAAGACGACCATGACATGTAGCAAGTTAATTTTTTTAATTTTTTTGTGGACAATGTCGAGGCTCGAATGAGAAATAACACAGAATGACAACAAAGTGAGCAAGACACAAGAGAGGCGGGACAGGGAAGCACAAAACAGTGGGGTACAGAGACAGGAGATCTGTGGAAGGGAGTGGGATATGGCAGGGTACACAGGGTAAACAAGATGGACACCACAGGGACTTTCAGGTCCTTACATGACAGGGACTTTCAGGAAGGAAAGCAGGGAATTTGAAGGAGGTGGGTTTGGGGTGGATTAACAGGGGTAGAAAAGATCGAGGTTTTGCATGGGGGAAGATAAGAGGTGGTGGTGAACAGCTGTTTTGAAGACCTGAAGGAAAAAGTGGGATTGAAGACAGTGTGGGAGTTTGTTCCAAAGGCGGGGGGAAAAAAAACAGGAGAGGAATGAAAGAGTGAAGGTGAGCAGTGATTATTGATTTTGGTAGTTTTACCAGAAGGGGGTTGCTGGCGGACCTTGAGCACCCTGCGAAAATATGGGGGGGGGGTGGACATATCGCAGAGAGAGCAGGGGGGGCGAGACCAGAGAGGAGATGGTAGAACATAGAAAGACCACCGACTTGCCTGTGGTGAGAGAGACTCAAAGACTGAGCCTCATCGTGGGAGATACGAGTGATCGTAAATGCCTTGGTTTCCACAGCGTGAAGCCAAAAAAGGGGAGAGGAGGGAGCACCAGTCCAGAAGGGAGAGCATTAATCAGGCTGTGAACAAAAGCTTTGTATGTGGTTAAGAGCTCAGGTGTGCCAAGGGAGGACTTTGCATGACGGAGGATGCCCAGTCGGCGACTGGCTTTGGAGGCCATCTTGGAATGGAAATGTGGCTTTCCCAGGAAAGATCATAGCAGATAGTGAGACCCAGAAGCTTGAATGAAAGGACTTCTTCAAGAGGATTGTTGAAAAAATATATGGGGGGGGTTTCCAGACAATTCTTTCCGAGAGACATGGTCAGTGTGAGATTTGTCCGGATTGAAAGACATGTTCCATGTGTTAGACCAGCTTGTGATTTTATCCAGATCTGTAGAGAGTGAAGAGGGTGCTGTTTGCCAATACGAGGGATGACAGATGGTACGGCAGAGGGTACAGCCATCAGCATAGAGATAAAGAGGATTTTCCAGAGTCAGAGAGATCATTGATGAAAACCAGAAAATGAACAAGGCCCAGAACACTGCTTTGAGGAATTCCAGCCTGGACAGGAAGGGGGGGGGGAGGAATGAGAGAACTTCCTTATGGGCCACACGTTGGCTGTGACAGGAGAGGAAGTCTGCGAGCCATTAGTGGAGATGGCCTGAGATGCCATAGGAAGAGAGTTTGGTGAGCAGGGCAGGGTGCCAGACCGTATCGAAAGCACGTGATATGTCCAGGGATACGGCTCGGATTTCCTGTCTGGCATTGAGGACCTCCATCCATTGATGGGAGAGCAGTAGCAGCATATCCAGGGTAGAGTGACCTGGTCTGAAACCAAATTGATGAGTCAGAAATCAAGCCATTGGAGAAGAGGAAGGATTTAATGCCTGAAGCGATGATGGATTCCATAACCTTGCTGATGATTGGGAGAAGGCTGATTGGTCTGTAGATGCAGGGATCTGTTTTGGCACCTTTTTTATGCAGGGCAGTAATGTTTGCTGATTTCCAAGCAGATGGCCGATGACCTTGAGCAAATGAGAGGGTGAATAGAACAGAGAGAGGGGGAGCAAGAGCAGCAGAGCAGGTTTTTAGGACACATGGGCTGATGTCGTCTGGACCGGTTGCAGAATCTGAGTCGAGGTTTGACAGCAAGCTCTCCACCTTGTCAGGAGAAAAGGACACAGAGTCCAGGAACAGCTGGGTGCGACTGGGTAAGGTGGGTACAGAAAAACGATAGACTGGGGACACAAGATTTAGAAGCAAACACGGAGTTTAGGTATTCAGCCTTTTTACGTGCAGTGTCAGCTGTGTGGCCATTCGAGGAAAGGGAGGGGATGGAGGGGGAACGAACATCAGAAACAGACTCAACCAAAAAATGTCCCCATTGTACCAATTCCCCGACTTTGGTGGTGTCGCCATTTGCGGCCTTTTTTCATGAACCAGAAAACGCTGCGAACCGATAACATTACCCCCCTTGTCTCCATTGTAACAATGACAAAACTCTCACGGATTTTACTCTGACATTCGTGGATTTTTATCCATTTCCACAGCATTTTCGCAAGATTTTCCCCAACATTCGCGGATCGTGAAATCCCCGGAAGCTATCCCCCCATTTCACATTGAAACAATGCCCCTCACATTCGCGGTTTCAACATAAACGAGGTTTTCCTGGAACATATCCCCCATGAATGTCAGGGTCCTGGCGCACTTCAATTTCAATTAAATAATTTTTTTTTAACATCCAGAAGTTTAGCATGAATGAAGCAGTCTTGTGCGCCACACTTCGACACTGTAATAAGACGACGTTAAGTCACAGTTTTGGAGATGGAGGTTTTATTGATGACCATAGAACGCAGCATCAATCGGCATCTGGCATAGACATATTGGCAGCCTCTTCTTCACCCCGAATACTGCACCCTCTCACACGCACGCCCACTTCCCAGGGGCTGCGCTTGACAGCTCCTATTACATACACTACCCCATAAAACTTGGCCAAGTACTGCAAAACTTGAGGTTCTTTGAAGTATTATGAAAGCGATTTGTGTTCTACAGTCTTCAAGTGTTTCATTCAATTTAAATAAAGAGGTTTAAAGACATATAAATAAATTAATTCTGGGTTTTACCACCATTTTACCCAGGGTTAATTACATCACCCTATCTAACACGTTGCATTAGTTCTTCGTACCTGTTGTTTGTGTCCTTGATAACGTCCTTATGATGCAACGTCCTACTTGCGATGATGAACCTCATCGTACAAGGGGTTTTGTGCATTTTTGGGATCCAGTAAATGGATGGAAATTAATGGTGTTTATCTGGAACCAACACTCTTCTCACTTTTGAGTGATTAATATGGTGTTGTTCTCTGCCACAGCCATGCTGATTTACTTGGTGTTATTCTCTACCAGGTCACTCTACCATAGACATGCTGCTTCTTGTCTCTCAACAATAGATGGAGGTCCATAATGCCAGATATGAGATCGTGGCCATCTATAGACATACCTTGAGCATTTGATACTGTCTGGCACCACACCTGCTCTCCAAACTCTCTGCCTATGACATTGAAGGCCAACTCCACACTTAGCTTCTTGACTTCCCCCATTCTCATAGCTAATGTGTGGCTCTCAATGGGATACTTTCATCTCCTCTCCCTGTCAAGGTTGGGGACCCCCAAGGCAATTTTCTGGGCAGGGCCCTATCCTATTCCTAATTTTCATCAACGATCTCTCGCGCCACAAAATCCTCTCCATATGTGCAGATGACTCCATTGGCCTCCAAAGCCAAAGCCTGTCATGCAAAGTGCTTCAGTGGCACACCTGAACTGTTATCCACCTACAAGGCCTTCATCTGCACATTGATAGAGTGCTCTCACATTTGGGCTGGTGTCCCTGCCTCACACCTTGCTCATCTTGACGCCATAGAAACCGATCAGCTTCACCCATTCCTTGCCCATTTTTTCCCTGCCTGTGGAACGAACTTCCACATTTTCTTCAATCTAATTCTTCCCTCTGGGTTTTCAAGCCAGCTGTTCACTTCAATTTCAGATCATCCACCATACAAAACCATGATCTCTTCTACCCCAGTTAACTCTACCCCATCTCACATTTTTCCAACTTTCCTGTTTTCCTGCCTGGGAGTTTGCTTCTGGATTCATTTTGTCCACCCCCTGTAACCTCCAGGTCAGGTCAGGTATGGGAGCATGTGCCGGAGCAGCACGTCGTGTAACCTCCCCATAGTCCTCATGCTGCCTTACATCCCTTGTCTTCAAAGTCTCTCTCGATTTTATCCATCAATCTCCGATTTCCCCCTCCATCTGCTGTTCGTTTTGTTCTGTTATGTCCTTATCTGTTCTACGTTCTAGCTCCTCCACATGCCTTGACACTGGAAACAATCCTGTGGATCAATATGAGATCAAGTGAGAAGATTGGAATCATTAAAACACAACAACCTCCCCTCTTTCAATCACAGCACACACACCTGCTATCGGCATTCGGCGAGTGATCTTTGCAGAAAGGCTCCTGGAACTCCAATCCCTCAGGCGTGCTGGCCGTAGAGCTGCGGTCACAGCTTGTGGGTGTGCTCGGGTGGCTGGGAGAAGGATGCGGGCTTGGAGACGCGTGAGAACTGGAGGGTAGCAGGCAGACGATGCAGGATTTGCCGAGTTCTAGGATTGCTACGCAGTCCCGCAGGAGTTGCAACTCTGTCACACCCACCTGCCGACGAAACCTGCATGCAAAAAATTCACTCGATTTGGAATGATACCCAAAACTTCAACTGGCCGAATGCATGATAAGGTTGTGCAACTCTTCTTTAGTCAATCGGTTTTAAAGGCTTTACAAAGGTCAAAAACAATTATGCTATGAAACATACAAAGTGAATGGGTTCTTCCCAGGATATCAAACAACTTCAGAGGGGTTAAGGAAGTAAGGTGCAAGAGAGGGTTTTGTTCAAGGTCGAGGTGGAGAAAAGGCAAGCATAACTGGTTTACACACTGAAACATAACATAACTCCCGAGTTACCAACTTTCATTCTTGTGTACAAAAACTTTTGACACCAAAAATTCGATTTACGACCTCAAAACGACATTACGAACTTTTGCTCAACCTTTCTCAATTTTCAGCTACGAATTGAAAATGCGACTTTTGCAGAAAATTTTCGATTGTGGGATTGAAAATAAACACGCATCTCGCCACAAAACACCACAGCATCACTCCGCTTATATCCGGGCCAATGACGTCAGAGCGTCGCTTCCTTCAGAGTGTGAATGACGTCAGAGACAAACAAACAAACAAATGCAATACTCCTCTGGCGAGAGCAATAATGATAACTAGAAGGGCACTCGGTAGAGCGCATACCTCTGCCAAGCTGATTAGTTTGCGTTTTGCATCCCACTGGTAGGCCCGATCTGTATTAGGATCTGAACCAAAATTTAATTGCCTTGTTCTTTTCACCTAACCAACTAACCCACCAAGTTTCATCTGAAATAGTCCACAACTTTTTGAGATATCCTGCTTTATGTCGTTTTTGGCCCTATCTCCCAATGGTGAAGAATCACATTAACATTCTCGGACACAGCTCCAGATTTGGATCTTCACCAAAATCTAATCATTTTGTCCTTGTCACATACCCAAGCTCTACACCAAATTTTGCCTGAATCTGTAAACAACTTTGTGAGGTATTTTGTTCACAGGCGGACAGACAGACAGACAGACAGGGGTGAAAACATAACCTGTATCGACCTTCAGTGGCAGAGGTAATATAATAACTAGAGGGGGAGCACTCGGGAGAGTGCAAAACCTCCACCGCCAATACTGCTGGGTCACTCAAGTGAACCTTATATCTTATTCATTAAATATGTCAACAGTGCTGACAGTTATAGTTCTTTTCTCCAACATTTTTTTTTGGGGGGGAGGGGGTTGGAAATCACTTAAAACATGTAGAAATGCAAAAAAAAAAAAAAAAAATTTTTTTGAAAAAAAAGTTGCAAGAATTTTTTTTTCTCTAACAATTTTTTTTGGCGGGGGGGGTTGGAAATCACTTAAAACATGTAGAAATTGAAAAAAACATTTTTTCCCTTTTTTGGGGGGGTAACAATTTTTTTTGTGGGTGGGTTGGAAATCACTTAAAATCAGTAAAAATGCAATGAAAAAAATTTTTCTCAAACCATTTTTTTTTGGGGGGGTGGGGGTTGGAAATCACTTAAAATATGTAGAAATGCAAAAAAAAAAAAAAAAGATTCTCTAAATTTTTTTGGGGGGGTAACAATTTTTGGGGGGTTGGAAATCACAAAATATGTAGAAATACAAAAAAAAATTCTCTATTTTTTTGGGGGGGGGTCATTTTTTGGGGGGGGTTGGAAATCACTTAAAACATGTAGAAATGCAAAAAAATATTCCTCTAACAATTTTTTTTTGGGGGGGGGTTGGAAATCACTTAAAACATGTACAAATGCAAAAAAAAAAAATTTCTCTAACAATTTTTTTTGGGGGGGGGGTGGGACCAAGTCCAAAATTTAATGGCATGATCCTTGGACAATACCTTACCCCCCCCCCCACCAAGTTTCGTCGAAATCCGTCGAGGAGTTTTTCCGTAATGCTGTTCACAAACAAACAAACAAATAAATATAAACCAATGTCGTATCTTGCAAAAAGGTGACCACGTGTGACTTCTTTAAGGTCACACTGAGGTGAACAGAGCTGCTATCCACCAGGAGCGACTCCTTGAGGAATATCTGCCTACGAGAGATTCCGATGAGAATCGTTCTTCAGAGTAACCATGAAAAATATGCGTTTGACTCATAACGTCACCAAATGACGTCATAATGTCTCAAGCTTGACATATTTAGAAAGCACTCATCGAGGTGTTCAATTTGAGGTACTACACGATATGGTTCCTAAAACTTGAAAATTTGACCTTGGGGTGAAATATGTTTGACCTCAGGCGCTAACCATGAAGGTCAAGGCCAATCGCCACCAAAAACTAATCAGCTGAGCGCCAGACCATGAACTATATTCCCATGAAGTTTGAAGACGATCCAATCAAAATTACTCAAAAAATAAGGGTTTCGTCGACTCCCCTGATTTGCGACAAAGTGACCTTGACCTTTGACCTTGACCTTCAAAATTTTGTGCACTGAAAGGGACCTCTATAGGCCTCTGATATGCGAAGTTACAAAAATTTCCAATGATAACTGTGCTCTGCAGAATTTTTTATACGTGATTACAGACAAACAAACAAACAAACAAACAAAAACAAACATACAAGCTGACTAACATATCTTTCCAAAACTTCGTTTTGGCAAGATAACAAACAGAAAAGGGTGAAAACAGTAACGTCCATCCATCTTCGAAGATGGCGGAGGTTAATAATATTTCAATTCGTACCTCTTCTCAAACACATCGACGAATCTGAAGAAGGGCATGCAGCCATTTGGAGCATCTTGCAAAACCGACACAATTTGTGACCTAAATTGAAGAAAACAGGCAAGGATACATAAAATTTATAATGTGCCATTTGCATGCAACAGAATGCCAAATTCATGCTCAGCATTCAATAAAAATAAAGATAAAATCAATGAAAAAAAACAATTTCAATTCATAAAAATCCTACGTGATTATTCAATAAAATATGTTTGAGGTATATAAAAAGGATAGACAGTTAACCCTCCTTCTCACAGGCATATGCGATATGTAGATCAGCCATACACAAAGGCAAGCACACTTCGTTCATTCCTCTGTGTAACTCGTACGAAACTTCCATGGACAAGTATGCCAAGACAGAAGTGGTGTGAATGTATCAATACGACACCCGTCACAGCACACCCATGCACACTTTGAAACTGCTATTGAAAGCCTCGTGGCAGAGAAAGATCAGGATAATTTCACTTTGGAGCATTTTGTATTCACAAAAGTTGAATCGTTTTGTTTTTGTGTAAAGCCTGCCTGCTCTGGGCGCTGGTGGGCAAACCAGATGGCAGGATTGGACAAAGCCTTCGGGACCCCTCCCCCCGACCCCACACTCTTTTATGATAGAAGGAAAACCACGGTGTAACCTTCCCGGGTCAGATTGCGGTTATGTGTGTCGGGGTGGTGCTGAGGTGCCATCCACCAGATGGCGGTCTCCTTGGATCAACCTGAGGCAGTCCCTTCGGGTGGGTGCCAGGAATGTCCTATCCCAAAGAGAAGATGATCACCTGTGTCTCTTATCATCTGAACATCGGTATTGCAGCACTCTGAGGTTCGGAGACCGGATAGTAGCAAGATCATGGCGGGTGTTTACACCGACTTTTGGTCTGGTCTATCTGATGGTTACGATTCCCAGAGTTGCTGTAGCCGTGTCCAATAAGCTGACCCCAATGATAATTGAGGTAACACCAGAAAACGAGCATATTCTGAGACCAAGGATTCGTCACTTCTTGTAGGTCGTTTCCCTGGTCTCTGTATATGCTCTGACTGAGGCGAGTGATCTCACCGTGAAGGACGCATTCTATGCCACGCTTGAGTCTGTGGTTGATCAGTACCTCAGGTGAGATATTCTCGCCAGGCTGAGTGGAGATTTGGGGGTCTGGGGACTTTGGGGGGTCCTGAAGAGTTGTGGAGTGCCTTCAAGACCACTGTCCTTCATGTTGCCGATGGATGTCTTGGAACTCACTGGAGGGCGAAGAAGAATTTTGTCTCTCAAGGAACACTGGATACTATTGACCAGAGTTGCAGGGCCAGGCTTAAGGACAAAACCGAGTAGTTCAGGGAGTTGAGGGGTAAAACTGTACATGCGCCGAGGGTGAACAAGGAGGCCGATGTGCGAGGAATCTGTGAGGGGGTAGAGCATCACCTGTGGTCAAGTGATTCTCGTCCTGCTTACAGGGGAATTCGCGCATTGCATTCATCCAAGCCCATCCCTCGATGTACTGCAGTTCGAGCAGAGAGTGGTAGGCTCTTGACAGAGGAGTCCGAAGTGAAGGACCGCTGGACCGGTTACTTTGAGCGGCTGTACCAGGCTGATTCACCAGCTGTCAAGTTGCATGTCAGGGGTGTTACAATCCCTATTGCTGACCCTCGAATCAACTGTGGTCCACCTTCGTTTGTGGAAACAGGCTGCGGTGAACCGGTTGAAATGGGGTAAAGCTCCTGGGATTTGCAGCATCCGTGCTGAACGTCTCAAGGCTGTTGGAAATGCGGTACTCATGTCGTTGCATGCAGTTCTGTGCTCTGCCTGGAACACAGGCATCGTCCCAACTGACTGGAAGAGGGGCCTTGTTGTCCCTCTCTGGAAAGGGAAGGGTGATCGCCAGGACTGCAGCAACTACCGAGGGGTGACGCTGCTCTCAGTGGCGGGCAGTCTTTGCTCGGATAATTCTTGATTGGGTTTGCCACGATCTGCTTGAGCACCAGCGCCCAGAGCAGTCAGGCTTTACACCAAAGAGATTAATGATTGACCGTATCCTTGTAGTGGGGCAACTTAGCATAACAGTTGCGCATTTTGTGAGGAAAGCATCAAATTTGACACACTAGTAGCCTATCGTATTATGAACAGATTTGGATATTGGGCCATCTGAAATTTTTGATGGCAGTGGAAAATGGCTGCCACAGGCATCAGTGGCTGAATTTGAGATGGCCCAATATCCAAATCTCTTCATAATATGATAGGCTACTAGTGTGCCAAATTTGGTGCTTTCCAAACAAAATGCACAATTGTTATGCTATATTTAGCTAAGTTGCCCCACTATTGCCCTTCAGATCCTCAAATAATGCAGACTAGAACTTTGGCAGAGGCTGCTTGCAGCCTATGTTGATCTCTGCAAAGCATTCGATTCAGTGAATCGGGATGCCCTCTGGAGGATTCTTGGTCTTCGTGGGGTGCCACCAAAACTGATCAATCTGATGTGTGAAATATACTCTGGTACTGAGAGTGCTATAAAGATGTAGTGATACCATCTCTGACTTATTTCCAGTTGTTACTGGGGTTCATCAGGGGTGTGTACTTGCCTCCACACTTTTCAGCGCTTGTATGGCCTGGTTCCTGGGGAGGATTTCGGAGAGATCAGGCTGCGGTGTATCGTTTGGGAATGTCAAGATCTCTGATCTTGATTTCACAGATGATGCAGCCATCTTTGTGGAGACTCTGGATATCCTTTTTATTGGGGGCTCTTAAGGTGCTGATTGAGGAGTCAGAGCCGCTGGGATTATGGGTTTCCTGGGTCAAAACAAAGATCCAAGCTTTCAATGACATTTTGGATGCTGCTAACTTGTCTGTACTTGTTTGTGGTGAGGATGTTGAGGTCACGGAGAGATTCACTTACCTTGGCAGTGATATTCATGTCTCTGCTGGTTGTCAGCTAGAGGGCAATAGACGTCTGGGTCGGGCCTGGGAAGTCATGGATTTACTGGATCATGGGGTGTGGTGCTATCGGTACCTGTGCGGGAAGACGAAAGTCCAAGTCTTCAGGTCCTTGGTGCATCCAGTCTTGCTCTACGGATGTGAGACTTTAAATCTGACCAGGGATCTGAGAGGGAGACTTAATTCCTCTGGTACCAGATTCTCTTTGGAGAATCCTTGGCTATCGCTGGCCGGAGTTTGTGTCCAACGAGCGGTTGCTGAGATTCAAATGAGATTTGTTACTTGCATAGTTTGTGAGCGTCAGTTGCGGCTGCATGGACATGCGGCTCGTTTTCCTGACGCCGATCCTGCTCACCAGATTCTCTAAGCGAGGGAGCCTCGTGAGTGGAGGAGGCAAATGGGCCGACCACGTTCCTCGTGGTTGCAGGAAGTCGATTGGCATCTCAAGGAGATGGGGATGGCCAGATGGAGGCCCCTGAAGTACAGGCAGAAAGTGGATGCAGTGACGTGCTGCTCCATTGCATGCTCCCATACCTGACCTGACCTGACCTGAATAATGTACAATTTGCACATTGGTGAGGTAGGTTTCCTTAGTTACTGGCTGAGGTTCAGCTGCAAACTATACCCCCATGGCCATTCCAAATTTCACAAATACAGGTAACATAAACGATAAGAAGCAAAGATCCGTAACACAACAAAGCACGTTATGTGTAACAAACCGTTTGTTAAGCATGATGCAAAATTTACAGAAAGTTCAGGCACAATCCTCTTCGAGCACTCTCGAAGCTCACCTGCCAGTCAGTCCACTCCTTATACACATCTACCTGTCCATGCACTGCAAATGGCCCAAAGCATGATTCATGATAAATTGGTGCTTTAAAAATCATGTATTTTGCAAGTTATACCACAATCTTCCATCTTGAATCAAGACATTACAACAAAGCGAAGGACACCTCAATTTACGCAAGTCCATCATTGATTCTTTTTCCACCACAACCCACTCTTCTCTAGCTGATATCACAGCAATAGAGCATTTCATTATGACAGTCTCTTTGCTCACTGAAATGATTGAAATAAAATGCTTATATCTGTGTCACAAGCAAAGGGCTCTGATAAATCTCAGCAATTGTGCCGATATTTAAATGTAACCTTTAAAAGGTAAATAACATCCATTTTGAGGCAATACGGATGATAAAATAAGCCAACCTGAGGTTGCGCAATGCAGGCCAAGAAGTCATCAGACCCACGCTTGGAGAAATGCTCACCGGCACGTGCCTGCCTGCCATCTGTGGACTGTAAAAATCAAGCAATATAATATCAGTTTTGCACACAACTGCCTAAGACAGAGTGTGGGGAGGGGGAGGGGGACTGAAACCAAGAGACTTAGAGGGGGAAAGAAGCACTGGAAGAAAATTAAATAAATCGTGATAGCGTTCACCCAGCCCTCGATCATTACATTGGAGACCATGATGTTCGGCAGGGGGAGACGGGTGTGACGGGTGCCGAGACAGCAAGAGGTGGTGGTGTAGAGATCTGGCGCCTGCCCAATAAGCCAACAGGTCGGAAGAAAGCTGATGGAGAGCCAACATGGAAAGCCCTCTCCTTTGATCGTGTATCCACTTGTTCTGCCAAATCCCTGTCCAATGTTGGTACACTGACAACCACAAAAGAGCTTAGTAGTAATTAAAAAATAACATTAATGGTGTCCAACACTCAGTGAGGAATGTGTAAAGACATGTCCTACAGGCGAAGGACATTTGGAAATAATGTACTTTGACACAAATTAGTAAACGATGGACAAATCAATACAACATATGGGGTTTGTACCTGGGATCCCAGCATCAGGATTAATGCCCAGACGGGAGTGGCAAACAGTCAAGTCTGAAATGGGTTTGTGCTCAACACAAGAAAAGTGCAATTCTAAAGTTGAAAAGCAAAAAAAATGCTGCACAGATTATTACCTAATTTGACCTCCTACATTAATTTTGAAGGTCCCAGCAGAGCTGTGCTAACATTTAAATAGGCAAGGAGGCATGACAGAGCCTCCATCCTCTCCAAGCAATGGCTATTTAGGGAAAGAATTTGGGATTGTGGTCAGGAGGCCGGTGATAACTCCCTTACTTTTCACAAAGAGACAAGGTGGATCTATAAAATCCACCAGCAATCTATGCGACGAGTCGGGTCCTCCAGCTTAAAGCCCATCTGAAAGTGGGTACACACAGTGATGCAATTCTCTGCCTGTGGTGCACCAGGATGAGAGTTTCTAAATCAGGTTGAGAATCAAACCCAAACCAGACAGATCCAAGACAAGTGTGCTGTCCTGTCTTTGAGCTGTCCTATCGGACAGACTGGTGATTCTACAAGGGTTACCTCACAGATGTGTACCTCACAAGAAGTGAGGTACTGACAACACACAGACTTTAGCTCATTCAAATACAGGCAACACTTCACAACCTACACACCTGGCTGCATGGGGTAGTGTTTGGAATATGTCGTGAGACTGCATCAGGTTTTTAGGCCCAAGTTTCCGGCTGCTTGGCTGTTCCTGGTTCACACAGCTTGGTTTCACTTGCAGGTCTGACACTGCCCTGCTTCTTTTAGCCAAGGACTGGGGATGTAATACAAAAACAAGGATAAACCAAAGAAACCCACCAACCTACAGTGAATACAATTGTATGATGCACTAATGATAAGGAAGACAAATTGTGAGATGGTACTTGTGTGCAAAGCAGATTTTATTGCAACGTCAAATATTCAGCTTATTTGCAAATGAGCAAATGCCTTTCCACATCAACCAACTTCATCAGCGGTCAAAATGCAGGTGTATTTATTAATTCTTCTCCACCCTCCCCCATCTTCTTTAACTTTATATTTTCCTGTACAGCACTTTGAGACACACACTTGTGAAAGGCACTCTAAAAATAACTAATATCATTGTTAAGGAAAGATCGACCACAAATAACAAGGACGTTCAAGTGTATTGACCAATCACATAATCAGTGAAGCCCAATTGGAACATGCATTTCTCGAAGACTTGAACTGGAAATACGACGGTGGGGTTAAAATTTGGTTTTCTCGACATGGGCCCCCAGCAAATGTATTAATGACATTCATAAAAGAAAAGTTTGTATCTAATATATAAGGCTCTTTATAACCACTGACTCACATTAAAGATCGGTACCTTCTGGGTGCCGTATAAAGCTGAAATTTTGTGTGATGACGGACATCGAAGCCAATACACCAGGGGGGGAAATGAAAATAAATAAATAAATAAATAAATAAATAAATAAAAATGACAGACCCGTCGGAAAGCATCTGTAAAATAAAATATAAACAAACAAGGGCACTCGGTAGAGCGCATACCGCCACGGAATGCCTGATCCACGAGAACATATCAAGCCCAATACATTTTCGAAATATCATGCTATACAGTACGACATCGTTTTTGGCCCAATCTCTCAATGGTGAAGAATCACTTTATAAATTAAATAATTCTCGTATCCAGATCTGGATTCGGATGTTCACCAAAATCAAATCAATTTGTTGCGGTCACACACCAAACCTGTCCAACAAGTTTCATCTGAATCTGCCACAACTTTTTGAGATAACGTGCTATATATTAGTTTATCCCTATCTTTCAACGATGAAAAATCACTTGAAAAAAAAATTATCGGATCCGGATTTGGATTTTCACCAAAATTGAATCAATTCTTCCTTGTCACACACCCAATGTGTCCACCAAGTTTAGTCCGAAGCTGTCCACAACTTTTTGAGATGTCGTGCTATATATTATTTTTGGCAATGCAGTTGAGCGACCCCGGAGACAATGGGGAAGCATGGTTCATTATTACGAACAATGGGGAAGCATACGCCACCAGTGTGTATGTATGTATGTATGTATGTATGTATGTTTGCATATATACATGTACATAAAAATATTACATGGCCAAAAGTATGTGAACACCTGCTCGTCCAACATCTCATTCCAAAATCATGGGCATTAATATGGAGATGGTCCCCACTTTGCTGCTATAACAGCCTCCACTCTTCTAGGAAGGCTTTCCACAAGATGTTGGAACATTGCTGCGGGGATTTGCTTCCATTCAGCCACAAGAGCATGAGTGAGGTCAGGCACTGATGTTGAGCGATTAGGTCTGGCTCACAGTTGGTGTTCCAATTCATCCCAAAGGTGTTCGATGGGCTTGAGGTCTGGGCATAGAATGCAGGCCAGTCAAGTTCTTCCACACCGATCTCGACAAACCATTTCTATATGGGCCTCATTTTGTGCATGGGGGCATTGTCACGCTGAAACAGGAAAGGGCCTTCCCCAAACTGTTGCCATAAAGTTGGAAGCACAGAATCGTCTAGAATGTCATTGTATGCTGTAGCGTTAAGATTTCCCTTCACTGGAACTAAGGGGCCTAGCCAGACCCATGAAAAACAGCCCCAGACCATTATTCCTCCTCCACCAAACTTACAGTTGGCACTTTGCATTCGGGCAGGTAGCGCTCTCCTGGCATCCGCCAAACCCAAATTCGTCTGTCGGACTGCCACATGGTGAAGCATGATTCATCACTCCAGAGAACGTGTTTCCACTGCTCCAGTGTCTAATGACGGTGAGCTTTACACTGCACCAGCCGACGCTTAGCCTTGCGCCTGGTGATCTGAGGCTTGTGTGCGGCTGCTAGTCCATGGAAACCCATTTCATGAAGCTCTCGACTAACAGTGCTTGTGCTGTTGTTGCTTCTAGAGTCAGTTTGGAACTCCGTCGTGTTGCAACCGACGACAGACGATTTTTTCACGCTACGCACTTCAGCACTTGGTGGTCCCATTCTGTAAGCTTCAGACCTGTCAACCCCAAATTATGAAAAAGTGTGAGAATGTCAAATGTGTACAGCGAAATCGCGAAGCGACCGAGAATTGAGGGTGTAAAACGCCCGAAAAATCTAGGAGGGTCTGGGGACATGCTCCCCCAGAAAATGTTTGCTTTCTGGTGTGTCTAAGATGCAATTTCCTGCATTCTAGTGCCAAATTCATCCATATGTTTTTTCAGTCAGAGGATAGGTTTTTATGTCATGTTGTTACTGTTTAGTCCACTGCATGGACTAAAAGAAATGAACCAACAACATGAACAAACAGGACATACATTTTATTTTCATCAACAGATCAAATGCAATACAGGAATTGGAACACTCATCGTCCTTGCAATAAAGATGTATTATTTCAGCAAATTGATCGTATTTCCACTCCAGTATTTTGTATTTCCACTCCGTATTTCCCAGTATTTTGCGCAAAAAATGAACCCCCCAATAACAAGACATTTCATTGGATCAGGATGATCGATAATTGACCAATCGTACTCCGTCTCTCATATAGGATGTGCGGAACGACGTGAAGCAATCGGATTTAAGTCGGTATTCAAGGTTATAGCATCATTTAAACCAGTCCCAATGCAATTATGTTTGAAATATTTTTTGTTGCCGAGTAATTTTTTTAAAGTGTGAGAATTTATAGCGAGAACATGAGAACATGACTTTCAACAGAAAGTCGTGAGTCTCACGGCAAAAACGTGAGAGTTGACAGGTGTGGAGTTTGTGTGGCAGACCACTACGCGGCTGAGCTGTTGTTGCTCCAAGACGTTTCCACTTCACAATAACAGCACTTACAGTTGACCGGGGCAGCTCCAGCTGGGTAGAAATTTGACGAATTGACTTGTTGGAAAGGTGGCATCCTCTGACAGTGCAACGTTGAAAGTCATTGAGCTCTTCAGTACGGCCCATTCTACTGCCAATGTTTCTCTTGGGAGATTGCATGGCTGTGTGCTTCATTTTATACACCTGTCAGCAATGGGTGTGGCTGAAATAGCCGAATCCACTAATTAGAAGGGGTGTCCACATACTTTTGGCTATGTAGTGTACATATAAACAATAAAGACCCATCCACATCACTCACCTGTGAAGAGGGAATAGCCAATCAGCTCTCACCTAATCAACTAAACCTAGGTGGCTCGGATTATATAAACAATTAACACCTCCCACACTCCTCCAGCTGAAGACCGGGCGTAGTGGCGTGCGCCTGTAACCCGGCTACTCAGAGGCTTGGGTTGGAGGATCGCTTGAGGACGGGAGCTCTGCGCTGGGCCGCGGTATGAGAGGGTGTAGGGCATCCCGGAATCATGGCGAAACCCAATCCTTATCCCTGTGTCGTAAGAGGCGACCAGGGTTGCGTCAGGAAGGGCATCCGGCGTAAAACCTATGCCAAATCAGAATGCGGATCATAACGGATGATCCGCTGTGGCGACTCCAAAAGGGAGCAGCCGAAAGACGAACAACAACACTCCTCCAGCTGAAGCTGCTGCATAAAGCAACCCGAGAAGGCCTACCCAAGGTAAGCGCTTGGCTGTTTCAAACCCTTCCCCGAGTTCCTCAACAGCTGTAAAGACGTTCACACATCGTACACACACGACAATCCGAATGCCACACGCCCCCTCAGCTGCCGGACCGGTTTCATCTCTTATCGGCGAATCATCAGAGAGAGTGCAGACAGCCATGCATGCCAACGAGGCTCCCAAGCATGTAAACTGAATACATACATATACAGTAAAACCCCGCTATTCTGAACACTTCTGGGACTGGATGAAAATGCATTCATATGCGGGGTGTTCACATTATCGGGGATTAGGGTATCAACCGACCATGAACGCGTCATCTGTATTCAATAGATCACAAAAGTCGTTTAATCAATACATACACATCTAAATACACATTCCACAGACCAAATGAGCACGCAATTATTGGCATTCAGTAGTAATTATAAAATTATTCGAATTATTTGCCAAGGAAAGAAAGAAAATTGATAAGATCAAAAATGCAATGCAAAATTGACAGCACGAGAATCAAAATTTGAAATTTATCTCTAATGTGTACAGCGAAATCGCGAAGCAACCGAGAATTGAGGGTGTAAAACGCCCGAAAAATCTAGGAGGGTCTGGGGACATGCTCCCCCAGAAAATGTTTAACTCTAAAGAGTTTGTCTCTAAGCCAAGATGTTATAAAACTCTGTGGCTTCGATTTGGCATTCTCTCGGACATGAACTTGAACTGAATGTTCAATTCTTTCCAAAGGAGCGAGCAACTCTGCCCATCCTTGATTCAGAAAGAGAGTTTTAAGCTTTTGCACACAACCGAGTCCATCTTGTACCGTCACCTGCATGTTTTCCACTTCCTCTTCGTCCCCATTCTCTTTGTCCACATTCTCTTCGTCATCGTCTTTCCGCATTAAATCGTTCTCCCAGTCGTCGTCCTCACAGTCATGAATGTGCACCGTATCGTCGCACCGAACGTATTCCTCGGGGGGTCACGTCGTCGCATACGCCAATCTCTGCACCGCGCGAAATGAGCTCGCGCAAGCTGAGGTCATCGTCAGTGTCCCAGTCACTATCAAGTGACTCGGAAGGGAAGCTGCACTTGACGAAGCACTTGGTAATCGTCAGCTGGACTTGATCCCATGCATTGCTGCTCCACTGAACAGCATGGAGAACGTTGACGCTCTTCAAGATTTCGTTTGCGTTTGAAGCGGTATCGATCTTCGACAGCACGTGCCGGAGCAGCCGTTGTTTGAAAAGACGCTTCAGGTTGCTTATCACGCCTTGGTCAAGGGGCTGCAAGACCGACGTAACGTTCGGAGGCAGGAACTTTACGGTCACGTTCGCAGCGTCACACCCATTGGATGAGACGGCGCATTGTCTACGAAGAGAAGAATCCTCCGCTGTTGGTTTCGCATCTTCTTGTCCAGCGCTTTCAACCATTCCACGAACAACGCCGAGGTCATCCACGCTCGTTTGTTTGCTGTCTACGACACAGGGAGGGAATCGACTTTGATGTTACGAAAGCAACGTGGTTTCACTGCGTTGCCGATGGCGAGTGGTTTAAGTTTCTCGCCAGTCATACTAGCGCACAACAGCAGCGTTATTTGATCCTTTGATGACTTTATACCATGACAGGAGTCTCCCTTTTCCACCAGCGACCGTTTGGGTAGAGCGCGGAAGAAGAAGCCAGTCTCGTCGGCGTTAAAAATGTCTTGTGGCTTGAAACCGTCGCATAGCTGTGGCAGACGTGTTTTCCACTCCTCTACTGTCATCTTATCAACGCCACCACTCTTGCCGCTAACTGCACGTGCCGAGATCTTGTTTCGAGCTTGAAATCGGGCAAGCCAGCCGTTGGATGCCTTGAAATCCACCTCACCAATGGCAGTCACGATTTCTAAGGCCTTCGCTTTTACCATAGGTCCACTGACAGGGATCCTCTTTGAACGAGCAGCATGGAACCATGTGTGCACGCGGTTGTCAATGTCTACGAAACTGCCTCCTTTTCGTCGACTTCGTGAAGATAGGGCCCCGTCTTCAAATTCCTTCAATATCGACTCTTTACGACGTAAAATACCGTTCACTGCGCCCAGCGAAATTCCCAAATCAGCAGTGAGTTTGCGTTGCGACTTGGATTCCGCTTCCTTTACCAGACAGACTTTATCTTCCAACGGCAGATCGTGACGCGTTTTCGGCATTTTGGTGTATCGTACTGCGTGAACTTCAATAGCAAGTGAAGATTGATGTAAAGGGAGGTGTGCAGGGCCTTCTTGTGCCCCTCCCTCAGGGGGAGGCCTCTGCTGATTGGACGAAATTGTAATTCTTGACGCTTATTGGTTGATTACCATTGATTAATTTAGAAACTGGTTCTAATTAAGTCACTGTATCTCTTCACACCCCGCTGCATTTTCTATTTATGCCATTGCGTCCAGTAAAACTAACTGCGCGATGGGTGGTAATTAGCAATGGCGATTGTTTGTATTACGTTTGCCATGCAGCCGCAGCTGAACAATGGCCATGTTTCGCACTGATGCCTTCAAAGGTTGGAGTAGCGTTCACAGTGCAGGGTAAAAACTGGTTTGGGACTGGTAAAAAGCATGTTCATATGCGGGGTGTTCAGATTATCGGGGGCACTATGTACAGGATTTCCTATCTAAAAATTCGGGACTGGCCAAAAACGCGTTCATATGAGGGGTGTTCAGATAATCGGCGTGTTCAGAGAGCGGGGTTTTACTGTATATGTATATTTATATGTATATATATATATATATATATATATATATATATATATATATATATATATATATATATATATATATATATATATATATATATATATATATATACACACACACACACACACACACACACACACACACACACACACACACACACACATACAATATACGATGAAACTGGTCCGGCAGCTGAGGGGGAGTGTGGCATTGGGATTCTCATGTGTGTACAATGCGTGAACGCCATAACAGCTGTTGAGGAACTGTTGGGAAAATCGAAACATGTGGAGTGTGACGAGCACTCCCCCGATCCCCATTGGACATAGTCCTACACAAAAGCGTCACCTCCAATCCAGAGGCTTTGGCCCAGCGAAAGTCAAAACAAAGGTTACATGGTCAACATCAGTTAAACATCAAACGGAGCCACCTATCCGGATTTTGGCCTCATTTACCCTCATCAGGACGGCATGCCGATAAATATCTAACGAATGATGACCACATTAGTCATTTAAACATCAGATGCAACTCCTGACTGTTATGGTGAGCATCACCACACATACATACATGCATGCATATCACCACAAAAACAACCCAAGCCCCCTCATCCAAACCATTCTAATAGGAAAGGAGAAATGAAAACCAAAAAAAAACCAGGTGCTATAATTCAACAATTCAAATACCCCCAACCCGTATGAGCTCACGCACTCACCCATGCACATCCACATTCTCTTCTACATATGCTGAACATTTCCCATTGTTCCTCTCCGGACCATTGTTACTCGTTTTTGTGTTATCCATCCTTTCCTCCTTGTATATGTCTTACCACCACACGCTCCCCCAATACCATTTGGAACTTAATCATACCAACTGACCTTTGTCATTTAGTTCTTCCAAAAGCCTAGACACATATAACATTAAAATTGGGGGCAATGTGGACCATACGGATCAATTTGAATGCCTCAAATTCAAATATTCCCACATATTTAGAATGATTTTTCATCGTAGCTATCGCTTCCAAAGTATAGCATAAGGCAATCAAAATCCACTTCCATTGGTTTGCGTCAGAATGGGGTTTTCAAGATTTGAAGATGAAGTTGGAGATTTGGAAACCTTACTGAAAGCACAAAGACAAAATACGACTTGTTCTCATCTCAAGTATGCTTCCATATTCCCATCTACCAATCCCACACCAACACCATTCTTTATATACCCAAAAGTTGAATGTTAAGATGAAGGCTGTTAAAGCAAAAACGCAGTTGGCAATCAAACTGGGTATTTTGAAACATTACTCACCGTGGTGTTGGGAATATTTCCTCCATCATTGGGGAGATCATTTTTTGTCACAGTATCTTCTTTCCCTACACGACGACCTTTACTTGTTGGAGTTGAGCCGTTCCCAGTACGGACTCCTTTCCTTTGGGCTTGGCGCGGCGAGCGAGTATTAAGCACTGATCGTCCCACCGCCAGTGCCTTTTCATCGAATTCCCCACCACTTGATTGACCATGACCCACCTGATGATGACCATTAGCACAGTCTGTCTCCTCAGGTGCCTTTCCCACCTTGTCCAATCCACCCAGATCATCATCCAAAGGCAGGAAGGCAGCAGAGATGTGGCACCCAAAAACGACCTCATTCTCAAGTCGCTTTTGTGCGCGGCATGCACTGACGGGCGAGGGAAAGCGCAGGCATGCCCGAGAGCCCCGGACCGACAGCACTTTCCCTCCACAGTTCTCAGAGAGCTGGCGCAGGCGTGTGCCGAGCTGGCGTGGATCACGGCCACCTGGCAGGCCATGTACGTACAGGAGCGTATGACAAGGCTGGAGAGGCATGACGAGGAACAAAACTTTAGAAACGGTAATGATAAGCGGTCCAGAGAGGAGAGGAAGGAAATATATGGTCCAGAGAGAGCGAGAGTGAATATAAGGTCAATTGTACCTGTGGTGAGGGGCACAATGGAAGATCTGCAACAAGGTCTTCATACAGAAGTGTTGTGTGGGCATGTTGCAGCAGGGCCTCCGAAGCTTGAGCTTTGTGTACAAGAACAACTCGAAAACCGTGTCGATGACGCAGATCACTCAACTCGGAGGCAAAATTTACATCGCCTAAAAGTACACACAAAGTCCCCTCTTGCACAATCGTCATCATTCTCACATGCAGGCAGTCGTAGGGAAGCAAATTGCAGCTTCATCACCACACATTTGCCAAACTTACTGGATAGAAGCACTGCTGTGGCAGGAGCTACGTGCATCTCAGCAAATCGGCGCAGGCTTTGCCGGAGCTTGTCATCTGCCGAGTTCTTGGCTGTTGCATTAATGTGCACTACGGTGACCTGACAGAGAAAAGAACAAATCTCATTGCAGTAACATCTATTCCAGCCTGATGAAGAGAATTTTTGCTTCTCCCAACAATGCAGCACACTGTTCATGTGCTCAGTTACATGTTTCTCCATATTGGGCAGGTTTGCAAAGAAAACTAGAGTGAATCGATTGCATGCCATCGGAAATCCCCACGCTTCCCACCGTAAGGAAAGTTGAAAGAAGGCAAAACGTGCCACCAGGAATGACCCAACATCAAATTTTGAGTTTTAAAATCTTCTGTTTTGACCCCTGTGATACTAAGTCCCCACTCCCTGGGGCATGAACCGGGAATCAAATCCAAATTAAGGGTAAATATTTCATGTGTTCCCATTGTTGATTGCATCTTCCTCTTCTTTCGGCTGCTCCCGTTAGGGGTCGCCACAGCGGATCATCCGTATGATCCGCATAGTGATTTGGCACATGTTTTACGCCGGATGCCCTTCCTGACGCAACCCTGGTCGCCTCTTACGACACAGGGATATGGTACACCTATTTTAACCGGGGTATACACCGGCCCAGTACACTGGTACTCATTTCGCCGACCTCGGAAGGATGACAGGCTGAGTCAACCCCCTGGTGTATTAATTCAGTGGCCCAACGGGGCTTGAACTCAGGACCTTTTGGATCCCAAGCCACTGCCCTAACCACTGCGCCAACACCAGGCTTTACAAAGTTGATTGCATATACAAACTAATTTTAAAAATGTGACTTGCATTTTTTTTTTTTTGCAATTACATTTAAAAAGTAATTGTATTTTTTTGATGTTTGACCTTTTGACCCTGCCCCGGGGACCCAGGGAGCGGGGCCAAAAATTATACTGCTCACGCATCTTCTTGCTATGTGATTGTGATGATCATAACTAGCAAGTTTGGTGAATTTCTGCACAATCGTTTCAGAAGAGATGGGTGACGAATACAGACAAGCATAGACAAATGGAGCCGATTACAATATACCCACGTTGTTTTTTTTTATATAAGCATGGGGATAATGACAGTAAAAACCTAGATGCCTATATTTTAGTTTTTCAACCAGTCTTAACCCTAACCCTAACCAGATTTGGGAAAGCTTCCATTCAGAATGTGGGAGGTCAGCGGTTAAATTATATCCATGGGAGAGCCAAAGACAAAAAAAAGAAGTGGTGCCAGACACAACAAATCCCACCCATTTAAGGCATAAAGTTATTTTGGGAATCAAATTTTAATTTGATACATCCTTAACCCCGATCTTCACAAACATGCATTTTTCACTATAGGATTGTGAGGATTTTAAGTCACAAATAGAATAAGGTTCACTATAAGCTTAGTTTGAAGTAAATCGGATCATTTTTGACGAAGACCTGACCTTGACCTTTGACCTAATTGGACCCAAAAGTTAATGGGGTCGTCCGAGGTTCATTACCCACCTGTGGATACAATTTGACAGTGTTTGAGCAGGCCGTTTTCCCATAAAGTTGTATTTTCGTAACCATGTTTTAGTTTTAATGGAAAATTTGTAATTTTGACCGATGGCCATGAATGACCCCCAAAACTTCGGACCCTACCGATCTTCACAAATATGCATTTTCACTATAGGAATGGGTAGGATTATAAGTGACAAATAGAATAAGGTTCACTATAAGCTGAGTTTGAAGTAAATCAGATCATTTTTGACAAAGTTATGAGCGAAAAACGATTTTGATCTTTTCGTGACTTGACTTTGACCTTTGATCCAATTGGACCCAAAAGTTAATGGGGTCGTCCAAGATTCATTGCCCACCTGTGGCTTAAATTTGATAGTGTTTGCTAAAGCCGTTTTGCCGTAAAGTTGCTAACAGACAAACAGACAAACAAACAGAGAAACAAACCGGACGATTACAATATCCCGCTCCCCTCCCCCCTCCGGGAGGGGGTGGGATAAAGAGGTACATGCTGCTTCCTCACTTAACAATTAGCATTTGAAGGATATTTCACGGACAAGCCCAACAGGTTGGCATACATGGTGAGGAGGACATTTTTCATTCAATTGCACTGCTGTCCACGGAGGGGAAATGTGACATTGTAAGTACGACACCAGTACAGAGTGCCCCGATACATTGTCATTCCACAACCTCCGAGTCCCCACCCCCCTCCCCACATACCCCAATCACGCATTTCCACCCCCGCCCCCCTCTAAGGTCAGCAGCCATGTTCATATTAAGTGTAATCTAGTGTTATCGAATGCATTAGTGTGCATGATTGTGCATGGTTTGTCCTGCAGCTCCTCCACCAACCTTAGACCCAGCTAATGAAAAAAATAAAAAACATTGGAAAAAATAATGACGTTCCACTGCACAGCCTGAATGGTCATGCTGTCCTCGTCCGATGAGAAGCGTGCAATACATGACAACAAGCCCAGCATCCTAACTCTTGGATGGACGAAACCACTGAGCATGTCCAGTAAGTAAGTGCAGTGTAAACAGGCCATTTGTGCACCTCTGCACTACACAGAAACATAATACAAGTTAGGTGTTACAAGGTGTTTTAAGAGAAAACAGATCCTGCAATCATAAATGAACGCAAACTACATGGTTCATAGAACACCTTAGCACACGCAGTCTTAAGGAAAATAAAAAGACACGGGAAGGTTCTGAAGGCTGAAAATTTGATTTGTTGAAAGGACGTAAAATGCCGGAATACTTTATCCAAGTAATGTTAAACTGAAGGTTTTTGAAAGTACCAAGAAGGCGATTTGTGTTCTACAGTGTTCAAGGATATAAATCAATTGAAATAGAATAGAGATCAAACGAAAGGCTGTAGAAAAAAAAAACTCTTTTCGGAAGTTGACTGCATTTGATGCAGCGTTATGTTCTTAAAGGTACAACACGAACCAACGTAATGTGTTAAACCTTATTTAACACGTTGCATTAGTTCTTCGTGCCTGTTGTGTCCTTCATTACGTCTTTAAAAACATTAATTTGCTTTTACGGAATGATTTTCAATTTTGTCTGACTGCCAGACTGCCAGTCTAAAAAAAAAATAAACCAATGTCACCCGCAGGGTGACCCGTATCTTGCCAAAAGATGACCATGTGTGACTTATTTAAGGTCACACTGAGGTGAACAGAGCTGCTATCCAGCTCTGTTCCGATCCGATCAAAATTACTCAAAAAATAAGGGTTTCGTCGACTCCCCTGATTTGCGACAAAGTGACCTTGACCTTCAAAATTTTGTGCACTGAAAGGGACCTCTATTTCTTTTTTTTTTTTTTGTATACCTTGGTCGAGGCTCGTATGAGAGCGAACACACAACTCACAGCAAGGAGGCATGAGACAAGAGGGGCGGGAGTGGAAGGGACAAAACATTGGGGAACAGACACAGGTGAACTGTGGAAGGGAGAGGGATGGGGATGGGACGGGGAACATGGCGAGGAGAAGATGGACATTACAGGGACTTTCAGGAAGGAAAGCAGAATTGAAGGAAGTGGGCTTGGGTGGATTATCGGGGGTAGAAAAGATCGAGGATTTGGATGGGGGAAGATAAGAGGTGGTGGTGAACAGCTGTTTTGAAAGCCTGGAGGGAAGAATGGGAAAGAATAGAGTGAGGAAGTTTATTCCAAAGGCGGGAAAAAAGAGGAATGAAAGAGTGAAGATGAGCAGTGATTCGTGATTTTGGTAGTTTTACCAGAAGGGGGTTGTTGGCGGACCTTGAGCGCCCTGTGGAAATGTGGTTGGGACAAATCGCAGAGAGAGCAGGGGGGGCAAGGCTGGAGAGGAGTCGGTAGAAGACAGAAAGACCACCGACCAACCTGCGGTGATTGAGTGAGAGGCCCAAAGACTCAGCTTCATTGCGGGAGATGCCAATGATCTTAAATGCCCTGGTTTCGACAGCGTGAAGTCGAGAAAGGTGGGAGGCAGGAGCACCAGCCCAGAGGGGAGAGCAGTACTCCATCAGGCTACGGACAAAAGCTTTGTAAGTGGTCAGGAGCTCAAGAAGGCCGAGGAAGGACTTTGCACGACGGAGGATTCCCAGTCGGCGACTGGCTTTTGAGGCAAGGTTGGAAATGTGACTTTCCCAGAAAAGGTCATGGCAGATAGTGAGACCCAGAAGCTTGAAAGAAAAGACTTCTTCCAGAGGATTGTTGAGAAAGTGGATGGGGGGGTTTTGTAAACGGTCCTTTCGAAGAGACATAGTGAGAGTGTGAGATTTGTCTGGATTGAAAGACATGTTCCACGTGTTGGACCAGTTTGTGATTTTATCCAGATCTGCAGTGAGCGAAGAAGCTGCTGCTTGCCGGTCTGAGGGATGACAGATGGTACGGCAGAGGGTGGAGTCGTCGGCAAAGAGAAATAGAGGATTTTCCAGAGAGTCCGAGAGATCATTGATGAAAACCAGAAAAAGAACAGGGCCCAGACGCTACCTTGAGGAACTCCAGCCTGCACAGGAAGAGGGGATGAAAGAACTCCATTTAGGGCCACACGTTGACTGCGACAGGAGAGGAAGTCTGCGAGCCATGAGTGGAGATGGCCTTGAATACCATGGGAAGAGAGTTTGGTGAGTAGGGCAGGGTGCCAGACTGTGTCAAAAGCACGTGATATGTCCAGGGATACGGCTCGGATTTCCTGTCTGGCATTGAGGACCTCCATCCATTGATGGGAGAGCAGTAGCAGCATATCCAGGGTAGAGTGACCTGGTCTGAAACCAAATTGATGATTGGAAATCAAGCCATTGGAGAAGAGGAAGGATTTCATGTCTGAAGCGATGATGGATTCCATAACCTTGCTGATGATTGGGAGAAGGCTGATTGGTCTGTAGTTACAGGGATCTGTTTTTGCACCTTTTTATGCAGGGCAGTGATGTTAGCAGATTTCCAAGCAGATGGCAGATGACCTTGGGAAAATGAGAGGGTGAATAGAACAGAGAGAGGGTGAGCAAGAGCAGAAGAGCAGGCTTTGAGGACACGTGGGCTGATGCCGTCTGGACCGGTTGCAGAATCTGACTCGAGGTTTGAAAGCAAGCTCTCCACCTTGTCAGGAGAAAAGGATACAGAGTCCAGGGACAGTTGGGTGCGACTGGGTAAAGTGGGTAGAGATAGTGATGGGTTTGGGACACAAGATTTAGCTGCAAACACCGAGTTTAGACATTCAGCTTTATCACGTGTGGAATCAGCAGTGCGGCCATTTGAGGTAAGGGAGGGGATGGAGGGGGAACATACACCAGAAACGGATTTGATTAAACGCCACCAGGATTTTGAGGAGGGAGAGAGGTTTGAGAGTTCAGACTTGAGATGAGAAAGATGTTGTTTTCTGGCTCTCCTGAGGGTAGATACACACTTGTTCCGAGCTTTGTGGAAAGAACTGAGATTGCCCTCAGTTGGGTTTGCTTTCCATGAGGCAAAGGCAAGTTGTTTCAGGACAACTGCCTCGCCACAAGCTTCAGTAAACCAAGGGCGGGAGGAAGGGTAAGACAGCTGAACACGAGAGGGGATAAATCTGTGCATGAGGGAGAGCAAGTTTCTTTGAAAGAATTCCCAGGATGAGTTGATGTTTGAGAAAGTAGTGATAGGAGACCAGTCTGTAAGTTTGATGGCTGCTCGGAGACCCTGCCAGTCGGCTTGAGTGAAATGCCAGACTCGACGGCGGTGAGGTGGTTCTCTGATAACAGCCAGAGAGATGTCCACTTTAACAAGGACGTGGTCAGAAGAACCAATTGGAGCGAAGGAAGAGCAGCAGATATTGTCAGGGAAATTTGTCAAAATCAGATCCAGAAGAGATGGAGTACCATTGGTTGAGATCCGGGTCGGGAAGTTGACCGATTGAGTCAGTCCCAATGAGTCACAGAAAGCTTTTGCTGATGTCCCATGGCAGGTGAGAGAGGTACCCACACCTAGCCAACTGGCGTGATGACAATTGAAGTCGCCACATAAGAGGAAGAGAGAGTTTGGATGAGAAGATAGAAGATGGTCCATGTTTTCGGAGAGTGAGGTGTAGATGGAGTCATCACTGTTCGGTGGACATCACTATAGGCCT
Source organism: Eptatretus burgeri (assembly GCF_056783735.1). Lineage (NCBI taxonomy): Eukaryota > Metazoa > Chordata > Myxini > Myxiniformes > Myxinidae > Eptatretus > Eptatretus burgeri. The sequence continues at coordinate 41,377,738 of NC_140977.1, read as the reverse complement.
CTGATATGCGAAGTTACAAAAATTTCCAATGATAACTGTGCTCTGCAGAATTTTTTATACGTGATTACAGACAAACAAACAAACAAAACAAAAAAAACATACATGCTGACTAACATATCTTGCAAAAACTTCGTTTTAGCAAGATAAAATGATCTCACTCCTCTCTGAGCATGGGTGGTTGAGACGAGATTCCTTCCAATTTGCCAAAGTCAGAGTCAAAGTACTGCCAAACTGCAGGTTTGTGTTCCGATTCGAGTTCAAAATGTAGCATTCAATTTAAATTAAGTAGTGCACCTACTCATGTCGATCACAAACTGGTGTTTATAGACAGACAGACAGACAAGACAGACAGACAGAGACACAGAAAAAGTGAACCAATTGCTTAATCCCGTTCTATTTCTTGCACGTGGGGTGAAAACAAGACGACTGTTGTGTCTGAATCGACGAGCTCCAAACAGACCTGAGAATTGTTCAGCTCTTGGATGACCTCTCGCTTTTCTTTGCTGATGTCACAGACGCAAAGAAACTCGGCTTCACGATGCCCAGGAAAAAGTGTCTCCCTCAAACGCTGCACCACCGCCATCGCAGACCGCCCACTAGGCACATGGCAATTCTCAATGTCCCAGAAGACCCCAATAGGTGCTAGGCTGTCAGCTTGCACTGAAGATGCTGCAGGGGATGTATGACGACCTGCAAGCACTGTGAGACACATTATACTTCACAGCATTCAATGACAGAGGTTAAAGGGGTCATGCATGAAGGAATAAGTGAATGAAAAAAATATATATCCATCACTACAACAATTTGGAAGAGGAGAACCGTTTCTGGAATAAACCCACCTTCTGTCAACCGTGGCATTTCATTGGGGACCTCTGGTAAAGGCACATTGGGCCAAACATTGTTGGCATGTCCATCAGGCTCTGCTACCTGTCTGGCATCATTGCCAGGGTCACAAAGCACCTCCATGTTCTATGACAGAAGGATCACAAGCACAGACACAAATTTAAAATGAAGACAAACATCTTCAAAAAAAACTTCTGACTTAAAGCAATGCACGAGGTATACAGGGCAGCAAACACACCTGCTGCAGGCAGTTCACACACTGCCAGTGCTGGGGAGGTATTGTGTGTGCACAGTATGAGTGCCCCAATGAGAGGTGGCCTGGGTGAGCAACCGTGCCGGGAAGTGCAGTGACGTGCTGAGAATTCAGAGGGCAATGCCCGCAACAGACTGAGTGTTGTCTAGCCGTACCAGCTGTCTCACCAACACACCCATTAGTAGGAAAGAAATTGCGGGTACCATAAGGTAGGTTTGTGCTTGCATGAGCTGAGATCAGGAGTGGTGCAGAGGAGCAATGGTGAATCATAGTGGGAGTTTCGGCACCATGAGGAGACCTGTGCAACATGGGACAGGTGCTATGGCGTCCCAGTGCACTTACTTGAACCGGCGGTGAAAGTAGTGAGGTCGAGACATCTTTTGAATCCGTTGAAGATGGTGATTCTGGGTAAACTTTAGCAGACATCTGAAAGGCAAAGGAGACAACTTAAACTAACAGCAAACATAAATGAACAGCTCTTACTGCAAGAATATAAACTTTTAAAACCAAAACATTTTTGGTTTGCACATAATCCGTTCCAATCATAACCCTCATCTGAAACAGGTGTTGTTGCTGCTGAAGTAGTCACTCTGCAGATAATATACTGACTGAGTGGTATGAAATTATTATTCCCAGCAGTCGTTAGGGGTAGGAGATTGGAATTGAGATGGGGTGCTGGCACATGATGGCATACTCTTGTGAGATGCTATGGGATCTTTAATGTCCACCAGTAAATTAGCAAGTAGGATTCCGAGCTTAACGCCCTCATGTAGGAGCAGGACACCCAACGTAATGTCAGAGACTCACAGCTTAGCAGCCGTTTGGACGGTGCAATGCTCGCAAAGCACCAGAGTGATGGCTGAAATTCAGGTCAAGAATCAAACCACCACTAAACAGATCAACAACTGGATGCTACCTCTCAGTTCAACAGCTGGATCCAAACAGTATGCTCCCTCACAAGTATCCTGCCAGCCCATTTCCAAGAATATTGTTATGGTCACGCGGTCTGCAATGACCGCCACGCCACCCAGCGGTTATGGGGATGAGCAGGTCTCCGCGTCCGCCGGGTTAAATTGGCACAAATTGGCATTTCCAAACGCAACTACCATGGCGGAACGATGACAGGAAGAGCCAAGCAATACTCGTTGATATTCCAGGCTTGAGGTGCATTAGCATGGACCCAATAAGCCCATCCAACAGGTTCATAATTTAATTCTACATGTGATATAGAACCTGTCCACACCTTTGAAATATCATGCGAAATATCGTTTTTGGCCCCATCTCTCGATGGTGAAGAATCACTTGGAAATAAAAAAAAAATTCTCCGATCCAGTTTTGGACCTTCACCAAAATCAAATCAATTCATCCTTGTCACATATCCAACCTGGTCGGAGGTCCACCAAATTTCGTCTGAATCCGTCCATTACTTTTTGAGATATCCTGCTCACAGACAGATCGACAGACAGGGGTGAAAAACATAACCTCCGTCCACCTTCGGTGGGAGAGGTAAAGACACAGCGTCCAGGATCAGTTGGGTACGACTGAGAAGGATGGGTACAGAGAAAGAGGACACTATGGAAGCAAGATTTTGAAGCAAACGGGTAATTCCATGTCAAATCATCAAAGAATCTGCCGTCATCTCTCAGATTTTTGTAAAACTTTGGGAACCAATTGGGACCCATGAAAAACGGCAAGAACTCAAATATTTTTGCTAACAGCCTCTAAATTAGTGAGATACAGACTGACGAACTTTGGACTAATTAGCAGGATGTCGCGAATTCAAATGGCCATATCTCTAAAAGTATAACACCTAGAGAGCTGGTTTTGGTGTCATTTTAAAGGTATTTTCATGCCCTATGAATTTGTCTGGGCAACATTTTCCTACCTCCAACCACAAAAAAAGTTATCACGAAATATAAACTTCAATCATGAATCCCCAAAAAATGTATCCTTCAAATTTCCTCAAATTCATCCCAGAGGTACCTTATGATGTCAAGAAGCTTCCACACAAGTTTTGTGATGGGCACTCCAATAGTTTCTGAGATATGAGCAATAATGTACATGTACGTATGGCATATTGGTTCGAAAATCAGCATTTGTAATGTATTATACAATCATTCTAACCTCGCCATGACAGGGAACACAAGGAACGACCATCAATTGCTTTGAAGTATCATATACTTTCATTTTCAACTGGGCCTGAGGGGAAGAAAACAAGTGCTGCTGTTGCTGCATTGAAGAGGAAATTGAAAGCCTTAGTCAGGTTAGTGAACACTGTGTACTTGAACTCACTTATTGATTGTATATTGCAAAAAATGTCTTGATGTACATTGCAAAAAGGCGATTCAGGTCGATCAAACCGGAGGAAACAATAGCCAGGGAGAGACACGTCTTGTGGGAGGAACGATTCAGTTAAACAGATTATGTCCGGTTTATCGGCAGCGGGCTGGATTGAGAGATTTGTCAGGTTGGAGTGGAGTCCTCGGATGTTTGAGGTACACACAGTAAAGGGGAGGATGAACTGCTGATAGGTCATAGGGATGCGGAAAGAAGCAAGGATAGGGCGCGGTGTGGGGAGAAGCCGGAGGTGTGGGGAGGGGGCGAATCCGGGAGTGGGGGGAGCGGGCAGGAAGCAGAGAGGGTGCAAGATGAGGTGGAAGCTGAGAAGGGGAAGGATGAGGGGGGGAGCAAATGGGAGGGAGGTACTGACATGGAGAGCTTTGGCACCACGAATGGACATGAAGGGGAAACTATTGGCATGTGCACACAACCTCTGCAAAATGGATGGCTTAAGATTAGAAGACTGGATAACTTGTGACAGATTTCATGGGTAGGGTGGTGGTGAGAATGTTTTTGGTTGAAGGCATGGAGGAATTTTTTACCTGCAAGCAAAAGAGGAGGCTGGATAAACTAAGCATTTGGGAAATAAGCCCCATGAAAGAAAAAAGGAAGAGATTTGGATGAAGACAAAGAATGAATAGGTTGTTCATGATGGATTAATAAACAGAGGAAAGCATTTTAAAATAAACGAGATGACCCGTGAACCCGTTGGGTTCCCGTTGTGACGGCGGTTGATGAAAAAAATCATTTAAAGAAGAAAAAAAAAAAGAGATAGCTCCAGCGAACTATACCACTGAGGTTGTTTGCCTTGATCAAATTCTCCCAAAGAGTACTTGACTGAATCGGGAATTGATTTTTTAATAATTGTGTCATTGCCCGATTTGAACGAAACTTGATACTGCACACCGCAGGAGAATGGTGACCGAAAATGGACCGCAAGATGGACCGAAAATGTTTGCGTTATCGTGTACTGTTTTGGCTGTATTTCGGGAACATATATATATACATATATATATATATATATATAAACATATATATATATATAAACATATATATATATATAAACATATATATATATATATATATATATATATATATATATATATATATATAAACATATATATATATATAAACATATATATATATATATATATATAAACATATATATATATATATATATATATATAAATAAACATATATATATATATATATATATAAACATATATATATATATATAAACATATATATATATATATAAATAAACATATATATATATATATAAACATATATATATAAACATATATATATATATATATACATATATATATATATATATATATATAAACATATATATATATATATATATATATATATATATATATATATATATATATATATATATATATATATATATATATATATATATAAACATATATATATATATATATATATATATATATATAAACATATATATATATATATATATATATATATATATATAAACATATATATATATATATATATATATATATATATATATAAACATATATATATATATATATATATATATATAAACATATATATATATATATATATATATATATATATAAACATATATATATATATATATATATATATAAACATATATATATATATATATATATATATATATATATAAACATATATATATATATATATATAAACATATATATATATATAAACATATATATATATATATATATATATATATATATATATATATATATATATATATATATATATATATATACACAAGATGAGAGTTTTAGTAATATACTAGACGACCCGTGAACCCTTTGGGTCCCTGTTGTGATAGCAGTTGATAAAAAAATCATTTCAAAAAAAGAAAAAAGAAAAAAAAGATAGCTCCAGCGAACTATACTGCTGAGGTTGTTTGCATTGATCAAATTCTCCCAAAGAGTACTTGACTGAATCGGGAATTGATTTTTTAATAATTGTGTCATTGCCCGATTTGAACGAAACTTGATACTGCACACCGCAGGAGAATGGTGAGCAAGATGGACCGAAAATGTTTGCGTTATCGTGTACTGTTTTGGCTGTATTTCGGGAACATACATACATACAAGATGAGAATTTTAGTAATATATTGATAGATATAGATTTTGGAAGATTTTAAAAAATTTATTGTTATGAAGAGCTTTTTTTTAAAGGATGAGAAACATTATATTGTTGTTATTTTTATTTTTACTTTTGGAGTGAAGGAGTGATATGTTTGTATTTTTGAACGAGGAAGGAAAATGGATTGAACTGAGGGATCAGAAGTAAAAATACCCAGGATAAAAGGAGCAAAAACGAGGCAAAAAAACAGAGGGAAAGCACATCCAACTATCACAAATCGGCCTGACTTTACCCAGGACATGAACTCGACGCTTTAACAAAGCAGGACAAGGTTTAGGATCGAAAAAATGATGAAAAACAAGAAAAACTGGACCAAAAATAAAACAGTAAAACACAATGTATCTGGTCCGGGGAACTTAGCATCGATGAACTGGATGGGGCGAGTGCTGGTCAGGACTTCCATGTGCTGCGTACCCTGGACCGGAAGCCAAATTATATTCTACTTTATCGCTAATACCCCAGACCAGATCTGTAAGAATAGAAGACTATGAGTTCCCTTCCTTCAAAAGGAGGAGGCTATTAGGCCCAATGAAGGCTGTACAATGGTTGCCAACCTGTGGTTGTTTGTCCATACTTTATCCTTTTGAAATGCTGAGCATCAAAGTAAGGAAATTATGAGAGTAAATCTTATGGCTTTGATGTTGTAGATGAATTTTTATTGAAACTGCCTGTGAAACACCAGGATGAGAGTTTATAGCTGGGATAAGATTCAAACCCAAGCTAGACAACTTAGTGGCAAGTGTGTCAGTTACTCTGATGATGCTACTATTTTAACATCAATGGAAGAGATTGATAAGATTAGGGTAATGTTTCATCGATTAATGTCATATACTGTATATTATTCATGGTTCTCATTTTAGAGGAAGTGTCGGCACAATACATCATATAAAATAGAAGGGCACTCGGTACCTCCGCCACGTAATGCCTGATCCATGAGAACATATGAAAACTAATAATTTTTGAAATATCATGCTATACAGCACTATATCATTTTTGGCCCTATCTCTCAATGGGGAAGAAGCACTTTAAAAATTATTCTCGTATCTTCACCAAAATTGAATCAATTCGTCCTTATCACATACCCAACCTGTATACCAAGTTTTGTCCGAATCAGTTCACAACTTTTTGAAATATCCTGCTATATAAATCGGTTTAGCCCAATCTCCAATAGTGAAAAATCACTTTTAAAATTCTAGTAGCCGGATCCAGATCCGGATCTTCACAAATATCTAATCAGTTGATCCTTGTCATATACCCAACCTGTCCACGAAATTTCATCCGAATCCGTCCACAGCTTTTTGAGATATCTTGCACACAAATAAACAAACAGACAAAAAGGGGTGGAAGAGAGAAAAAGTACCAGCCACTTTCTTTTGGGGTGTAAAAAATTCGTGGCAGAAAAACTGTACACAGAATGACACAACAACGTCTGCCAAGCAATCCACTGACACATCTGTAAACATTTCAACATCCCGGTACCAGAACAATCATGGAAATACAAGCCAGAACCGATCCTCAAAAATGAACAAGCAATGCTCACGTGTGTCAAGATGATCCCGTCAAGTGTCGCAAACAAAGCATTGCGTCCGGACATGGCACTCAAACACAAAAAAGGGAAAAATCGGCATTGGTGATCGAGGTCTCGGTTCCCAATACTTCGGACTAAATGCCACAGAAATTAGGAACATGACAAAATACCAGGATCGAAAAAATGAGGTCAAGAGGATACGTGGAAATTGAAGAAAGCTGAAATTGTACCAGTGATAGTTGAAGCCACAGGAATGATGAAGAAAACCCTGACTGAGCACTTAGAAATCAGTCCTGGGAATATCACTACAAATGAGAAAAAAGTGGAGGCTGTCAGAGGTTCAGTAAAGATTTTGAAGAGCCCTTGGAATGAGGCTATGAAAATGAAACTTCACAGTTTGGTTCATGAATCACGATCCTTCACCAAAAAATAGGAGGTACAGATTCAACTCCCTCCCACCTCCTGAAACCGGCAAATGGAAATAACAACCAAGGTGACAACATAACCTTCTTCCACCTTCGGTGGCAGAGGTAATAAAACGATGAACATTGGACAAAAGCATCGTGTTTCGAAAGAAACTTCACATTGAAAAACAATAAAAAGAGCAATCAGAGATTGCAGACCCTCGCCAAAACTGATTTTGTGTGGTGTATTTTGTGTGGTGTATTTGGTGTGGCGTTTGTGTACTGGTGTTATGTAAGGCTAAGCGCATGTAAGTGGTTACCACCCCTATTTTAGGGCATAACCTGACTAGAGTGGCATTTTTGAAAGTCACAAAGACTACTACTGGTCATGAAATTTGGTTCATTGCACAGACAGTGTTCCATAGGACATTAAAATATATAGGTTCATGGGTCTATGATGTATATTACTGAATCTACAGGATTTTTATTGAATATACATTCCCAGTATTGGCCTTTATTCTTGTTTCACCTTAAAATATGACATATATTAGACCATGCAAAAATACAACATATAAAACATTCTATATGAAATTTCTCATCTAATAAAAAGGTTGTCACCCACCGTCTGAGAAAATCAGCATTTGTGTCGGTCAGTGGTGGATTCGCATGATATATGCACATTCTGGCATATTTTTATTTTTTTCTTGTTTTATTGCCCTTTTAGAGCCTGGGACTATGAAATCCCCTCACAAAATGACTAGTTTATCAATAACTCATATTTATGTGTCTTAAATTATTAAACTTATTACCAATAATCAATGTAAAAAAAAATTGAGATGATCCAGGTGGATACTTAATTTCAGCGGCTTGAGCGAACTTTCCAACCCAAATGTCCGACTGCACGTCACGTTTTTAAAAAAAAAAACGCTTTTATTCTTCTGTGCATCAGATTATTTTCACTAAATTTATTGACAAATGGGGCACAGTGATATAGATATAATAGTATTTTTTAAATATTGAAAACATGCATGGCTTTGGTTTAGAGTAATTTTGCATTTTTGCCGACTGCACGTCACACTTTTTTGAATTTGATTAAAAAATTAATTTTCTTTAAAAAAAAATTTAAATCTTTTTCCAGGTATTTAAAAAATATTTTATTGATTTGGAAGGTAGTTAAAACAGTTTTGGAGAATTTAGAGAGCTTTTTGTTACTCCCAGAATTGATTGAATTGAAAATTTACGTCCAAGAATTTGTTCGATAAATCTCTCTTTTAGTGCTTTTCAGCATCTGACAGTCACCGAATAGAGCAGTAATAAAAAATAGGTATGTATTATTTCTTAATAATCCCAGAACTTGGTATTTTGATTGCTAGAATAAGTTACATACTATGACCTTCAATTATTTTGCCAAAAAAGAAAAAAAAGAAAAATTATTTTGGTAATTTTCTCCCAATTCAGGGACATATCCACACCCATTTAGGGTAAACTAACTAGTCTCTAGTGACCAAGTCCTAGAGACTATGATACTAGGCAGTTGAGGGAAGCCGAAAAAAATGAAAAGTCCGTTTTCATACCTTTAGATGTGTCTAATTTGACTCTTATAAACAATTAAAAGTGACAAATTAATATATTTTTTTTATTTTGGGAATCAGAACGCCGGAAAGTCGGATAAATTATGTTACTTCCGGGTTTTGACGTCATACTTACAGGTTAAAATGGATGCCGAAAATAAATCGCCGAGCTTCAAAATCTACCTAATTTTCGGCTTCTGAGAAACCATCGACTAATAAAAAGTGGACCTATAGGAAGTTCATCCACAGTATATTGCATAGACCTTCATTTGGAGATTCAGGAGCGACAAACTCCCTGTGTATTTTACAGGTAAAATCGGCCGTCGGCAAATTTGTCTTCGGACTTGTATGAGCTGTGCAACAAAACAGTGTACAAAACAGAAAATCGCCAGATCAGTGTCAGGCTACGGACAGGTAGGCACTCAAAATTAAATAAAACTGCTTACAATGCAATCTCCACACACTAAAACAGTTTAATACGTATTATACATTCAGAAACTAGCTGATGTTCCAAATTTTCCTTTCCGTTGCTATGGCAACAGGACCGAAATGAAGCGACATATCGATATCTATCATTGTTATATGTATAATTTTTTGTGTGTTATTATCACATGAAAGTAGCACACGAGCTTGCCAACTTTTGTTTACGTAAGCTTCTAAACATTGTCCACAAAACACAATTAGGGTCTAAAAGATAGCCTGACCCGTTCTGACCAATTTTGACCCAGTTTCTGGACAGACAAATAACTTATCGGAATAGCAGCCTCTGCCCATCTCGTATAATGTTGATATGAAAACTCAATGCAAAACATGGTAATTGACAGTTTTAAGAACTGAGCTTGCGTTGAAAACCTCCGGTTTGAAAATTTTGTGGAAAAAAAAAATGTCAAAATTAGGTAATTTCATTGAAAACTCGCAAAACCATCAGAATAGGTACCCCTTTTTCAAAGTATCATATTTCGGTATATATATATATATATATATATATATATATATATATATATATATATATATATATATATATATATATATATATATGTAATTAAGCTATATGGTTTTTTGTTCTGAACACAGTTAGACTTACACTTTCAGGAAAATGTAGTGAGAAGGCAATGGAACAAACTTCATTTTTTGACATTTTTGAAACAGAGTGGTAAGGCCGAAGTCACATTTGCCACAGCAGCCATGGGGTCTACAAAATCTACGGCCACTAGCAATTATAGGGCGGCCGCAGTATTTCCACGGTCACACAATGTAGCAGTCACATATGTTTTTATTTTTCGGGGAGCCACACGGCATATTTATAAATTGTGGAGACCGAAAACGTGTGGGTGCCGTACGGTCTTTGATTTGATGTCGCACGGTGACCCGAGGGCGTTCCTGCGGCGGCCATAGAATTTTCAAGGCAGACGCAAGGTGCCCGCAAGGCGACTGCAAGGCGACCGCAGTGAACCGCAGGGGGGCCCTAAGGCGAACGTGCGGCCAGACGGACGGTAACGAGTGGGTTTTTTTTTTTACCAGTTCTTTTGTTTTGGATTGTCGAATTGCTACGGCGAACGTAGAAATGAAAAAAGCTATAACTCCACGCTACAATTCCACGGCGACCCAAACGGCCTGTAAAATATAGCCAAACGGCGTAGGGCCACCCTGAGGCAACCGCAGAAACTCTGCGGCCGCCGCATGTTTCTGTCAATTCAGAGGGCGTACGGCCGCCGTATCCTCGCCGTAGAGCAAATGTGACTTAGGCCTAACCACTTACATGTGCTTAGCCGTAATTAATGAGATATAATTAGAACTGCCACTTTATATCTGCTGGCAGTGATGACCGGGTACCAAGACGTCTGGCTTTGATGCAACCCCACATTGATCGGACACCTAACCCTGACCCATGATGTTTTTTAATTATTCATTATTCAATTGAATTTTCATGGGATTAAAATTAATTCAATTCAAATCAAACAGAATACCAAATAGGTACATTCCTGCATTGGAGTAATCAGAAGGAACCAAAACAAGCAAAAAGCAAAGATGATGTCATCAGGAGGAACCAGCATAGGATTCGCATTTCAGCTGCTGCTCCTCTACCCTCAAACCCATCCAGGCACAGCCAAGTGAGCCCTAGTAAATTTAAAAAATAAACAAACCCATACAAAAAATATAAATAATTCTGGCTGCCAGACCATGCATCCGATCAAGTTAAAATTTAAAATATGTATTCCACATCACCACTAGATCATAAATGTGAAGTTTCATGTCGACTGGTTTAGCTGTTCCAGAGAAAACATTATTTAATATTTTCTTCAATCCAACGTGGCTGCCACACCACGTGACCTATGATGGCATAATATCATTAAAACATTCCACATGAGTAATCGCACCGATGGTGAAAATTTAGTCTCAATCTGACAAGTAGTTGCGGAGAAAAACACAAAAGTTCTGTGCGGACAAACTAACTGACAGACAAACAAACGGACACAGACGCAATACCCTCTCCTTCGGCGAGGGTAACAAAAAGGGCACTCGGTGGAGCACATACCTCTGCCATGGTATGTGTGATCCAGTAGAACAAATCAGGCCCAACAACTTTTTGAAATATCATGCTATATATCGTTTTTAACCCTATCTCTCAATGGTGAAGAATCACTTTAGTTGTCGGATCCGGATCCAGATCTTCACTAAAATCTAATCGTTTCATCCTTGTCACACACCCAATCTGTCCACCAAATTTCATCTGAATCCGTCCACAATTATTGGAGATATCCTGTGCACAGAGACAAACAAACAGACAGGGGTGAAAACATAACCTTCTTCCACCTTCAGTGGCAGAGGTAATAATTGATGGATTATTTTATTTCTTTTTTAAATTGTACAAATTAATGAAGCAGCACATACTATTTTAAGTGTTTGGTATGACTCGGCCAGGGTTTGAACCACCGACCGTCCAGACTCACAGCAGACGCTCGAGCCATTACAATGCTCTAGTCTAGAACATAGTGCTACATGGTATGGAAGCTTTCCTTCTGCAAATGTTGTGACTGCAGTGATATTTGTCAAGCTGGAGCATCTTAATCCACCAAAAAAAAAAGAAAAAAGAAATCCAGTCAACATCTCATTCAATTTTCTTTACATAAGATCAAATGACTTATTTTTTTTTATGAATAAAAAGAAAAACATTTTGCAACAACTGGGCTTGAATCTCGATCCAACCATAAATAGTCGTTCTGGTGTTGTCACATGCAGGGCAAAACATCGCTGCGTCCCTTGGGTGGACGTTAAACTTTACGTCACACCTACCAGTTCATGAAGAGTCCAAGTTATTACCAGCACCTTCAAATTACATATTTCTGTCACCTTCAGTCGAACGTAAGACCTGACCAGCTTGTTTGTGAAAGTCTTGGGCCAAAAACATTCCACGGCCAACCACACAAGGTGGTGGGAATAATTGTGGCCATTAAAAAAAAGAGAGTGGTCCCAATCGTCTCTCATCGACAAACTAATAATGAGCTACTTTCGAAATTATGTATGAATGCTAAAGAGGCCTTTCACGCATGCGTGGTGTCTGCGTCTTAAGCAATTTGATTCTGCTCGCCGGTCACTTTTAACCTGCCGTTGCTCGCACAAAAAGATTCAAACTCTTTTAAACATACTTTTCAGCATTTAGATGAAAGAGTGGCAATTTCAAAATGGTTAACCATAATTGTTCTGTTCCTAAATGTAAACTGTACTCACAGAAATATAGCAAATACAAGAAATATCTGTAGATGAGAGGCATGGAGTTCGTACCATTTCATGTCAGTACACAGCCTGGTGTCGGCTTTGTGGTTATGGTGGCTGGCTTGGGATCTTAGGGTCCTGAGTTCAAGCCCTGTTAGCCACTGAATTAATACCAGGGGTGGTTGACTCAGCCCATAATCTTTCCAACAATTTTCTTGTGGCCCCGGAATCAAACCAAAAACGTCTATTTATAAAGGTACTCACAGCCCATACAGATCCAGGTCCAGGTCCTGCTCAAACTCCCCCCCCCACCCCACCCACCCACCAGCAACCATGATCAATAATAAATATCATTTCAAACATACCCTGTGCATTCACAACCCCAGATACGACCTTCCCATTGGTGTTAAAAAGCAACTAAACCAGATACGGTGTCCCCCTGGGAAATCTGCCTGAAGGTTGGTAATGACGGCATCACCTTTCCAATTGCAGACATCCATAAAATAATACACCCGAGCTGGTTTGACGGTCAGCTCGGATACAAAACTTGATGCAACTGAGTGTTAATCAACCTTAGCTACTACGGAAAGTGAAAACAGAATTCACATTGAATTTAAAATAAACGCGGGAGGCCGCTCGAAGCAAAAATCTCCATATTCTAGGAATCATTCCCAACATCATTATACAATTTTCAAACCCACGTTTATGGCCGTGAAATAAATACTCTGAGTGTGTGCATTTAATGGCTGTATCCAGGACAGAGCTGGACCCCAACTAAAAAGGACCCTCGGGCCACCGAGAAGCTCAATCACTCGCTGCCTGCACGGCTGGTGCGGCGTCACATGACCAGCCAGCTCGCCGTCGGATGAAATGCCCGAACAAAATCTTAAAACGTCCGTTTTTCACCGGAATTCTTTCAGATACTTATAGAGCACATCCTCACATCTAAAATATAAACATTAATCTCACAGACGCTATGAATAAGCAGTCCCTCAGGAGGACAGGTTACGAGGTGAAGCAGCGAACGGAAAACATGTGGTGTCCCTTCCAGAGTCTCACGGTTATTTGAATGGAATATATTTTCCTCATGAAAAGGGTGTTTCTGAGCGGATTTGCACGAAAATTATCTTCATGAAACGTGTAGCAGAAGCTACACCAGAAGGTTCCAAAAGTCAAAACAGAAATCAACTCGAACTTAAGGCAGCCTCGTTATATGGCATGGAAACGGATGGAAGCCCATGGAAGCTACCCCTCGCTGCAATGCAGTCCACACAGACCGAGGATATAAACATTCAATTTTCACAAAACTTGATGCAACCGAGTGTTAATCATCCTTAGCGACGATGAAAAGTGAATATAGAATTGAAATTGAACTTAAAATAACCGTGTGAAGTTGTGTTGAAGTCAGCGGACCTCGTGTTGCCCAATAAACAGGGCCAGACGACACAGCTAACGAGAAACTAGTTGGTCAAATTAAATCTTCTTAATAATCCCGATGAAACCCATTATGTATTATAGCCATCCGATGGTTCCTTATAGGCCATTCGACCAATCGGTCATTTTGCACTTGATGACCCTGTAACCTTGACCCCAAGGTGAAAATGCGAAAAAGGATTCAGACGATCTATAAAGAGCAACTCGTATTATCGTCGTGTCAAGTTAGAACTCAGTCGGCCGAGACGTCTTGGAGGAAATAGAAAAATACAAATTGTTTACAGACGGACGGACCTGAGGACATCGAACGGTTTTATTAGGTCAGCTCGCTGACCTAATAAATCAAAGCCTCCCATGTTCACACGAGGTAATCGTGCAAGATTCAAAGTCCACTCACTGGTAGCGATGGTCGAAGGTTTGGGTAGAACGCGCTTGTCCACAAACCTTCGGTCCTTGCAGCGATCCGCACAGCCTTGGGAGTTTGCAGTAGGAGAGTGGCAAGCGATCAGCTTTTTGGGCGAGTTCAGAAAGTCCTCCATCTCCATTGTTGTGCAGAGGAACACCCCTTTCTCGCCGGTACATTTCCAAGTATTTTTTTGGCTTCTTGTAGAAGCTTTGTGAGCCATTTTAGGCAACAATTCTTATCTCGCACACACCATATGTGTTCAGCTGCCCTTATGACCCCCGTTGCTGGGGTTTCTGCAAATGCTCAGCGAGCATTCTGGGACGGATTACGTCATTTCGAAAGTTGCGCAATACAAATGTACGGATCACATCCAAAGACACCAATGTATATAGCAATACATTTGTTGGGGTTACGACTTATCGAATCAACGTGCTTTTACTCAACATAATACAAAAGGAAATGCAGTGAAAGGAAGCACACAGGTATCTCTTGAAGGGGGGGGGGGGTTCAAGAACAATTTGCCATCATTTACCACAGGCAGAACTGAATCTGTTACAGCAGAAGTGGAAAGGTGGAGGCAGCAGGTCTTGCTCTGGTCAGTTTGGCCAGAAAGGAATCGCCATTCCACCGGAACATCAGGCCATGGCGGTTCCATCAAGAGCTCCCTTCTCACATAACCACATGCCTCACCTGGTGAAAAAAAAAGTATCCGTTGTAATACATGTTGACCATAATGCGTAATCCCGAATTCAGTTTGCACTAAACTGACTGTTTCACCAAAAATTTCGCTTATATGGAGAAGAACATGACAAATAGATCAGTTTCCGGCAAGCAATATGGGTGCAGGTGCTAAATGTTTCGCATCATTGAACCAAAATGCAATTGCACAACTTTTTGCCGCGCCATAAATCGCACTACTTTTTAATCGAGGCATGGACTTTATGCCGCACAGATACGATTTTAAGCGTTATTCACCCCGGCAATGGCAATTGTGATAAACAACCCCAATTATAAATACATTTCATCATTGAATTAGCAAGGTTAGGTTTTCTAAAAGTATTTTTCAGATCAAAATCGAACCGTTCTTTCTTCAGGCCATGTATCCACGGAAAAGAAAAAATGAATCAGAAGCTGCATTTTGAAAGTGAAAAGGGTGACTTCTTCAGGCAGAGGAACAATGAAGAAGAAATCAAGACAATAAGGCAAGAAGAAGAGCAATTTTGTCTGTGACTGATTTAAAAGCATTCAGAGGCTTATCACTTCGCCATCGTAGACAGGTCGGTGGTCTCTCTGTCTCTCCCGCCTCCTTTTTGGTCTTGCACCCTCTACATTTTCCGTGCCTTATCTGCCCCCCCCCCTCAATCGTAGGTTTCACCGGGGCTCACATGGTCCACCATCTCATTCGTTCCTCTTTTTTCCGGCTTGCAGAATCAACTTCACATCCATGAAGTTGGTAACCTTTACCCGATTCAAAGTATGGATTCTACCATTATAAAAAAAACAAAAGGGGGGTTGTGGATTGGACCATTACAAACCAGAGTTGGTGTCAAAGCCACCCAATGCTCGCCTGTTTATACATTTATCGTTTTTAAACGACTCGTCTAATAATATTTTTTATAAAGCATTGCAGTGAAGTCTGATCCAAATAATTTTAAAGCAATATATGTATTTGTATATTGTAATCAGTAAAAAGGTGTGGTAGATAAAAACATTAGAAAGGAAATAACTTGCACCAAAAACTTTAACATTTTCACGCTGACGCTCACGCTCACGCTCACGCCAGGGGTATCGCTATAGCTCTCTGTTCTTTGAACAGGCGAGCTAAAAAGGGGAGTGCATATATATTACCTCAATGCGACTACTTTCGTAGAATTGGGAAGGAATCAGGGAACTGTGAATAAGAAGTGAATAAAGAAACTGAACAAATCAGACAATTGCCTGAGAAACATAATGCAAGAGGTGAATAGCGTTAGGGTTTGGGTTCCTACCCGATTCAAACCACCACCCTATTCACCCCCACCTTTTGTGATTGTACAGTCCATACTTTGAATCGGGTAAAGGTGAAAGGGTGCTAACTTCACAGACCCATTAACTTCTACATCCTCTTCAAACTCATTATTCCCTCCACGTCTTCAAGACAGCTGTTCACCATCATCTCAGATTGTCCCAAATATAAAGCAATGATCTTTTCTACCCTCGTTAACCCCACCGAAAATCCCTCCTAATTTTCCAGTTTTTCCTCCTTAGAGTTTCCTTCTCCATGCAAGTATGTTTTGCGGTCCGTTTTTATCTGTTCTGTCCAGATCCAGTGTACTCGCTCTTCCACGAGCCTCGACTATGTACAGGCTAAATAATTTTTTTTTTAAAAGGACCACTGGATCTGCAGCTTATCTAGACCCTGGCGTAATGTAGTAACTCAAATTTCGTAGAACTCTGACTGGTGGGTCTGGAGAAGATGATTTTTGAAAGATTTTACACAATTTTCCCAAAAATTGACAAAGTCCGCCATTTTGACCTAATTAAAGTCACGTGTCCAGAACGAGCTTTGCAATCAATCCCCGTGACCAGTCAGGAGCTGAATGTTGCTGCCAAATTTCAGCCGGATCGGCCCAGCAGTTTAGCCGGACAAGTCAAAATAGGAGATGGACAGAACATGATGACAATACCTTATCTGGAATTCCAATTCCAGAGAAGATACAGTGCCTCAAGAAAGTCTACACGAGTCCATGGGCCAGATTGACCCCCCGTACACCTCCCCCCCCCCAGGACAGTATGAGACCTGTTTTATTTTACTCCTTAGACCTTCCCATACATGAAAAGTGGATGCCACCATCACGAAATTGGGATGGACTACCTGCATGACGTCACTTTTAAAATGGCCGCCAGCGAAATCACCGAAATTTTAATTTTGCGCATATCTCAGCCGCTATCATAGCTAAAGACAAAATCTTGGTGTCTACACCCATGTTTTTGAGGTCAAGGAATACAATGGTGTGCCCATAAAAATCCTTAGGTTATTGGATCATTTAAAATTGAATAAAGTGGACACGGAATCCAGCAGAAATCTCCTTTTCGCGCAAATCTTCAAGTGAACTTGCTATACATGTTTCTGTTCATTGTTATGTTGTATTTATATTTCCAGTGTTGGGCCCATAGATAGTTTTAGTAATGTATGCCTGCCCATTTGGTGATCAAATGTAGTTAGGTGTGAATAATAAATAGTTATGCCGCTGTGGTCAAGCTGTCGCAGAGAAAGGACGCTGAGTTTGAGTTTGTCAACTGGAAAAAGCCCCATTCAGATGGTAACTATGCCTTTATATAATATTTATTCATGTATCTAACAAAAGTTTATGATCTGTACATTTGAACACTCATAATATAGTGCCCCTTTCTATAATGTGGCTCAGTTGGTTGTGTATGGACTCGAAGACCCAAGTGTCCAGTGTTCTAATCAAGCCTTTTTCGTGAGTATTTTCGTGAACTGAAAAGTTGAGGAGTAAAATTGTTATTATCATTGAGTTTGGAGATATAAATTGTAGTATATGTTCACTAATGTATCACGATTTTTCATTGTTTAATGTGCATTATTAAGATTGTAATCAGTATGTTCCTTTGTTTATTTTCAGTCTGATGCTTTCCCGCAACATCTCATCTTGGTGTGATGGCTCCAAAGAAGCGAAAACGTGATGGCAGTGAAACAGGTGCTGAATCATCAACCAGCATTTGTGTCATTCATTTCCCAGATTCATCGGAGAAAGAATTCACACCACTGACAGAGGAGAGACTGTCAAAGCTCTTGGAAATTCGCCAAACACGATTAGCTCTGCCTGATGAATCCAAACAACGCATGACAGAAACATATGCACAAATTCCAGAAACAGCTAAAGATGGACACGGTTACCATCGTGATTGCCAGAGAAGGTTCACTGCACACATCAGAAGACCATCTACAGAAACTGCTTCAGATCCAGGCCCTTCCCGACCACCCAGGATTCGAGCAGATGAAAGTGAAAAGTACATTTTCAAGCCGAATTGCATATTCTGTGGAAAAGCCAGATTCAAGAAGGTGAAACAAGGTGGTACATGGACAACTGAAACAACATGTAAATTCGAATTTGGAGGAGGAGATACAATCCTGAGAGTTGCAGAAGAAAATAAGGACTTTGATCCTCTGAGACGACTTAAGGGATATGACCTCTTTGCCTGTGAAGCTCAGTATCATAGGAGTTGCAGGAGGTGCTACACTAGGGATCCATCTTGATGGCAAAGTGGTGATTCAACAGCCATTTCACAAAAGGCAGAAATGGAAGCAGCACACATGAAAGCATTTTCAATTGTTTGTACTATTGTTGAGGACAACATTCTCAAGCAGAATTCCGTTATGAAAGTGAATCACATGCGAGACATCCACATCAAGAATTTGAAAGGCACAGATTATTACAATGAAGACTATAGGTCGGACAAACTTAAAGCCAAACTGATAAAGAAATATGAGAAGCTGGCTTTTCAACCCTTGCAGGTGGGTGTGGTGCAGGACTGACAGGGATTTTGACAAATTTCAGTGCTTACCAGAGGTGGGCTAAGACGACACATGAACGGGCACAGTATGTGGATGTTATGTATTCCAAGGCTGACATGCAGTCCGATTCACATGGTGGACGGCAACACAAGGATCTAAGAGATGCTGAAGTGCAGAAGAGCGAAAGGCGTGTCAGGAAAACAATGGATGCAGTCCAAAGCTTCCTCAACCCGTTTAATGTACCAGATCATCATAAGTTGTGTTGCATTTCATCTGGTGTACCAGCTCCAACGTCAGTGGAGAAGGACATGATGGCAGCAGAGTCCATTAGAAGAGAAGCAAAGGAGACATTCATAAAAGAAAGACTTGACACCAAGCAGCACTTCTTTGATCCAGTAAAGAAGCTGAAGTTGAAAACGTTTAATTCCAATGCCAAGACAGTGAAACGAAAGACTGCACAGAATAAGATCATCACTTACAAACAGCACAGCAGCATGGCCATACAGCTTCTAGTCAAATCTCAAGCCCACGGTCGGGTCAACGTTGATGAACTGATGAAATATCCGTTGAGCCCTGTGCCATACAGTCTCGGGACAGCTGATGGGTATATGGTGAAAACAGACAAATCAAAAGGAATGAAATTCCTATTGAGAGATATAGATGATGCTCCACTTCCAAATGATGCAGACACATTACTCATTCAAGATGGCAATGCTGTGTTCCACACTATGACAGATATCCCAGGCAACTTTCAACTGATTTGCCATCAGATATTTGACAATATGCCCAAAACAACCAACTTCATCTTTACTACAGATATGTATCAGGAGGGCTCCATCAAGAACATGGAACGACAGCAACGTGGATCGGGTGAAAAGCTAATTATTGGAGGTCCACTAATGAAGAAACCAGCAGATTTGAAGAGTTTCCTCATGAATGGCGAGAACAAGTCTCAGCTGGTGGATGTGATCAAGGATGTGTGGTCTTCAAATTCCTTTGCTCCTAAGCTTGTGCAGAGGAATGTTGTGTTAGTGGTGCAAGGCCATTGCTATGCGTTGAATAGTGATGACGGGCTAACAGTCACAAAGAGAGAGTTACCTGAGCTTTATTCAGACCAAGAAGAAACAGACACCAGGATTGTTCTGTACTGTGCCTACGCCCAGGTGCAAGGTTATGGCACAATACGTATCTGAAGCCCTGACAGTGATGTGCTCTTCATAATGCTACATTACGCATCAAGTTTTGAAATAACAATTCTTTTTGGCACTGGTTCAGGAAACAAGAGGAGACTCTTAAACATCTCTGATTTAGCCAGTCAATATGGTCAGAGAATGTGTACTGCACTGATGTCCCTCCATGCACTTACACACTGTGACACCACCAGTGCATACAAAGGGATTGGGAAAGTTCGACCCATCAAACATCTCCAGAAATCAGAAGCCTTCATAGATGCATTGTCCAAACTCGGAGACACGTGGGAAGTTCCCATTACATTATTTGGAGAACTTGAACACTTCACCTGTGCCATTTATGGACGAGGGCGCTTCAAGTCTGTGGACACAGCTCGTGGAGCAATGTTGAGGGAGAAATCTGGAGGCACAGATGGTAATATCAACTTAAAGCAGAATATAGATACGAGTCAACTGCCACCATGCCAGAAAGCGCTACAAGAACATGTATAACGTGCTAACTACCAGGTTGGTATCTGGAAAGTTGCAGATATGCCTCAACCAAGAGTGCCACGAGCAAAGGATGGCCATGGATGGCTTCTTAGTGATGGTAACATTCAACCAATGTGGTTCCGAGGACCATTGATTCCCCCTGAGGTAGCGCTGGAAGATGACAAACTGCCCAGTGTTGATGATGATGATGATGATGATGACGATGACGATGCCACCTCATCTGATGACTGACCAAGATGGGGCATCTGACGCGAACATGTCTGGTAGTGAGAGTGAAGAGCATTGAATACTGAAGAACAGTCATGATGTTGTGATGTGCTCGAGCTAGTACATACATGTAAAATAATCCTTTTGTGTGTGATGGCTGTTAATTTGTTTTACAATTAATTTATGTACCTCTAAAATGTGATTTATTTATTTCATGGTCTCTATAATGTGTAGTTTTTATTTTCAGGAGCTTGCATTCTATCTTCCCTGACAATCATTGTCAATGTTCTAGTCAAGATAATTATTGTTATTATTTTACCTTTTTGTTTTGTTTTCAAAAATGATATGATGAAGTAACATCAAGTTTTTTTAATTTGTTTATTGTTTTGCTTTCATTTGAACAACAATAAAAGACCTTTCACATGTTCAGGTGATTCTGTTTTATGTTGAATTCCATAACATATTGAATGCTACATAGACGCTTTCAGTGCAATACCGCAATTGTGTCAGTCATATAAAAGTCCATTGGATATACTAAACATGTCCATGAGATCCATACAAATCAATGAAAGCTAATATCCCATGCATATGGTTAATTATAGACATGAAAATTTGTGCGAAAATGAGATTTCCGCTGGATTCCGTGTCCACTTTATTGAATTTGAAATGATCCAATAACCTAAGGAATTTTTTGTGTGCACCATTGTATTCCTTGACCTCAAAAACATGGGTGTAGACACCAACATTTTGTCTCTAGCTATGATAGCAGCTGAGATATGCGCAAAATTGAAATTTCGGTGGTTTCGCTGGCGGCCATTTTGAAAGTGACGTCATGCAGGTAGTCCATCCCAATTTCGTGATGGTGGCATCCACTTTTCATGTATGGGAAGGTCTAAGGAGTAAAATAAAACAGGTCTCATACTGTCCTGGGGGGGGGGGGTGCACGGGGGGTCAATCTGGCACATGGACTACACCCCCTTTCAAAATTGTCACCTTCTATTGCCTTATAGCCTGGAATTAAATTGCATTAAATCAGACTTTTTCCACCTTTATTTACACATCGTAACCCACAACTTCCAAGTGAAAAACAAATTCTACAAATTTCAGAAAATTAATTAAAAATACAAAACTAGATTATCTTTGTTGGATAAGTGTCCACCCCCCTGAGTTAATACTTGGTGGAAACACCTTTGACAGCAATTACAGCTGAGAGTATGGTGGGATCGGACCCTCGCGACACATACTATTATATATATATATATATATATATATATATATATATATATATATATATATATATATATATATATATATATATATACACATGCATACATATACATATATATATATATACATATATATATATATATATATATATATATATATATATATATATATATATATATATATATATATTGTTACGAATTCTGGCCCGCCTGGCGTGTGATCGGCCGCATACCTCTAATGGCAGCCGCGTCGCCCACCGGACGGACAATTCAGTCGTGACCCTCCTGGAACTACCGCCAGGAGCCAGTCACGGGTGGGGGTTTAACCACACCACAACCCAGTCCGCATTCCACCCGCGTGAAATAGGGTGAATCGCCGAATGTCGATATACCTAAATACCCGCGCGGGTAACCTACCGAGGGGTTGCACCACGCCGCAGGTCGGCTTAGGACACGAACCGCTTAAGCGGTTCGTTCCGCGCTACAGGGATAACCGAGCGGTGTTATCACCGACCTCAACGGTTCAGATTCTTCTTTACTCGGGTGTTCAAAACCCACTACTCATTCCACGATGCAAGATGGCACTTTCAATGTGGTGAAAGGAGGACGCGACGAACGGGATACGTTGCACACAAGGACATTAATTATAAAGCACATATTGCACACACAACACAAGCAAGGAATCATGCACGTATTTACAAGCAAGGCAAATAAAAAGCAATACAACCAACTACAATGAGAATGTACATGCACTTAACAGTTGTTACTTAACAGGACACGGCGCCACAGCATGCATACAAAAACAACAGGAAAACCCTCCCCATAGGCAGGGAGGTAGACGGGGTTCGTAAACCTTTATGGTCGTGGGCCGTGGATGACCGAAAAGGCCCACGAGACCGTGCAGGTTACCTGCCCCCTCGAGGTGTGACGGTGGGCAGGTCGCGACGCCTTGTTCCCACGGCAGCTAGCGTAGCCGCGCCTGCTCTCGGGCCTTTGCGATGATGTGGTCGGTGAGTTCTCTCTGGCGTCCCTCGCCAGACACGCAGATCGCATCACACAGCCAGCAGGGCTGCGCCTCCCGTCTGCATCTCCGAGGCGTCGGTGGCCCGGACTCGCCACCGGACCGCGCCTCACCGACAGGTCGCCCAACGCCAAGACGAGAGAGCCTGACCTCGACCACCAAGAGAGAGCTCGAAGATGAAGCGAGAGGATGACGTCCACCAAGAGAGAGCTCAAAGATTAAGCGAGAGGATGACGTCCACCAAGAGAGAGCTCGAAGATTAAGCGAGAGGATGATGTCCACCAAGAGAGCGAGTAGAATCCAACACCACCCCGACAGAGAGAGTGAGCCTCGCGCGCGGTCTTCCTTATATAGCGCGGGGCTCC
>NC_140977.1:41344047-41349047 GCF_056783735.1 Eptatretus burgeri | reverse complement strand
GCTCCCACGTCGTCCCTTAAACTTAAACCTTAAACACTACGTAGCTAAACTACGTCCCCTCTACACATTCACTGTCAGTCACTGTCTCCAAATAATCCCTTTAAATCCATTCCCCATCCTAAATCTCAACTAAAATCCCTCTAGCTAATCCATTCCACAGGCCCCATGAGGACTTACCCCTGCCCCATGGAGCCGGTCTAACTAAGCTAATCCTTCCCCCTAGCTAGTGCCATCCTGTGCCCAGATAAGGGGGTCTTCCACCCCTTGCCCAGGGATCCTGTTCACCCGAAAGCGAGGCTTGCTTGCTTTTTTTTTATTATTGCGCAGCACCAGTGCGGTAACTCGCAACCTGCGCACCAGCGCGGCAATTCACAGCCGCGCACCTTTGGCGTGACGTCATGGCAGCCGTTCGCGTCCCTCGTCCCTCTTGGACGGTACCATCCGGCAGGACTTCACCCTCCTGCCGGATTCCAACCACACACGCAGCCATGACGTCACCCGGCGCATTAAAAAAAAAACACAAGCCTCACGTCTCGAGGGGTTCCCCACGCGAACACATGTGCTCTGCCCGTTGGAGCTCAACACACACGCCCGCGTGGAGAACCCGTCCAGTCCAAATCCGAAATCCTGCCTAAACTTTGTCCGTCGCGGGATCGGCAACATTCACCGCGCTCGTTTCCAGACCGGGCTTCACTCCCGCAAGCAAGCACGTGGCGGCCTCGTGCATTGCACAGCACGGACCTCGCGCTTGCTGCTGGGTGAACCCAGCACGGTCCCCGAAACAGCTACAGCCGCTACCCGGCTTTTGTCCCTCTGTCGCCGTTGTCGTCGCCATTCAACCCACGCACACCTGCGTGTCACGACACTCACTCTCCATTTCATTACATTCACACCGGGAGACGCGGCTGCATGCTCACACATGCCGACCGACATCTCCCTCACACACAGCGACCTTGCACACGCTGTCTCCCTCACACTCGGCCGCTCACTCACTCGTGCCATTTCCCTCACACAAACCATACCACTCACACACGCGGGGGCACTCGCCCGCGGTGTCTCATCCACACACGGCGTGCTGGGGAGCACGCCCTTCGGCACACTTGCCACCACACCACTCACACACGGGGTCGCTTCCACACACGGGGGCGCACTCACACCTGGGGTCTCATCCACACACGGGGTCTTTGTCACCCACCCGGTCGCTCTCACACACGCCCTTGCACCCGCGCTATGCGTGCGTTGCAGCACGCATTTCGCCACACTCGTGAACACACACCTCGACACCACACACACTGGGACAACCACACTGGGGATTCGTGTCCCCACAAGGGGCTCCGGGGCCTCTATACCCCCCAAGCTTTCCGTGCACCTGTCCACAGCACTCCTCCCCTCGACCTCGCAAGGCACGACCGAACCCACCTGGTCGTGACTCGCTTCAAGGGAGCATAGCAGCTCCCTCCGTTCCTGGAGGAGGCTATCCAACTGCTCGCACTGGGTCTCTACCCAGTCCGCCAGCTCACCCCCATTGTCCTCCACTACCTCTGTGTGTGTGTGTACGTCTCTAACCCCGTCCAATTCACCCTCTATCTCCCGTGTCTCTGTGCATTTATTAGTGTCTGTTGTCTCCTCGTGTCTATTAGTCTCTGCTTCCTTCTGGCGTCTTTCCCTTATCTTTACGTAGGTCAACCTTGCTTTCTCCTTAAGTCGCTCCCGTCCTTCCCTCTGTTTCACTCCTTGCTCTTTCACGATCTCCGCGTACCTCATCCTTGCTTTCCATCTTAATTGTTCTATTCTCTCCCTCCCAATTCCTTTCACCTCGTCTCTTATCTCCCTCGTGCACGTCTCCGTCACCCCAATTAGTTTTTCCCTCTCGGTCACCGTCACGCTTCTCGCCCAACACGTCCCCCAAATTATTTTCTCCTTACCCGCCTCCACTGCAGGCCTGACAGCCGTTGCACTCCCTCCCAGCTCGTTCGCTCCCACACGTGGCGTCGCCATTTTGAGCTCCGCTGCCATTGCCTTCATGCCCGCCTGCAGGCTTCGGCCTATGTTCTGCGTCGCACCCCGCAGTTCTTTCATTTCTTCCTTCATTCCTTGCGCATTTGTTTCCATATTCGTTTTTATTTCGTTCATTTTGCTGTTTATGTTCGCATTTATTTGTTGCGCATCCGTATTCATCTTTGCCAGCATGGCGAATTGCTGGGCCATGTCGGGTGCACTCAGCTGAGCCGATTCGGCAAGGATCGGGGGGTTTTGGCGGAGAGGGGGAGGGGAGGTGTCATACACCGCGGCTGCCGCCGCACTTATTTCGGGCTCTGGGTTCAGTTGGGGGAGTTCGTCCTGCACCATAAGCATTTCCTGCTCGGGGATTTCATCCTGGACCATGGATTCTACACATTCTAAATCCATTTCTAATACCCCTAAATTTTGCAGCTAAATCTTGTGTCCCAAACCCATCACTATCTCTACCCACTTTACCCAGTCGCACCCAACTGTCCCTGGACTCTGTATCCTTTTCTCCTGACAAGGTGGAGAGCTTGCTTTCAAACCTCGAGTCAGATTCTGCAACCGGTCCAGACGGCATCAGCCCACGTGTCCTCAAAGCCTGCTCTTCTGCTCTTGCTCACCCTCTCTCTGTTCTATTCACCCTCTCATTTTCCCAAGGTCATCTGCCATCTGCTTGGAAATCTGCTAACATCACTGCCCTGCATAAAAAAGGTGCAAAAACAGATCCCTGTAACTATAGACCAATCAGCCTTCTCCCAATCATCAGCAAGGTTATGGAATCCATCATCGCTTCAGACATGAAATCCTTCCTCTTCTCCAATGGCTTGATTTCCAATCATCAATTTGGTTTCAGATCAGGTCACTCTACCCTAGATATGCTGCTACTGCTCTCCCATCAATGGATGGAGGTCCTCAATGCCAGACAGGAAATCCGAGCCGTATCCCTGGACATATCACGTGCTTTTGACACAGTCTGGCACCCTGCCCTACTCACCAAACTCTCTTCCCATGGTATTCAAGGCCATCTCCACTCATGGCTCGCAGACTTCCTCTCCTGTCGCAGTCAACGTGTGGCCCTAAATGGAGTTCTTTCATCCCCTCTTCCTGTGCAGGCTGGAGTTCCTCAAGGTAGCGTTCTGGGCCCTGTTCTTTTTCTGGTTTTCATCAATGATCTCTCGGACTCTCTGGAAAATCCTCTATTTCTCTTTGCCGACGACTCCACCCTCTGCCGTACCATCTGTCATCCCTCAGACCGGCAAGCAGCAGCCTCTTCGCTCACTGCAGATCTGGATAAAATCACAAACTGGTCCAACACGTGGAACATGTCTTTCAATCCAGACAAATCTCACACTCTCACTATGTCTCTTCGAAAGGACCGTTTACAAAACCCCCCCCTCCACTTTCTCAACAATCCTCTGGAAGAAGTCTTTTCTTTCAAGCTTCTGGGTCTCACTATCTGCCATGACCTTTCCTGGGAAAGTCACATTTCCAACCTTGCCTCAAAAGCCAGTCGCCGACTGGGAATCCTCCGTCGTGCAAAGTCCTTCCTCGGCCCTCTTGAGCTCCTGACCACTTACAAAGCTTTTGTCCGTAGCCTGATGGAGTACTGCTCTCCCCTCTGGGCTGGTGCTCCTGCCTCCCACCTTTCTCGACTTCACGCTGTCGAAACCAGGGCTTTTAAGATCATTGGCATCTCCCGCAATGAAGCTGAGTCTTTGGGCCTCTCACTCAATCACCGCAGGTTGGTCGGTGGTCTTTCTGTCTTCTACCGACTCCTCTCCAGCCTTGCCCCCCTGCTCTCTCTGCGATTTGTCCCAACCACATTTCCACAGGGCGCTCAAGGTCCTCCAACAACCCCCTTCTGGTAAAACTACCAAAATCACGAATCACTGCTCATCTTCACTCTTTCATTCCTCTTTTTTCCCGCCTTTGGAATAAACTTCCTCACTCTATTCTTTCCCATTCTTCCCTCCAGGCTTTCAAAACAGCTGTTCACCACCACCTCTTATCTTCCCCCATCCAAATCCTCGATCTTTTCTACCCCCGATAATCCACCCAAGCCCACTTCCTTCAATTCTCCTGCTTTCCTTCCTGAAAGTCCCTGTAATGTCCATCCTCCCCTCGCCATGTTCCCCGTCCCATCCCCATCCCTCTCCCTTCCACAGTTCACCTGTGTCTGATCCCCAATGTTTTGTCCCTTCCACTCCCGCCCCTCTTGTCTCATGCCTCCTTGCTGTGAGTTGTGTGTTAGCTCTCATACGAGCCTCGACCAAGGTAAACAAAAAAAAATAAAAAATAAAAAAAAAACCCCTGGCTCCCGCTCGCCTTGAGACACCATCTTATTTCTCGTAAGGGGTTAATTTAAATCGCTCGTAATTTGGAGGGAATCGGGGGTCGCTCCTCTCACCCCAGGACCGATTCCCATGAATTTAGCTGGAGACAGGAGAGCCTGTTTTTCCGCTCTCTGACACCAGTGTTGCCAGGAGGGGGGATGGGTTTGTATCCCACTCCTGACACCAGTGTTGCAAATTCGCGCCCGCCGGCGTGCGAACGGCCACGTGACTCGAATCGCGGCACGTCGCCCACCAGACGGACAATTCTGTCGTGACCCTCTCGGACTAACGCCGGGAGCTAGTCACGGGTGGGCCTTTCGGCCTCACCACGATCGTGCCAATCGGCCACCCGCGTGGGATAGGGTTGTTCGCCAAACTCGACCTACCTAAGTACCCACACGGAGGGTAGACCGGGCGATTGCACCTCGCTGCAGGTCGACCCCGGACACGGGCCGCTTAAGCGACCCGTTCCGTACTATCGGGATAACCGAGCGGTGTTATCGTCGGCCTCGACGGTTCTGATTAATTATCGGGCGTATTAAGCCCACTACCAACCCTTTACGTGAAGTAAGATAGAGATTCAATTAAAGAAAAGACGAAGCGAAACGGGAAAACAGTTCAACATGATGCACATTTATTCCGCGGCACACGGAGAGCACA
>NC_140977.1:41264047-41336547 GCF_056783735.1 Eptatretus burgeri | reverse complement strand
TGTGTAACTCCGTGTCCGTGTGTGTGTGTGTGTGTAACTCCGTGTCCGTGTGTGTGTGTAACTCCGTGTCCGTGTCCGTGTGTGTAACTCCGTGTCCGTGTGTGTAACTCCGTGTCCGTGTGTGTAACTCCGTGTCCGTGTGTGTAACTCCGTGTCCGTGTGTGTAACTCCGTGTCCGTGTCCGTGTGTGTGTGTGTAACTCCGTGTCCGTGTGTGTGTGTAACTCCGTGTCCGTGTGTGTGTTTAACTCCGTGTCCGTGTGTGTGTAACTCCGTGTCCGTGTGTGTGTGTAACTCCGTGTCCGTGTGTGTGTGTGTGTGTAACTCCGTGTCCGTGTGTGTGTGTGTGTGTAACTCCGTGTCCGTGTGTGTGTGTAACTCCGTGTCCGTGTGTGTGTGTAACTCCGTGTCCGTGTGTGTGTGTGTGACTCCGTGTCCGTGTGTGTGTGTGTGTGTGTGTAACTCCGTGTCCGTGTGTGTGTGTAACTCCGTGTCCGTGTGTGTGTGTGTGTGTAACTCCGTGTCCGTGTGTGTGTGTAACTCCGTGTCCGTGTGTGTGTGTGGGTGTAACTCCGTGTCCGTGTGTGTGTAACTCCGTGTCCGTGTGTGTGTGTAACTCCGTGTCCGTGTGTGTGTAACTCCGTGTCCGTGTGTGTGTAACTCCGTGTCCGTGTGTGTGTAACTCCGTGTCCGTGTGTGTGTAACTCCGTGTCCGTGTGTGAGTGTGTGTACGTGTGTGTGTGTAACTCCGTGTTCGTGTGTGTACGTGTGTGTGTGTGTGTAACTCCGTGTCCGTGTGTGTACGTGTGTGTGTAACTCCGTGTCCGTGTGTGTGTAACGCCGTGTCTGTGTGTGTGTAACTCCGTGTCCGTGTGTGTGTAACTCCGTGTCCGTGTGTAACTCCGTGTCCGTGTGTGTAACTCCGTGTCCGTGTGTGTGTAACTCCGTGTCCGTGTGTGTGTAACTCCGTGTCCGTGTGTGAGTGTGTGTACGTGTGTGTGTAACTCCGTGTCCGTGTGTGAGTGTGTACGTGTGTGTGTAACTCCGTGTCCGTGTGTGTGTAACTCCGTGTCCGTGTGTGAGTGTGTGTCCGTGTGTGTGTAACTCCGTGTTCGTGTGTGTACGTGTGTGTGTGTGTAACTCCGTGTCCGTGTGTGTGTAACGCCGTGTCTGTGTGTGTGTAACTCCGTGTCCGTGTGTGTGTAACTCCGTGTCCGTGTGTGTGTAACTCCGTGTCCGTGTGTGTGTAACTCCGTGTCCGTGTGTGTGTAACTCCGTGTCCGTGTGTGTGTAACTCCGTGTCCGTGTGTGAGTGTGTGTGTAATTCCGTGTCCGTGTGTGTGTAACTCCGTGTCCGTGTGTGTGTAACTCCGTGTCCGTGTGTGTGTAACTCCGTGTCCGTGTGTGTGTAACTCCGTGTCCGTGTGTGTGTAACTCCGTGTCCGTGGTATAAACCTGGACGTGTCGAGGCGGGTTCACCATCCCCCATCTAATCACGGAATGTAACATCAACGCGCTCGACTGAAATCCCACATTTTCTCCTCAAACGCGACTTACAATGATAAACTCACTCAGGACACATCGAATGTCGCGTGTTCCGGCTCCAAGAGCCAGGGACAAACAAAGCTCTTCCTTCTCCTTCACTCGTTCCTCTGCATGACTCTTCTCATGTGTTCTTTTTTTTTTCACAACGGCTTCCTCAGGATTTAAAAATGTTCTTCCGGGTTAAGGGCTTCGCGATCGGAAATATTCCCGGTGAAACAATAGAATTCCTTTAAAAGATGATAATTTCAGGTAATATCGAGCGTTGCTATTGGTTTAAGACGTGTGGTGAGGCCGTGTCGGGTTATATTGCGCTTCATTCTTAAGAATGATTTTGTGCTTGAGAACGAGATTTCAAAAAACAAGGACAAATGTGTCCAAGAGCCGCGGCAAAAAGGCAACAACAACAACAACAACAACAACTTCCGATATTTCGTCACGTGCCTTGATGGAGCCAATAGCGAGACCAGTCATGGAGGCTCCTCGTTCATGACGAGAAAATAGTGTATTTACGAAATTGCAACACATTCAATGGAATAATCTTTAAATAGTAACGTGAACTTTTCGAAACTTTAAAGCAAATGTCCGAATATATTTAAAAGTTCATGATAGACGCTCTCAAAAGGCACCGTCAATGTGAGGATGTGTACAAGTGCTCAGTTTTTGAGGAGATCCGGATCCTGTATATGAAAGTCGAGTCCTAAAGGTTTTGGAGGAGGAGGAAGAGGAGGAAGAGGAGGAGGAGGAGGAGGAGGAGGAGAAGAAGGAGGAGAAGGAGAAGGAGAAGGAGAAGGAGAAGGAGAAGGAGAAGGAGAAGGAGAAGGAGGACTCCTTCAGCGTTCGCTCCGCGAGACGCGGATAAAAAAATTCATCGCATTGTGAGGAGGTTGTTTAGTGACGTCGGCGATTTGTGCGGCCATCTTGGAGTACAGGAGGAAGTTCATCCCCAGACCGGGATGAATTTGTACCAATTACACCAAGATCCAGGAGCGAGATGAACTTTCCAACCATTTTATAATCCGGATTTAATCAATTATCTTATCTTTACTGAAATATTTTACATCCTCGAAGATGTGAAGGCATGGAAATGTTTGGATGTTTACAAACCAGTGCACGTCAGACTGGATAAGACTGGATGAGCCTTATATAGTGTGAAAGAAAAAAAAAATGTGTGCTACCTCTGAAAAACACACACCTTATTTAATACACATAATTCAATATTGAGAACTAGAAGGACACTCGGTGGAGCGCACACCTCCACCACGTCATGCCTGATCCACAAGAACATGTCGGGCCCAATACATTTTTTAAATATCATGCTGTACAGGACTATATCGATTTTGGAGCAATCTCTCGATGGTGAAGAATCACTTTGAAATGAAACAATTCTCGTATTCAGATCCAGATTTGGATCTTCACCAAAATCGAATCAATTCATCCTTGCGACACACTTAACGTGCCCACCAAGTTTCGTCCGAATGCGTGACAACATTTTGAGATATCATGCTACATATTACATTTTAGTTTAGCCCTATCTGTCAATGGTGAAGAATCACTTAAAAAACTTATCAGAACCGGTCAGTTCGTTCTTGTCACCCACCGAACCTGTCCACAAAATTTCATCCGGATCCGTCCACAACTTTTTATGATATCCTGCACACAAACAGACAAAAGAAGAAGATGTGCAGAGCACGACACTTGCAAAATGCATAAAACAAATTTGACCTCAAAAATAATTGGTGGTTGAATCAAATGAT
Source organism: Eptatretus burgeri (assembly GCF_056783735.1). Classification (NCBI taxonomy): domain Eukaryota; kingdom Metazoa; phylum Chordata; class Myxini; order Myxiniformes; family Myxinidae; genus Eptatretus; species Eptatretus burgeri. Next base: position 41,333,249 of record NC_140977.1, on the reverse strand, counting down.
AACCAAATTTTCAAATCCTCTTCAAATTTCAAGTCAATCGGATGAGAATTGAAGATTTTAGAAATCTCAACGAAGTTGTTGACCTTTGACCTACGTTGACCTTTTGACCTCAAAAAGAATAGGCTTCTTCCTTATGACAAACTCTACCATGTGGTGAAGATTCGTGAAGATCGGTTTAATATTGTGACTTGTAAGGGACAAACACACAAACACACACAATAACAAAATCGACGAACCAATCTACTTGAAAAATCTTCGATTTTGCAAGTAACAAACAAACAAACAAACAGACAGAAACGGTTGAAAACATAACCTCCTTCACCTTCAGTGGCGGAGGTTATCTTACTATAATTCACCGTCTGTCCGTCTGTCTGTTCCCAGGTACCGCAAAAATGGCTGAACCGATCGCAACCATTTTTTGGGTGTGTAGTCCTGGGACCCCTTGGAGTAAAATAGGCATAAATATAACATGACCCCCTTGACGGCTCCCGTAGGGAGCGGGTGCTTCTAGTTAATACAAATTTGCTGTTTCTCGGCCGACTGTGAGAACATCATTCCGAATCCCTCTTGCACGCCCCTCATAACCCGAAGTCAAGGCTCCATATCAAAATCTTCATTTTGCTGATTGTCGGCAGTCTGATATGAAAAGCAATCGGCATGAACGACTGACTACCCACAACAAAATACAGCGCAAAAATTTAAATTTGACCTCCTACTCGAACAAATGTAACCACGATGCAGTCTCACTGAACTGAAACTAAATACAATGCTCATTGCCATTCACAACACACAGAGCACGGCGTACCTATGGTGGTTGGCACTCCATGTTGGGCAAAGGGGATTCCGGTCATGCGTGTAATTCAGAACGAGAATTTACCTGCCTGTTTTTTTTATTAAGTACCCAAACGATGCAAATCAAAGTGACCAGACACAAGCTTTATTACGTACAGCATACCCAAATCGTTGGTGCAGTGAGCAGCCGAAAGAATGTACGTGTCTGCTGCAGGTACAGGGTGATCAATATGTGTGCCATCCCTCGGATGGACGTTAAACTGGACGTCCCGTCGCACACTCGCCTCCAAGCTGTCTAGCCTAGGTTCGAATCCCGACCCAACGATAAAGTGTCAGCCCGGTGTTTCACAGGCGGGGTGATTAATCAATGGTGTGCGTCCCTCCGATCTGTTTGCCATGCTATAACTTGAGAATGGATTCACGAATTTCAATGAAACCAATGACGGTGGATTCGAGAACTACCAGGAAGGATTGTGACGCAAAAAGAAAAAGAAAAAAAAAGGAAGGTTCATGTGTGGGTACATGGGCACACGTGGTGAAACTGCAAATACCAACTTGCAATGCTGGTTATGCCCACACGGAGGGCAGGATCTCCCAGGAATCATTCTTTTTTTTTTTTCTTGCCCTATAGATTATATATTGGTGTTCCCATCAGCGAAGTGACGGGTCTTATATGCTAGTGCAGGAGAAAAGAGGAACACAGGATTATTGGTATTTAGCAGTTAGCCTTGATGTTGGTGTTTATCAAGGAGAGAGTTAATCTAAGAACACGTGCATCCTGAAGAAGGAAGATGGGGAGGGTCAGAGGGAGCCAGACCAGAGGTGGTGAAAAAAAACATAGGCCACAGACCTGTCTACAATGCGAGACCAATAGACCTTGTGCTTTGGCCCTCAATGCAGGATATTCCAATAATTTTGAGATTTAGATTCTACAGAATCCACGAGACAGATGTGATGCTGGGGTGCCAACCCATAGGAGAGAGCAGTACTCCACCGAGCTATAGACACGGGCTTTGTCCACTGCGAGTCGCTCCGATTTCTAAATGATAAAGAGTATCTTTCAAGAAAATTGAAGTAACACATAGAGCACAAGAATCACAGAGATAAAGAAAGTGTCTGTTGTTTATTTCATCAGTTCAGAACACAGCAACTGGATTAGCTTAAAACCTCAAATTAAACATGCAAAAGGTTGTTATAAAATGAAACCAGATCCTCATTCCAGTTTAAAAAAAAACAAAAAAAAACAGTTTTACGACTGCCAGCACCTATATTAGTGATCTTTTTGTGCAAAGTTTGTTATTTTTGAACTCCTCAGTCCACGAAAGCAAATCTAGGTTTCTCAATCACCGACTTCCAGTCTCACTATACCACGTGCTCCGTTTAAGAAAATGAGATGGAAAAAATCTGGCTGAGCCACGATATACAAGAGACGTGCGTAAAAGCCATGCCCGGGTTTATGCATCATCAAAGAAAAAGGAAAAAAAAAATGGACAAATTCAGTTATTCGCAAATATTTACAACAACCTCGAGTTCATGGCATGCATCTACAAACTTACCTGCAGTTTATTTAAAAACACCCTTGGAACAAAATGTGCAGTTATGGCAAAAAGTTCGTCTTGAACTCCCAGGTATCTCAGCTTCAACCGATGGAGCAGGAGGAAAGGACCAGATCAGTAGGACGACAACAACACAGCACACGTCATGAAGACATGACTCCATAATGACGATCGATGAGAACGGCAGACATCACGCCGGTTTAAAGGGATTTGTACAGAAACCAGTCAAAAATGTTGGAGTCGCTGAATGGCTCGGACCTTGACGTTACGCATTCAGCGGGCTTTTCAATTCGACAAAGGTACCACGATTGATACGGATCCACACACAAAATGAAATGGTATAAAGCTCCACTGGCCACTCGCGTTGACTCGGCTCCAGGTTTTCCCACCCACCGTACAACCAAGCCTTGTTTTGAATGTTATCGTAGTTATTTTGGAAGCATTGTGATTCAACAGCTTATACCCAGCTCATGTGGGATATCCAAATGATAATGCTGACATCGTATTCCCCCCAAAGAGGTTTGGACAAATTGCTAACTGGAAGCAAAACTCCGCACACTTTTGTGACGCAGCTCAACTGTCTGGCAAGATGGTACAGAGGTAGTGCTTGGGACTGGTGCTTTTGTCGGATTGGTGCTTTGCAGACGGGGTGATGCGTCAAAGTACGCGGGCCCCGGGTGCCCTGTCTGCTAGCGTTGGCTGGTGGAGGTTAACAATGCAAAAGTCTTTCGATGAAGAGTAACCAAGTATTGCTGGCACCCTGAGCAAATTCAAAATCCCTGCACTAATGTGCAGGGGAACTGCAGCAGCGGCACGGCCGTGTTTCGCAAACAATACTATCGGCCAGAATTGAATCTCGGTCCAATATGCGTTCGCCGACAGTGGCAGCGTAACTTGTTATCGGATACGAAGCATCCGCTTGCAAGATGGGTCAAACTATTTATTGCCAAGGCTTTTCAGGTCATGAACAGGAAGGGCAAGGGGGAGGTGAACCCGGCAACGAGCGGGGCAAGTCACCGTGAAAGCATGGCTCCATCGTGACAGTACGATAGATTTTGCAGGATGCGAAAAGAAGCTGGGATGGAGGATGGAACATCGAGCTCAGCATAAGGGCCAATGGTGTTTGAAGGGGATACTTGTGCAAGGGAGGCTTTTAGAATCAGGGGACAACGAGGGATCAAAGATGCGAGCAGGTTAAAGTGCTGGAGTGCGTCGGGATTATGCCACGCCGTCGTGGAGCTGTGGGCTTGCTGTGCACTCGCTGCTGTTGCACGACACGTGGTGCCTCATTGCAGTGGCATACTGTGATACAGACAGATATTCCTTCATAAAGCATGCATGTCAAATTCACAGTCAACTCAATAGGTACACGTCAATCAGTCAGCCATCATGCACAAAACAATCCAAACGTATTATACCGATGATACGTTTCCACAGTTGGGTGGCAAAGCAGTGATCATTATCATAGGTAGGGGTTTGTGGGCGGCACACTTCCATTGGTAGAATTTTGGCGTCCGCGCCAAGTTGCTCCGAGGGCATCAAGACGATTTTAAAAAGACTCGCCTCAAACGTACACCCGGACCAAATGAGAGGGGCAGACTGCCCCCTGCGTAAAGGTCATTAGTGAGCTAGATGGGTTTCAGTTCATAATCCCACAGCAACTTAATGAGACAATGTCGGCTCCATAAGTTTCGAATTAAAACTCTTCATCCTGCTGCCTTTGGCTGTATTTTTTATTTTTTTTTTTAAACCTAAACATCTGGGACCTCACTATTAATTCCACCGTTGCACCCAATTGATATTTGATGCGAGGACCTACAAACATCTCGTGGTAATCAGGATGTAACCACCTTTGTTTTTCCTCGGCACGACCACCAACGCTGGTGCAAGCGGAGAACGTGCACAATGTTTCTCCAGATAACACGTTTGAAAATGGGAAGTTTGTTCGTTTGTTTTTCCGTGAGGCTCGACTATCATTCCGAGTCATAATTTTTCTGCAAAAAATTACGAAGCAAATCAGGAAGTGAATCATAATGAGGACTCGAGTGACCAAAAGTTGGTGTTCGTGTTGTGAAAGGCGATTAAAATCCTGCCGTAATCGGTGATCAAAACGACAAGTGAACAAGTGAGGGTTAATGCAGAAGAGGCCGGTTGTCAGCGACTCGTTTTGGCCTCGCATCTCCTCTTACTCCTTTGGCCTGTTCATCACATTATTCTGTCAAGTGGTTTGTGCAGCTGTAGTATTAGAGAGGGAGGGCACCATTGGCTTGACTCGTTGTTCCATTTTCATCCTGCTTGCTGGAGCTAGCTCGACAGGGTCAATACATTTATTACATATGCAAGTATGCCAAAATTGCTGACACGACATATGCTCGCTCCCCCCTGGATACCATTTTGCTTCTCCCACACACACACACCTCCCCCCCTCCTCCCCCTCCTCTCCAGCCTCCCACCTGTTTCCCTTCATTCCAAAGTCCTTCGTTTTTATCACTCCACTATCATAATTCCTTTTCTATACTCCAACTTTCTCATTTAAAACCCCTCACACTAACTCCCCCAAACCATGCATAAACAAACAAACAAACAAACAAACAAACAAATAATACTTCTCCTTGGTAATTACATGCTAAGGGTTGATAAGAAATTATTCACTAAGGGGAGGAAGATAGCAAAAGAAAAACAAAAAGAGTTTTATCAGGTTGAATTGTTCGGAAGTAGGACTTACAGATGGTGGGGGGGACTGTTGGCGGAGAAGAGGGGCGTCTTCGTAAATGGGGTTGGTGGTGAATGGTCCAGTTTGACTTCTGCAAGGAACGACAGCAGTGAGAAAGTCCCCCAAGTGAAGCCAGGGCTTACCACGGTATCAGATACTTTGAGAATTACAGTGACTCGCCATCATTCCAGGTCTACGCGACATAATGCTACCAGTGTGGCAGTCGCCCTGGGAGCATAAGGGGCCCAAATTGCTTTACATGTGTTGGCTTGGTGGTACTGCTGTGGCCGGAGCAGCGTGTGCCAGGGGAGGGAGGCTCGTCTCGCTGCCGTAGCTGTAAAGACTGGCAAAATGAAGCCGACCGAGGTGGCCCGCCGTGCTGTGCCGGTATGACCGTGGGCTGAACGGATCGTCTTCCTGCTCATCTTCCTCAATACTAGTATCTCTAGAAATCAAACCACAAAAGAAAAAACACAACCTCAGTACTATGGACATAAAAATACATAATCCAACAACAACAAAAAACTGAACACATCACCACCACACCTGGTTCGAAGATGCTGGCAAGTGGATGGCAGAAGGCAAGTGATGAGGGTAAAGCAGAAAATTGCTGTGATGGAAAAGCCAGAGACCCAAAGAAATCCGAGAAGGCCATCTTGGCACAGACCGAGTAGTACTTCTCGGTAATCCTGCCGCACGGTCAAATGATGGTGGAAATGTGAGCATAGCGTTTCAATGGTAAGTTTGATTCTTAATAACCTCAATAAGTGACCTCAAATGTTAGCAACTGGCAAACGTTTTACACTGGCTGCATATTTTAACACAGAGTTGTCTTTATCCCAGCGTGTAAAACAATCGCAAGCCAATTAATGGCACCGTTCACAAGCACGTACACCGATCTGCGCATCGTTACACGGTTGGTGGTTGTCTTAATAACAAGATATGATGGTGGTTCAAATTCGACCTGGACTTTTGTTTTAAAAAACTTAACTTGCGTGAAATCTTGACAGGCGATCACCACCGAGCTCGGGCTTTGTTGACCAGAAATTTCGTCAGTCTTCGCTAGTCCACCCTCTACGTGACCGCACTTGCCGCCAGCTTGATTTTCATCGATAAACCAGAAAATGCGATTATCATCATAATCATCATCATCATCATGTACCATGTCCGATGTGGAGCATTGGTGCTGCCAAGGCAGTTACTAAGCTACAATTGTGGTCAGGTCACCGCTCCGACTCAGGAAGTCAAGGAAGAAATTAGTAATTTGGCCAGGTGGCGGTGACAGCTCACCTACTCTTCACAAAGGACTGTGGGGTCATCGACGTCAACCTACGAACGCCAGCAAATGGAATGGCCAGTTGAACATCCATCAAGATTATACGGTTGGCAATCAATACCAATACAGCCAAATGCTCTAAAATTAGTCTTCTTCGACGACCACGATGACTACGACTTACTACTACTACTACTACTACTACTACTACTACTACTACTACTACTACTACTACTACTACTACTACCACCGCCGCAACCACGATTACTTCCACAAATGTTCTTTTTCTTCAGCCCCAGTCTTTCAGGAACCACCTGACCGGTCCCCTGGCGTTCGACTGAAATTGATTTTACCACAAATTTGTCATTTGTTTCGCATGCTGGTGACAACTCAGTGACTCTTCACAAGACGTAGTGGGATCTTTAACGTCCACTAAAAATGAGCGATGGCAGTCGGGCCCTCCGGCTTAACATCCTTGGGATAGACGGTGCTCACAATGACGCCTCGCCCTGCATGTGAAACACCAAGATTCCAGTTTATAGCTGGGTTGAGATTCAAACCCGGGCAAGACTGCTCAAGGCCGAGTGTCCTGCCGTCACCCCTAAAGCTGTCCCTGCTGGCGCTACTCTCGAAACTAGTCGATATACATTATTCCGTCCTTTTTTAATGAAGGTTACCAACAAATTTGAACCATCCTCATCATACGTAAATTTGTACAACCTCCAACGTAAAAAAGCCAATGCTACATCTAAAAATGGACAATCGATGCAACCTGGGGCTCTCGTCAGTACGATGAGGTGTCCAAGTTGCTTTTACAAACAGTTTGTTTTTTAAGCGTTTTATTTATAAATGTGAAAAAGCTCGTTAAGGAACTTCAGTCATCCTGGCATTCGTGGAAGACCCGTTGTTCAATTTTCAGTCTCACGCCCAGGATCAAAAGTCGTTTCCAGGCAGCCATTTTCAACTTGACAAAAAGCTGCAACAATGAATCCGATTAATGCATTCCACACAGTTGTCCCTCGGAGGCTTCGGTGGTCAACTTGGGAATGGGATTCGGGGACCGGTGAAGGGTGTCGGCTCACAAGGGACTTGGGTCTTCTTTCGTTGGAATGTTTTCCATCAGATGAAACAACACTGGTTATTGTCGAGCAAACAACCGGCAAAAACGATTAAAACAACGCTTGCAGCATCCCAAACCACTCAGAACTCTCATCAACCATCCTTACGACAAATTTTGAGGTCAACTACAAATTACCATTACATCTTTCCCTTCACCTCTTTTTAATCTGGTCACCTCACAACCATATTTCCACCCCCCACCCCCAATGTCCTCTTCTCTTCCTTCCACCACCCCACCCTCCAACCCGAGCTATTGCAAACCTCATGTTGAAATGCCCCCCTTTTCCGTACCACCCAAACCTATTTCCCATCCTCATGCTCTCAAGGCTGCGTGGTATTGAAGACTGACCTTGTTTAGGGCTCGGCAGTGCAGCAACGCCACCAGCTGCTGGACAGCCACTTCGGTGTGGTTCACCTCCGTCTGCAACAGTTGTAGCTCAAGCTGCGTGAAGGAAGCACAACAACGATGCAAGCTCATATACATCCTCCCTCGAGATGTCCACAAACAAAAACTGTGAAAGGCTTCATTTTTCATACCCGAGCTGGTTGGTAAAACTTTAAAATTCGACATTAAATGCGCATTAGAAGTCCCACAGACACAACTCAACACAAAATGGTGGTCACACGTCACCAAAATTGAGGATGGCAAAAACAACATCAGACCACGAAAGGTCCGCCATCATTTGCAATGAAAGATAAAGCATTACAGATGTGCGGTTGTGCTGGTTCAAACCAACAAACCGGGAGAAACGACCCCCATTCCGAAAAGGCGACCAAATGTTCCGAATTTGGGAGAAGCGAGTTTGAAATGCTTGAGTGAAGTCGAAAGTGATCAAATTGAGACGTCGTAGCGAGAACGTCACAAATGATGGCTGCAAACCCCCATTGAGTGACAAACAATGCCCTTCATGACACCAGGCCTGCAAATTAAACTGGACAACTGCAGAGCATACCGAGTGCCAACATCACGATGCCTGTGCTGGAGCTGCGGATATTGGAACGACACAAGCAACTTGGTCAATCCACCAAATTCCTTGTGGCATTCCAATATGCTCTCCAGGCAATTATTTTAATGCTCTCCAGACCATTATTGTGCCAAACGGTCTTAAAATTTTCGAAACTCTGACAAACCTTAAAATACGAGTCAAGAGGAGACCATTAGGCCCATCCCAGCCTGCACAATGGTTGCCAACTTCTGGTTGTAACCTCCACCACCAAAAGTGAAGGAGGTTATGTTATCTCCCTTTCTGTCTGTTTGTCTGTGTGTTTGTGTAGAGGATATCTCAAAAAGTTATGGACGGATCCGGATGAAATTTTGTGGACAGGTGCAGGGTGTGTGACAACGACGAACTGAGTTGATATTGGTGAAGATCCGGATCTGGATACGATAATTATTTAATTTTTAAGTGATTCTTCAGCATTGAGAGATAGGGTCAAAAACGATATAGTACCGTGTAGCATGATATTTAAAAAATGTATTGGGCCCGATGTGTTCTCGTGGATCAGGCATTACGTGGCGGAGGTATGCGCTCCATTGAGTGCCCTTCTAGTTTGTCCATGCTCGATCCTTTTTAAATGCTCAGCGTCAAGCAAGGAAGCAGCACGTACCTTTTTTAAAAGCCTTGGGTATGACTCGGCCGGGATTCGAACTACCGACCTCCTATGCTTCGCGTAGACACTCTAACCATTATGCCACCGGATCTGGCAAGCCTTGTAAGATCCAAGCCTTGCACGCAATCTTCCTCATATCTGATGTCTTCGTCCTCACCGCTGAATGTTGTTTCATAGCTGCTTTGCGAAGCAGATAAATTGACTGATCCTTCGTCAGTACTAAACACCTTTTACTCTAGTCACCATGACTAGATCCGAACTTCTCAGTGGGTGACGTCAGAGTAATGGCAGATGCGTCGCTCGAGTCTACAGAATCGGCCATATAGTTTGAGACTTCCAAGACAAAATAGGAAACGAAACTTAAAAAACATTATTTGTGGAAACCCATACCAATAAAAGTATGAGGAACCAAAAGTGTATCCCTCCCCCCCCCCCCCCCGCAGTGTGTCTGTGGGATGTGAAGAGTATGGTGGTGTATTGGGAAAAGGAGGATAATGGTTACTCTAATATCCGGCATGTTCAGCAGCATGAGTTCTGCGATCGTGGACTGCAGATCAGAAACGTCTCGCACACTTGCAGTCACTTTCTGGCTCACACAAAGAGATGGGAGGGAGGGGAGTGAAGGGATAGGTGGAAGGGAGGTTCAACGGAGATAATGGTCATCACGTCAAAAATGGAAGTAACTTTACAATAGGAAAAGAGCAGAAAAAAAAAAGTCTTAATAATTTATTCCGCAGACAGAATTAAAGTAAAAATAGTTTCAAGTGAGAGATCGAGGTCAAAAGGTTGAAACGACTCGGATGCAGACAGGTGCAGAACAGAGTATGTTTTCACTCACCTGCTGGAAAGGGCTACTGGACTGATAATCACAGTGAATGTAGTACTCCAGTTCCTCTGTGGGAAGGGGGTGGCGGTGGGGAGAAGGAGGGGGGATGAGGGCTGAGCGGTCAAGGTTCATGTCATCATGTTGATTAGCATCAGTACTCAAAATTGTGCACACACCATGAACCCCATTCCATCCCACTTCCTAGAGAAGCTCACCACCACTAAGCAGGTGATAGTTCCGTGACATGTTCAGCACAAACTCATCAGACACAAAGCAGAGGTCTCCACCACCCTGCAGGCAGTGGCACGCACAGAACCAATTGTAGGCTGACTGCTGCTCTGATACAACTCAAAAAGATATAGTCATTATTCGTAGTAAATATGCATTTGGCGTGCGATGTGCAATCATGTACACCAGATAATGCGGTGCGCATGGCGGCAGGGGTTGAGGGAGCGAGGACGAAACTCACCACAGATGCCGACACCTGAAAGGCAAGTGCCGTCCAATCAAGAAAGAGCATCAACACCACCAAAAATATGGATCTGCAGGTGAACCAATGGCAAGATTAAATGAGTGCGAGCAAAATCCGGGGATGGGGAAGATCAGGGGCCTCGATAACAAACACATACTGGAGTAACATAACCAATGATCATGGGGTGGTAGTGAGTGGGTCTCCATCTGCTTGGTGCAGTGTGGATGATGATTATATATATATATATATATATATATATATATATATATATATATATATATATATATATATCACTAAAACTCTCATCTTGTATGTATGTATGTATGGATGTATGTTCCCGAAATACAGCCAAAACGGTACACGATAGCGCAAAAATGTCAGTGCAAACTTACTCACCATTCTCCTGTGGTGTGCAGCATCAAGTTTCGTTCAAATCGGGCAAAGAAAAAATTATTAAAAAATCAATTCCCGATTCGGTCAAATACTCTTTGGGAGAATTTGATCAATGCAAACAACCTCAGTGGTATAGTTCGCTGGAGCTATCTTTTTTGTTTTGTTTTGCTTGAAATGATTTATTAAACAAGCTCGAATGAGCTAAGATCCTCGTCCTCTTTATGATGACGTCATAAAAACGAATATGACATCATTGTGATGTATCAGGTTTGCGATAAATTATCTGTGCTAATGCCCTGTTCGATTCCAGCAAACAAAAATTCAAACAGCTTGCCGAGTTTTCGGAGATAATGGTATAGGCGATTTCCATTAGCGGCGATATTATGATGTTAACTTTTTTCTGGGAGGAATTTCCAAAAACGGAGATGGTTACTGCCTGTGTGTGGGCTTTCTGCATATACATGGCAAGTTTCACGAAGATCCAATGAAAACTCTGGGTTGTGAAACAAAAAATGTCAAAAAATAGGAATGATGTCATAAAAATTGATAGATGACGTCATAGTGATGCATCATATGTGCGGTAATTCATCTCTGTTAATGCCCTGTTCGATTCCTGCAAACAGAATTCAAAAAGCTTGCCGAGTTTGAGATAATTTTTTAGGCGATTTCCATTAGCGGAGATATTTTGACGTCATAACTTTTTTTTCTAGGAGGAATTTTCAAAATCGGAGATGGTTACTGTCTGCACAGGGTATTTTTACATATAAACGCCAAGTTTCAGGAAGTTTCGATGAAAACTGGAGGCTGTGAAACAAAAAAGTCCACAAGAAGAAGATGAAGAAAAACAACGTGAGTAAGACTTAGGAGATATCCTCCACGAGGATCTAAAAATCTCAAACATTAAGTACAGACAAAGAACAATTTATTTTTAAGCATAAAATAAACATCACCATTTTGATCTCATACTTCTGTGTTCATTAATAAATAAAATTGCATTTAGAAGATTACGCACAATAATTTCTTCGACTTTCTTTTCTCCGTTTTTATTTTTTTTTTTTTCACGCGGACGCGCAATATCAAGTTCGTTCAAATCGGGAAACGAAAAATCACTTCACGGTTCAGTCAAGTACTCTTCGGGATTATTTGATCATTGAAAACAACCTCAGCGGTATAGTTCGCTGGAGCTATCTCCATTTTTGAAATGATTTTTTTATCAATTACTGTCACAATGGGAACCCAACGGGTTCACGGGTCGTCTCGTATACATATATTAGCGGGGTATGTTTACACATTGAAAGCAATAACGAACCGTACTTCCCCCATTGTCTTGGGTCGCTCACCTGCATTTGTTTTTTTCATTTATTTATTTTCTTTGTTTTTTTCATTTATTTCTATTTTCAATTCTGGATGCTTTCCGACGGTTCTGTGATGTTTTTGCCGGCATATCGGCTTTGATGTCCATTGGCGCGCAAAATTTCAGCTTTCTACGTCACCCAAAAGCTACTGAACTTTCATATTAGTCAGTCAGTCAGTGAGAGTGAGTCAGTTTGAGCTTTATATATACATACATATATATATATATATATATATATATATATATATATATATATATATATATATATATATATATATATATATATATATATACATATATACACTAGTGCAGGCCCGTAGGGGTGGGCCCGTAGGTGCGTGCCAGTATGTGCAGCTTCGTGCCTGCAGTATCAGGTCCTCAGCATCAATTGTGACATCATATCAAACAAAGAAGAAGAATTGTGATGCCTCCTCTCTCTCGCACCCCCTCTCTTCTCCCCTCCCTCCCCCCTCCTCTCTCGCCCCACCTCTCTCGCCCCTCCTCTTCCCCCCTCTCTCCCTCCTCCTCTGTCCCCCCTCCCCTCTTGCCTTTCTCTCTCCCTTCTCTTGCCCCCCTCTCACCCCCCTCTGTCCCCCCCTCCTCTCTCCCTCCCTCTCTTGCCCCCTCTCACCCCCTCTCACCCCTCTCTCTCCCCCCTTTCATTCCCCTCTCTCACCCTTCTCTCGCCCCTCCTCTCACCCTTCTCTTGCCACCCCCTCACCCCCCTCTCACCCCCCTCTCTCCTCCCCTCCTCTCTCTCCCCCCTCCTCTCTCTCACCCCCCTCCTATCTCCCTCTCCTCTCTCGTCCCTCTCTCTGTAAATGTATTCACAAATGTCTACCAAGCACAACGATTAATTCCAACCTTGGGAAAAAACAGCCTTCAAACCCTTGGGAAACAGCTGTTTCCCTCGGGAAAATTCAAACCTTGGGATTAATTAATAATCAAACCTTGGGAGTTTGGCACATACCCAGAGGTATGGCACATACCCAGAGAAAGGCACATACCCAGGTCCCCAGTGTCGATTGTGACATCATACCAAACGAAGAAGAAGAATTGTGACGTCGATCCTTCAAAAAAATAATTAATTAAATAAACATTAATTGTGACGTCATTCGTGACGTCATAGCACCGTGTCCTGTCATTGGTTCACAGATACATGGCCGTAACTTGGGAACCACTCGTCCGATCGATATCAAACCTCGAAAAGGCACATCCGTGGGTCCCCGGCAATATTGCTGGCAAGTTTCAATGAGATCGGACCGGCGGTCGTCGAGAAACGGCGGTCGCAGACAAACAGACAGACACGCACAGAGATTGCTGGAATTATATATATATATATATATATATATATATATATATATATATATATATATATATATATATATATATATATATATATATATTGTTGTGGTTGACGAAATTCGCAAACCACCATTCAGGTCCCTTAGGTGAGATATCCCTGTAAGTATATGTGTAGTTAGGCCCAAACCCGTTGTTTAGAGGGAATAAATGTCATTCATTCGGGCTGCGACCCCTCTAGATAGCCGTTTTTCTTTTACTATCTTTATTTTGGACCAGCCGCCATTACTACCACCACAACCACCACCAACCACGTCTCAACAGCCATCACACAACAACCACCAACCGCAACGCCGCTACACAACAACAGCCACGACCCTTGCCGTCACATCTCGCTCTCGCAACCATCGCATCACCGCCATTCCCGCGCCGCTTGTGGGCGCCGATCCTGGACTCGTGCAGGGCGCGCACCGAGCAGCGGGTGCAAAAACACCAGCCTTTCCGAAGAAATCGGATCAAAAACGATTCACGCCCACTTCTGTTCCGTCCTATCGGCGAGCGTGGGGCGATTTGGCCCCGCCTCCAGGTGCGTCGGAGTATAATCGCTATATGCAGATTCGTGGATCAAAAATCATTCACGCCCACTTTTCCTCTGTCCAATGGGGAGCCAGCCAGAGGTGAAGGGTCGAAGGTAAAGGAGCGAAGCCCCGGGGGCTATAAAGGGCCACGTTCGCTCGCCGAAAAGGCAGTTGAGTTGGGAAGAGTCGGAGAAGTGGAGTTGGAAGGAGTGAGTAAGTGGAGTTGGAAAAAGTCAGTCAAGAAGAGTCGGAGAAAGCAGTTGGACGGAGCTGTGGAGAGTGGAGAGGTAGCGGCGGCGAAGGCAGTCGAGAGGGCGCTCGTGTCAAGTCGGGGAGCTGCGGAGAGGGGAGGCCGATAACGCGACCGAGGTTGCGGTGGATCGCTCGTCGCGGGACCCGAGCCAGCGAGATATCCTCATTCCCCCCCCCCCCCCGAGCATCAACAACCCCCTCCTGTTTCCCCCCGCGCCGAGATAGTGTGAGAAGGGGGCCCCGTTCCCACCCCATTCCAGACACTGTCCGCGAGGCCCGCGGAGTCGGGGCGCCACCGCCATTTTGCGGCTCATCACCAGACGGGTAGGCTCGACGCGGTCTCGGCCCCAGGCCTGTCTGCCCCCTCATAGTGGAGGGTGGTCCCTTTTTCTTTTGCTTTGAGTATATGTGTTGTCGGCGCCGTCTGTGAAGTAAAACTGTATAAGTGTTGCCGTGTGCTCGGTAGTCGGTGGTAGATCTGCATTGCGTTTCACTTTTACATTTGCTTTTTGTGCATTATTGTGGTGTTTCTTCTTTTACATTTGCTTTTGGTGTATAATTGTATATGTGTGCTATCCGTGTGCCATCGCGAAATAAATGTGCTTTATGTTGAACTGTTTTTCCTGTTTCGCTTCGTCTTTTCCTTTATTGAATCCCCATCTTACTTCACGTAAAGGGTTGGTCGTGGGCTAAAACGCCCGATAATTAATCGAACCGTCGGGGTTGACGATAACACCGCTCGGTTATCCCGATAGTACGGAACGGGTCGCTTAAAGTGGCCCGTGTCCGAAGTCGACCTGCGGCGAGGTGCGATCGCCCGGTCTACCCTCCGTGTGGGTACTTAGGTAGGTCGAATTTGGCGAGCAACCCTATCCCACGCGGGGGGCCGATTGGCACGATCGTGGTGAGGCCGAAAGGCCCACCCGTGACTAGTTCCGGCGTTAGTCCGAGAGGGTCACGACGGGATTGTCCGTCCGGTGGGCGACGTGCCGCGATTCGAGTTACGTGGCCGTTTGCACGCCGGCGGGCGCGAATCCGCAACAATATATATATATATATATATATATATATATATATATATATATATATATATATATATATATATATATATATAGTAAATTATTGTAGCAGTTTGCAGTCAAGATAACTCAAATTCTGATTGGGATAAATTCAAAGCCCTACACAACAATTTTCCACTTCCTGCAGAGAAAGCATGGCTGAAAAAAAGAAGTTGCTATAAATATTTACGAATTTGGGGAATGTGCAATTGAACAAATATGGGAGTGGTGCTCAAGGTTAAAATGCAAATTATGATAGACATACAGGTTGAGAAGGCAGGAAGAAGCCCTTGCCACTGCCAAGCAAAGCAACAGGCACAGCAGCAAGTTGGCGGTGAGAAGCAACAGGTATCCCAACCATCTGGTGGTACACACACACACACACACACACACACACACACACACACACACACACACACACACACACACACACACACACACACACACACACACACACACACACACACACACACACACACACACACACACACACACACACACGTCACCAATCTGACAGTGCAGTCTTTTTTACAAAGAAACAGTTGCACTTCCTTCATGCCTCGTCCAAGCAGAGTCAATGTGCAGACTCCAATAAGTCAACAAAATCCGTAGTATTTAGGGCAAAGGGAAACAAGAGCAGTCAGAAAACATTGTTCTTGCATTTTAGTATCCACTGAACCTGCAGACATATTCAGAAAAAGCGCGACTTCTTGGCATCGGCTGTCACACTGACTTCTCATGACTTGGCCTCAATCGAGGCTCAAATGTGTGAGTGGAAACAAGCAAATCTTCTTCTTCCGCTTCCACATGTAACATGTGGTCGTTGGAAACATGTTTTGGGGGGGGGGGGGCACTGCGATGCCGCTGATGCAGAGCCCCTTGTAGGTTAAGGAAAGAATTTGTAATTTGTTAATGGTGCCGGCAATAGCTCGCCTACTCTCCGCGAAGGAGACCCTGGGACCTTTAGCATCCACCGACTAATGCTGACAGATGGGATGCCAAGCTTCACGTCCATCAATGGACGACACAAACATTGATGCTTTGCCCTGCATGCAAAACACCAGGATGACAGTTTATAGCTGGGTTGGGATTCGAACCCAGGCTAGACGGCTCAGAGGAGAATGTGCAGACCTCTCGGACACCCTGCCAGTCCTGAGACGAGGCAAGACACCACTCACTCGTCTCTGCCCCAAATCTCTAATCATTACAATTTGGCCCGTGCGTCAACCGTTCACAATAGGTGCAATGACATTGGAGGTTGCCATGGAAACAACTACCCAGAATATGAAAAATATTCAATTGCATTCAAGTTCACACCTATAGAACTCAGCAGACGAAAGGTTCTGCTGAAGTTCCAGTAAGGGCGAGTCCTCGACATCTCTTCCATGCCCTTGCAAGAACGGCAGACCTTGCAATTGGTCCTGCAGATCAGCGAGGTGTTGAGTTGCCTGCTGTACGAGGAGTTCAAACTTTGCATTCTTGACATATTTCAACTCCAGATTTTTCAGCCCAGTGTTCAGCCGTTGGGTACGAGAAGCCAGTGTCCCATCAACCTGGATCACACACACACACACATACACACACACACACACACACACACACACACACACACACACACACACACACACACACACACACACACACACACACACACACACACACACACACACACACACACACACACACACACACACACACACACACAAACACCTAAACATCAAAACCTCTCTTGAATCTTAAAAATTGAATCCAATCGTGGGTTTGCATGACACTGGTTTACTGGTTTAATTGTGAGCCATATTACTTTGGCAGAGATTTTAAAACTGATACATATTCAGTGTGGAACCTCCCCCCACCTCCCCTCCACCCCAACCTCACTCACCCCGACCTGTCTGCCCACGACTCCACCTGAAAAACATTGTCTATTGCTTCCAGACTCTCAAATTCCTCCTTAACACTTTAAAAACTCACCAGGTTGTGTATATCACGAATGGTGGTATCAGCACCGATAAGACCTTCAGAAGCTCTCTGTAGCCCATCCTCAGTTTCTCCACTGCCATAGAATCCCACGCCCACTGCCACACTGGAACGCATGTCAATTAGTTCCCAGGAACTGCACAATGTTTTTTACAGACCCTAAAAACACCTCCTGAACAGGAGACCCTCTCCATCCACCACCCCTTTCAGCCTACTCCCCCACCTGCAAATAAGTGCTGCAACAAGCAGCCAGGTGGTTGCACAACGTGGATGTGCCCCTTTATGGTGGGGCTCAGCACGGGAGACGGATCTTCGGCAACAGCGACAGAGAAAGTGCAGCGACAGGCAGGCGAGGTTAAGTGTAAGACCCACACCCACAGCCCCGGCCAGGAACAGCAATGACTGTGACACAACATCAGCAAACATGAGGATCACTCAAGTGACTTGTGACACAAGCAAACACTCGCTCATATTTCACAGTTTACAACAAGGGCATGAAATTTGTTCGCTCGAACGAATACGAATGAAGCTACTGTCGAAGGGCACTCGGTAGAGCACACACCTCCGCCACGTAATGCATGATCCACGACAACATATTGCGCCCGTTACATTTTTGAAATATCATGCTATACAGTACTATATCGTTTTTGGCCCAATCTCTCAATGGCAAGGAATCGCTTAAAAAAATTTATCGGATCCGGATCTTCACCAACAACCAATTCTTCCTTGTCACACACCCAACCCGTCCACCAAGTTTCATCCAAACCCATCAACAACTTTTTTGAGATATCGTGCGATACATCGTTTTGGCCCTATCTCTCAACGGTGAAGAATCACTTTTAAAAATTGTAATAGTCGGATCCGGATCCGGATCTTCACCAAAATCGAATCAGTTGGTCCCTGTCACACACCGAACTTGTCCACAAAATTTCATCCGGATCCGTCTCCAACTTTTTGAGATATCCTGCACACAGATAGACAGACAGACAGACAGACAGGAGTGAAAACATAATCTCCTTCCACGTTGGGTGGCAGAGGTAATAACAAAGTTCTTTGAACACATGATCAGAAGGCCAACGTTTTCCAACATCAAGTTACATGGGCAGCCAGTCTGAGCAATCGGCTCATGATGCTCCGTACAACTTGAGGTCTTCTGGTTTGCATCATTTCTGGAAACAAGGCTGCTGATGCAGTGCCCCCATCCCAGTAGATGTGGCTAGAATGTCAGCACACAACGGCCTCGTCTTTGTAAAAAGGTTCCACAGTTTCTTTAACATCAAATTTAAGGTAAAGAAAATCCTAAAAGATGGGAGGATACCCAGCACAACATCCATTCGAGGGAGTGGTAGTACTTTGTGGTGCAACATAAACCCTGCCTGGTAAACACCAATTATGTTACAGGTTATTCTCAAGTTGGGAATCGGATGCAGAATAGACAGCTTAAAGGTGAGTGTGCTACCTCAGGGCGACCAGATCAGCCTCATATGAGGTAGGGGTTCCGTGACTAGTTCAGGGATGAGAACAAAGTGAATGAGGGACAGGGCAGGTTCATGATGAGGACAAAGTGAATGAGGGACAGGGCCCAATGACAGGTTTGTGATGAGGACAAAGTGAATGAGGGACAGGACCCAGTGATGGGTTTGTGATGAGGACAAAGTGAATGAGGGACAGGAAAGGTTCATGATGAGGACAAAGTGAATGAGGGACAGGGCCCAATGACAGGTGCAAGATGAGGACAAAGTGAATGAGGGACAGGACCCAGTGATGGGTTTGTGATGAGGACAAAGTGAATGAGGGACAGGACAGGTTCATGATGAGGACAAAGTGAATGAGGGACAGGGCCCAATGACAGGTTTGTGATGAGGACAAAGTGAATGAGGGACAGGACCCAGTGATGGGTTTGTGATGAGGACAAAGTGAATGAGGGACAGGAAAGGTTCATGATGAGGACAAAGTGAATGAGGGACAGGGCCCAATGACAGGTTCAAGATGAGGACAAAGTGAATGAGGGACAGGACCCAGTGATGGGTTTGTGATGAGGACAAAGTGAATGAGGGACAGGACCCAGTGATGGGTTTGTGATGAGGACAAAGTGAATGAGGGACAGGAAAGGTTCATGATGAGGACAAAGTGAATGAGGGACAGGGCCCAATGACAGGTGCAAGATGAGGACAAAGTGAATGAGGGACAGGACCCAGTGATGGGTTTGTGATGAGGACAAAGTGAATGAGGGACAGGACAGGTTCATGATGAGGACAAAGTGAATGAGGGACAGGGCCCAATGACAGGTTTGTGATGAGGACAAAGTGAATGAGGGACAGGACCCAGTGATGGGTTTGTGATGAGGACAAAGTGAATGAGGAACAGGAAAGGTTCATGATGAGGACAAAGTGAATGAGGGACAGGGCCCAATGACAGGTGCAAGATGAGGACAAAGTGAATGAGGGACAGGACCCAGTGATGGGTTTGTGATGAGGACAAAGTGAATGAGGGACAGGACAGGTTCATGATGAGGACAAAGTGAATGAGGGACAGGGCCCAATGACAGGTTCAAGATGAGGACAAAGTGAATGAGGGACAGGACCTAGTGATGGGTTTATGGTTTACATAGTGAACTAGAGGGGGAGCACTCGGGAGAGTGCAAAACCTCCGCCGCCAATACTGCTGGGTCCCCCAAGTGAACCTTATATCTTATTCATTAAACATGATGTCAACATTGCTGACAGAGTCGAGGAGTTTTTCAGTAATACTGTTCACAAACAAACATTCTACATGTAGAAATGAAAAAAAAATTTTCTCAAACAATTTTTTTTTGGGGGGGGGGGGGTTGGAAATCACTTGAAACATGTAGAAATGCAAAAAAAAGAATAAATCGAAATTTTCTTGAAAAAAAAGTTGCAAAAAAATTTTTTTCTCTAACAATTTTTGGGGGGGTTGGAAATCACTTAAAACATGTAGAAATGCAAAAAAAAATTTTCTCGAACAATTTTATTTGGGGGGGGTTGGAAATCACTTAAAACGTAGAAATGCAAAAAAAAAATTTTTCTAACAATTCTTTTTGGTGGGGGTAACAATTTTTTTGGGGGGTTGCAAATCACTTAAAACATGTAGAAATGCAAAAAAAGAAATCGAAATTTTGTTGAAAAAAAAGTTGCAAAAAATTTTTTTTCTCTAACAATTTTTGGGGGGGTTGGAAATCACTTAAAACATGTAGAAATGCAAAAAAAAATTTCTCTAACAATTTTTTTGGGGGGTTGGAAATCACTTAAAACATGTAGAAATGCAAAAAAAAATTTTTTTCTAACAATTTTTTTGGGGGGGGTAACAATTTTTTGGGGGGGGGTAACAATTTTTGGGGGGGTTGGAAATCACTTAAAACATGTAGAAATGCAAAAAAAAAAAAATCGAAATTTTGTTGAAAAAAAAGTTGCAAAATATATATTTTTTTTCGAACAATTTGTTCTTGGGGGGTTGGAAATCACTTAAAACATGTAGAAATTCAAAAAATCCTTTTTGGGGGTAACAATTTTTTGGGGGGGGTTTGGAAATCACTTAAAACATGTAGAAATGCAAAAAAAAATTCTCTAACAAGTTTTTTGGGGGGTGGAGACCAAGTCCAAAATTTAATGGCATGATCCTTGGACCATACCGAACCCCCCCCCCCCCACCAAGTTTCGTCAAAATCCGTCGAGGAGTTTTTCCGTAATACCGTTCACAAACAAACAAACAAACACACAAACAAACAAACAAACAAAAAGGGGTGAAAACAGTAACCTCCATCCATCTTCGAAGATGGCGGAGGTTAATGAGGGACAGGACCCAATGAGATTTTGTGATGAGGACAAAGTGAATGAGGGACAGGACAAAGTGAATGAGGGACAGGACAAAGTGAATGAGGGACAGGACCCAGTGATGGGTTTGTGATGAGGACAAAGTGAATGAGAGACAGGGCCCAATGACAGGTTCAAGACGAGGACAAAGTGAATGAGGGACAGGACCCAATGACAGGTTCGTGATGAGAAAAGTGAATGAGGGACAGGGCCCAATGACAGGTTCATTATGAAGACAAAGTGAATGAGGGACAAAACCCAGTGATGGGTTTGTGATGAGGACAAAGTGAATGAGGGACAGGACCGAGTGACAGGTTCATGATGAGGACAAAGTGAATGAGGGACATGGCCCAATGACGGGTTCATGATGAGGACGAAGTGAATGAGGGACAGGACCCAGTGACAGGTTCATGATGAGGACAAAGTGAATGAGGGACAGGGCCCAATGGCAGGATCAAGATGAGGACAAAGTGAATGAGGGACAGGGCCCAATGACAGGTTCGTGATGAGGACAAAGTGAATGAGGGACAGGGCCCAATGGCAGGATCAAGATGAGGACAAAGTGAATGAGGAACAGGGCCCAATGACAGGATCAAGATGAGGACAAAGTGAATGAGGGACAGCGCCCAATGACAGGATCAAGATGAGGACAAAGTGAATGAGGGACAGGGCCCAATGACAGGTTCGTGATGAGGACAAAGTGAATGAGGGACAGGGCCCAATGACGGGTTCGTGATGAGGACAAAGTGAATGAGGTACAGGACCCAGTTACGGGTTCATGATGAGGCCAAAGTGAATGAGGGACAGGACCCAGTGATGGGTTTGTGATGAAGACAAAGTGAATGAGGGACAGGGCCCAATGGCAGGATCAAGATGAGGACAAAGTGAATGAGGGACAGGGCCCAATGACAGCATCAAGATGAGAACAAAGTGAATGAGGAACAGGGCCCAATGACGGGTTTATGATGAGGAAAAAGTGAATGAGGGACAGGACGCAGTGACAGGTTCATGATAAAGACAAAGTGAATGAGGGACATGGCCCAATGACAGGTTCGTGATGAGGACAAAGTGAATGAGGAACAGGGCCCAATGACGGGCTCATTATGAAGACAAAGTGAATGAGGGACAGGACCCAGTGATGGGTTTGTGATGAGGACAAAGTGAATGAGGAACAGGACCCAGTGACAGGTTCATGATGAGGACAAAGTAAATGAGGTACAGGACCCAGTGATGGGTTTGTGAGGAGGACAAAGTGAATGAGGGACAGGACCCAGTGACAGGTTCATGATGAGGACAAAGTGAATGAGGGACATGGCCCAATGACAGGTTCATGATGACGACAAAGTGAATGAGGGACAGGGCCCAATGACAGGTTCGTGATGAGGACAAAGTGAATGAGGGACAGGGCCCAATGACGGGTTCATGATGAGGACAAAGTGAATGAGGTACAGGACCCAGTGATGGGTTTGCGATGAGGACAAAGTGAATGAGAACCAGGGCCCAATGACAGGTTCCTGATGAGGACAAAGTGAATGAGGGACAGGACCCAGTGATGGGTTTGTGAGGAGGACAAAGTGAATGAGGGACAGGACCCAGTGACAGGTTCATGATGAGGACAAAGTGAATGAGGGACAGGGCCAATGGCAGGATCAAGATGAGGACAAAGTGAATGAGGGACAGGGCCCAATGACAGGATCAAGATGAGGACAAAGTGAATGAGGGACAGGGCCCAATGACAGGATCAAGATGAGGACAAAGTGAATGAGGGACAGGGCCCAATGACAGGTTCGTGATGAGGACAAAGTGAATGAGGGACAGGGCCCAATGACAGGTTCGTGATGAGGACAAAGTGAATGAGGGACAGGGCCCAATGACAGGTTCATGATGAGGACAAAGTGAATGAGGGACAGGACCCAGTGACGGGTTCATGATGAGGCCAAAGTGAATGAGGGACAGGACCCAGTGATGGGTTTGTGATGAGGACAAAGTGAATGAGGGACATGGCCCAATGACAGGTTCGTGATGAGGACAGAGTGAATGAGGAACAGGGCCCAATGACGGGCTCATTATGAAGACAAAGTGAATGAGGGACAGGACCCAGTGATGGGTTTGTGATGAGGACAAAGTGAATGAGAACCAGGGCCCAATGACAGGTTCGTGATGAGGACAAAGTGAATGAGGGACAGGACCCAGTGATGGGTTTGTGAGGAGGACAAAGTGAATGAGGGACAGGACCCAGTGACAGGTTCATGATGAGGACAAAGTGAATGAGGGACAGGGCCAATGGCAGGATCAAGATGAGGACAAAGTGAATGAGGGACAGGGCCCAATGACAGGTTCGTGATGAGGACAAAGTGAATGAGGGACAGGGCCCAATGACGGGTTCATGATGAGGACAAAGTAAATGAGGTAGAGGACCCAGTGATGGGTTTGTGAGGAGGACAAAGTGAATGAGGGACAGGACCCAATGACGGGTTCATTATGAAAACAAAGTGAATGAGGGACAGGACCCAGTGATGGGTTTGCGATGAGGACAAAGTGAATGAGAACCAGGGCCCAATGACAGGTTCCTGATGAGGACAAAGTGAATGAGGGACAGGACCCAGTGATGGGTTTGTGAGGAGGACAAAGTGAATGAGGGACAGGACCCAGTGACAGGTTCATGATGAGGACAAAGTGAATGAGGGACAGGGCCAATGGCAGGATCAAGATGAGGACAAAGTGAATGAGGGACAGGGCCCAATGACAGGTTCGTGATGAGGACAAAGTGAATGAGGGACAGGGCCCAATGACGGGTTCATGATGAGGACAAAGTGAATGAGGTACAGGACCCAGTGACGGGTTCATGATGAGGCCAAAGTGAATGAGGGACAGGACCCAGTGATGGGTTTGTGATGAGGACAAAGTGAATGAGGGACAGGACCCAGTGATGGGTTTGTGATGAGGACAAAGTGAATGAGGGACATGGCCCAATGACAGGTTCGTGATGAGGACAGAGTGAATGAGGAACAGGGCCCAATGACGGGCTCATTATGAAGACAAAGTGAATGAGGGACAGGACCCAGTGATGGGTTTGTGATGAGGACAAAGTGAATGAGAACCAGGGCCCAATGACAGGTTCGTGAAGAGGACAAAGTGAATGAGGAACAGGACCCAGTGACAGGTTCATGATGAGGACAAAGTAAATGAGGTACAGGACCCAGTGATGGGTTTGTGAGGAGGACAAAGTGAATGAGGGACAGGACCCAATGACGGGTTCATTATGAAAACAAAGTAAATGAGGGACAGGACCCAGTGATGGGTTTGCGATGAGGACAAAGTGAATGAGAACCAGGGCCCAATGACAGGTTCCTGATGAGGACAAAGTGAATGAGGTACAGGACCCAGTGATGGGTTTGTGAGGAGGACAAAGTGAATGAGGGACAGGACCCAGTGACAGGTTCATGATGAGGACAAAGTGAATGAGGGACAGGGCCAATGGCAGGATCAAGATGAGGACAAAGTGAATGAGGGACAGGGCCCAATGACAGGATCAAGATGAGGACAAAGTGAATGAGGGACAGGGCCCAATGACAGGTTCGTGATGAGGACAAAGTGAATGAGGGACAGGGCCCAATGACGGGTTCGTGATGAGGACAAAGTGAATGAGGTACAGGACCCAGTGACGGGTTCATGATGAGGCCAAAGTGAATGAGGGACAGGGCCAATGACGGGTTCGTGATGAGGACAAAGTGAATGAGGGACAGGGCCCAATGACAGGTTCGTGATGAGGACAAAGTGAATGAGGGACAGGGCCCAATGACGGGTTCGTGATGAGGACAAAGTGAATGAGGGACAGGGCCAATGACAGGATCAAGATGAGTGCAAAGTGAATGAGGGACAGGGCCCAATGACAGGTTCGTGATGAGGACAAAGTGAATGAGGGACAGGGCCCAATGACGGGTTCGTGATGAGGACAAAGTGAATGAGGTACAGGGCCCAATGACAGGTTCGTGATGAGGACAAAGTGAATGAGGGACAGGGCCCAATGACAGGTTCGTGATGAGGACAAAGTGAATGAGGGACAGGACCCAGTGACGGGTTCATGATGAGGCCAAAGTGAATGAGGGACAGGACCAAGTGATGGGTTTGTGATGAGGACAAAGTGAATGATGGACATGGCCCAATGACAGGTTCATGATGAGGACAAAGTGAATGAGGGACAGGGTCCAATGACGGGTTCGTGATGAGGACAAAGTGAATGAGGGACAGGGCCCAATGACAGGTTCGTGATGAGGACAAAGTGAATGAGGGACAGGGCCCAATGACGGGTTCGTGATGAGGACAAAGTGAATGAGGGACAGGGCCCAATGACAGGTTCGTGATGAGGACAAAGTGAATGAGGGACAGGGCCCAATGACGGGTTCGTGATGAGGACAAAGTGAATGAGGGACAGGGCCCAATGACGGGTTCGTGATGAGGACAAAGTGAATGAGGGACAGGGCCCAATGACAGGTTCGTGATGAGGACAAAGTGAATGAGGGACAGGGCCCAATGACAGGTTCGTGATGAGGACAAAGTGAATGAGGGACAGGGCCCAATGACGGGTTCGTGATGAGGACAAAGTGAATGAGGTACAGGGCCCAATGACAGGTTCGTGATGAGGACAAAGTGAATGAGGGACAGGGCCCAATGACAGGTTCGTGATGAGGACAAAGTGAATGAGGGACAGGGCCCAATGACGGGTTCGTGATGAGGACAAAGTGAATGAGGGACAGGGCCCAATGACGGGTTCGTGATGAGGACAAAGTGAATGAGGGACAGGGCCCAATGACAGGTTCGTGATGAGGACAAAGTGAATGAGGGACAGGGCCCAATGACAGGTTCGTGATGAGGACAAAGTGAATGAGGGACAGGGCCCAATGACGGGTTCGTGATGAGGACAAAGTGAATGAGGTACAGGGCCCAATGACAGGTTCGTGATGAGGACAAAGTGAATGAGGGACAGGGCCCAATGACAGGTTCGTGATGAGGACAAAGTGAATGAGGGACAGGACCCAGTGACGGGTTCATGATGAGGCCAAAGTGAATGAGGGACAGGACCAAGTGATGGGTTTGTGATGAGGACAAAGTGAATGATGGACATGGCCCAATGACAGGTTCATGATGAGGACAAAGTGAATGAGGGACAGGGTCCAATGACGGGTTCGTGATGAGGACAAAGTGAATGAGGGACAGGGCCCAATGACAGGTTCGTGATGAGGACAAAGTGAATGAGGGACAGGGCCCAATGACGGGTTCGTGATGAGGACAAAGTGAATGAGGGACAGGGCCCAATGACGGGTTCGTGATGAGGACAAAGTGAATGAGGGACAGGGCCCAATGACAGGTTCGTGATGAGGACAAAGTGAATGAGGGACAGGGCCCAATGACAGGTTCGTGATGAGGACAAAGTGAATGAGGGACAGGGCCCAATGACGGGTTCGTGATGAGGACAAAGTGAATGAGGTACAGGACCCAGTGACGGGTTCATGATGAGGCCAAAGTGAATGAGGGACAGGACCAAGTGATGGGTTTGTGATGAGGACAAAGTGAATGATGGACATGGCCCAATGACAGGTTGGGGACAAATGACAGGTTGGGGACTTTCACTTTTATGAAAACAAAGTGAAAGTGAATGAGGGACAGGACCCAGTGATGGGTTTGCGATGAGGACAAAGTGAATGAGAACCAGGGCCCAATGACAGGTTCCTGATGAGGACAAAGTGAATGAGGGACAGGACCCAGTGATGGGTTTGTGAGGAGGACAAAGTGAATGAGGGACAGGACCCAGTGATGGGTTTGTGAGGAGGACAAAGTGAATGAGGGACAGGACCCAGTGACAGGTTCATGATGAGGACAAAGTGAATGAGGGACAGGGCCAATGGCAGGATCAAGATGAGGACAAAGTGAATGAGGGACAGGGCCCAATGACAGGTTCGTGATGAGGACAAAGTGAATGAGGGACAGGGCCCAATGACAGGTTCATGATGAGGACAAAGTGAATGAGGGACAGGACCCAGTGACGGGTTCATGATGAGGCCAAAGTGAATGAGGGACAGGACCCAGTGATGGGTTTGTGATGAGGACAAAGTGAATGAGGGACATGGCCCAATGACAGGTTCGTGATGAGGACAGAGTGAATGAGGAACAGGGCCCAATGACGGGCTCATTATGAAGACAAAGTGAATGAGGGACAGGACCCAGTGATGGGTTTGTGATGAGGACAAAGTGAATGAGAACCAGGGCCCAATGACAGGTTCGTGATGAGGACAAAGTGAATGAGGGACAGGACCCAGTGATGGGTTTGTGAGGAGGACAAAGTGAATGAGGGACAGGACCCAGTGACAGGTTCATGATGAGGACAAAGTGAATGAGGGACAGGGCCAATGGCAGGATCAAGATGAGGACAAAGTGAATGAGGGACAGGGCCCAATGACAGGTTCGTGATGAGGACAAAGTGAATGAGGGACAGGGCCCAATGACGGGTTCATGATGAGGACAAAGTAAATGAGGTAGAGGACCCAGTGATGGGTTTGTGAGGAGGACAAAGTGAATGAGGGACAGGACCCAATGACGGGTTCATTATGAAAACAAAGTGAATGAGGGACAGGACCCAGTGATGGGTTTGCGATGAGGACAAAGTGAATGAGAACCAGGGCCCAATGACAGGTTCCTGATGAGGACAAAGTGAATGAGGGACAGGACCCAGTGATGGGTTTGTGAGGAGGACAAAGTGAATGAGGGACAGGACCCAGTGACAGGTTCATGATGAGGACAAAGTGAATGAGGGACAGGGCCAATGGCAGGATCAAGATGAGGACAAAGTGAATGAGGGACAGGGCCCAATGACAGGTTCGTGATGAGGACAAAGTGAATGAGGGACAGGGCCCAATGACAGGTTCATGATGAGGACAAAGTGAATGAGGGACAGGACCCAGTGACGGGTTCATGATGAGGCCAAAGTGAATGAGGGACATGGCCCAATGACAGGTTCGTGATGAGGACAGAGTGAATGAGGAACAGGGCCCAATGACGGGCTCATTATGAAGACAAAGTGAATGAGGGACAGGACCCAGTGATGGGTTTGTGATGAGGACAAAGTGAATGAGAACCAGGGCCCAATGACAGGTTCGTGATGAGGACAAAGTGAATGAGGGACAGGACCCAGTGATGGGTTTGTGAGGAGGACAAAGTGAATGAGGGACAGGACCCAGTGACAGGTTCATGATGAGGACAAAGTGAATGAGGGACAGGGCCAATGGCAGGATCAAGATGAGGACAAAGTGAATGAGGGACAGGGCCCAATGACAGGTTCGTGAAGAGGACAAAGTGAATGAGGAACAGGACCCAGTGACAGGTTCATGATGAGGACAAAGTAAATGAGGTACAGGACCCAGTGATGGGTTTGTGAGGAGGACAAAGTGAATGAGGGACAGGACCCAATGACGGGTTCATTATGAAAACAAAGTAAATGAGGGACAGGACCCAGTGATGGGTTTGCGATGAGGACAAAGTGAATGAGAACCAGGGCCCAATGACAGGTTCCTGATGAGGACAAAGTGAATGAGGTACAGGACCCAGTGATGGGTTTGTGAGGAGGACAAAGTGAATGAGGGACAGGACCCAGTGACAGGTTCATGATGAGGACAAAGTGAATGAGGGACAGGGCCAATGGCAGGATCAAGATGAGGACAAAGTGAATGAGGGACAGGGCCCAATGACAGGATCAAGATGAGGACAAAGTGAATGAGGGACAGGGCCCAATGACAGGTTCGTGATGAGGACAAAGTGAATGAGGGACAGGGCCCAATGACGGGTTCGTGATGAGGACAAAGTGAATGAGGTACAGGACCCAGTGACGGGTTCATGATGAGGCCAAAGTGAATGAGGGACAGGGCCAATGACGGGTTCGTGATGAGGACAAAGTGAATGAGGGACAGGGCCCAATGACAGGTTCGTGATGAGGACAAAGTGAATGAGGGACAGGGCCCAATGACGGGTTCGTGATGAGGACAAAGTGAATGAGGGACAGGGCCAATGACAGGATCAAGATGAGTGCAAAGTGAATGAGGGACAGGGCCCAATGACAGGTTCGTGATGAGGACAAAGTGAATGAGGGACAGGGCCCAATGACGGGTTCGTGATGAGGACAAAGTGAATGAGGCACAGGGCCCAATGACAGGTTCGTGATGAGGACAAAGTGAATGAGGGACAGGGCCCAATGACAGGTTCGTGATGAGGACAAAGTGAATGAGGGACAGGACCCAGTGACGGGTTCATGATGAGGCCAAAGTGATTGAGGGACAGGACCAAGTGATGGGTTTGTGATGAGGACAAAGTGAATGATGGACATGGCCCAATGACAGGTTCATGATGAGGACAAAGTGAATGAGGGACAGGGTCCAATGACGGGTTCGTGATGAGGACAAAGTGAATGAGGGACAGGGCCCAATGACAGGTTCGTGATGAGGACAAAGTGAATGAGGGACAGGGCCCAATGACGGGTTCGTGATGAGGACAAAGTGAATGAGGGACAGGGCCCAATGACAGGTTCGTGATGAGGACAAAGTGAATGAGGGACAGGGCCCAATGACGGGTTCGTGATGAGGACAAAGTGAATGAGGGACAGGGCCCAATGACGGGTTCGTGATGAGGACAAAGTGAATGAGGGACAGGGCCCAATGACGGGTTCGTGATGAGGACAAAGTGAATGAGGGACAGGGCCCAATGACAGGTTCGTGATGAGGACAAAGTGAATGAGGGACAGGGCCCAATGACAGGTTCGTGATGAGGACAAAGTGAATGAGGGACAGGGCCCAATGACGGGTTCGTGATGAGGACAAAGTGAATGAGGGACAGGGCCCAATGACGGGTTCGTGATGAGGACAAAGTGAATGAGGGACAGGGCCCAATGACAGGTTCGTGATGAGGACAAAGTGAATGAGGGACAGGGCCCAATGACGGGTTCGTGATGAGGACAAAGTGAATGAGGTACAGGACCCAGTGACGGGTTCATGATGAGGCCAAAGTGAATGAGGGACAGGACCAAGTGATGGGTTTGTGATGAGGACAAAGTGAATGATGGACAGGGCCCAATGACAGGTTCATGATGAGGACAAAGTGAATGAGGGACAGGGTCCAATGACGGGTTCGTGATGAGGACAAAGTGAATGAGGGACAGGACCCAGTGACAGGTTCATGATGAGGACAAAGTGAATGAGGGACAAGACCCAGTGACAGGTTCCTAATGAGGAGACGAGTTGCCAGGTACACGCTAGGTATCCAGGTATACGCCAGGTAGCCACGTACACGCAAGGTATCCATGTACACGCTAGGTACCCATGTACACGCTAGGTACCCATGTACACGCTAGGTACCCATGTACACGCTAGGTACCCATGTACACGCTAGGTACCCATGTACACGCCAGGTATCCATGTACACGCCAGGTATCCAGGTACACGCTAGGTATCCAGGTTCACGCCAGGTATCCAGGTACACGCCAGGTATCCAGGTACACGCTAGGTATCCAGGTACACGCTAGGTACCCATGTACACGCCAGGTATCCATGTACACGCCAGGTACCCATGTACACGCTAGGTACCCATGTACACGCTAGGTACCCATGTACACGCTAGGTACCCATGTACACGCTAGGTACCCATGTACACGCTAGGTACCCATGTACACGCTAGGTACCCATGTACACGCCAGGTATCCATGTACACGCCAGGTATCCAGGTACACGCTAGGTATCCAGGTTCACGCCAGGTATCCAGGTACACGCCAGGTATCCAGGTACACGCTAGTTATCCAGGTACACGCTAGGTACCCATGTACACGCCAGGTATCCATGTACACGCTAGGTACCCATGTACACGCTAGGTACCCATGTACACGCTAGGTACCCATGTACACGCTAGGTACCCATGTACACGCCAGGTATCCATGTACACGCCAGGTATCCATGTACACGCTAGGTATCCAGGTACACGCTCACCTGCTGGTAGGCGGGATCCCAGAGGCGGAAAGTGCTGGACACCGGTCGGAAATGGAAGTCCAAGTGGGGGAACCCATGTAACCATCGCACCCACCAGTCGTGCGGACCCGCCGCCATAGGTTTTCGGAGATTGTAACAAGGGACAAGGATCACACGATCACACGGGCCGGTCGGACACGTCTTCCACAGACGATGTCACATCGCTTCGAGCGGCGGACAACGCGAGAGACACTCGAGCGGCGGACACGGAAGCACACGGACGAGGAAAGGAAGGAGGACCCGCGGTGGAACAGACGGCCCACTAAAGACTGCGATGACAACGCGTACAAACGGCGGCGGACACACTCAGACAAACAGCGCCGAAGCACCAAGGCCGGACGGACAGAACGGCCCAGAATTCCCCGCGCGACGCGACTGCTGGAAATGATTTCCCAACATGCATCGCGCGCCCAACCTTCTGACTCATCGCAACTTTTCTCTGACGTCACTTTACCAAAGTCTTACAACCTTCGGGCCACGTGATCACGTCCTTCACTCGGTCGAAGCGTCGGATTCGAACTTGAGCATTTTGATCTCATCCGGCCGGGAGACCGAGACCGAGACCGAGACCGAGACCGAGACCGAGACCGAGACCGAGCCCGAGCCCGAGCCCGAGCCCGAGCCCGAGACCGAGCCCGAGCCCGAGCCCGAGACCGAGCCCGAGACCGAGACCGAGACCGAGACCGAGAGGTTCGCCCACTCCTCTCCCAGCTATAAACTTTCGTCCTGGTGTTTCACGGGCAGGGTGATTCACCAATGTGTGGTGCCGTCTCTCGGACGGACATTAACCTGGGAGTCCCGTGTGCCGACATTCGTTGATGGGCGTCCTTCACGAGGAGTGGGCCAGTTGTTATTGCCGGCAACAAGTTCATCAAACTGATCGTCAGGCCTGGCCATCCGGTTCATGAAAGACTTTCCCGCCAAAAAAAAATCTTGCTCGGCAAACCCCACGAGAGCGTGGGAATAATCTTGTCCGTTAATGAATGAAGATTCATTCATCTATCTATAATTCCAGCAATCTCTGTGTGTCTGTCTGTTTGTCTGTCTGTCTGCGACCGCCGTTTCTCGACGACCGCCGGTCCGATCTCATTGAAACTTGCCAGGAATATTGCCGGGGACCCACGGAAGTGCTTTTCAAGGTTTGATATCGATCGGACGAGCGGTTCCCAAGTTACGGCCATTTATCTGTCGATACGGTGCTATGACATCACGCATGACGTCACAATTAATGTTTGTTTATTTATTTATTTATTTGCACGATCGACGGTCCGATCTGATTGAAACTTGCCAGGAATATTGCCGGGGCCCCGCGGATGTGCTTTTCAAGGTTTGATATTAATCGGACTAACGGTTCCCAAGTTACGGCTATTTATCTGTCGACCAATGACAGGACACTGTGCTATGACGTCACGAATGACATCACAATTAATGTTTATTTATTTATTTATTCTTATTTATTTTGCACGATTGAAACTTGCCAGGAATATTGCTGGGGGCCCGCGGATGTGCCTTTTCGAGGTTTGATATCGTTCTTCGTCCATTTCAGCTGCTTCCCAAGGTTTGAAAGCTGTTTTTTCCCAAGGTTTGAATTAATTGTTCAAATTATTAATTAATCCCAAGGTTTGAATTTCCCCAAGGGAAAGAGCTGTTTCCCAAGGGTTTGAAAGCTGTTTTTTCCCAAGTTTTGAATTAATTGTTGTGCTTGGTAGACATTTGTGAATACATTTACAGAGAGAGAAGCGAGAGAGGGGGGAGTGAGAGAGAGGGGGGTGAGAGAGGAGGGGGTGAGAGAGAGGGGAGTGAGAGAGGGGCGAGAGAGAGGGGGCGAGAGACGGGGGCGAGAGACGGGGGCGAGAGAGAGGGGGGGCGAGAGAGGGGGGCGAGAGAGGGGGCGAGAGAGAGGGGCGTAACAATTCAAGAGAGGGTGCGAGAGAGGAGGGGCGAGACCAGGGGGGAGAGAGGGGGCGTCGTCATATCAATCCAGTCGTCGTTTACGAGAGTGAAGGAACGAAGCTGCACCTATGGGCCCGCACTAGTGAAGCAAATAACACAAACTCCCATCGTGTTTAGGAAAATAACCACACCGAGGACCCAGCGGAGGTACTGACTTGAGAAGACACAACTCAGTCCGAGCAGGGAATGTTACACCATGTTATACCGGGACACAACGTTCGACGTCTTGAGGATACACTTAACTGAAAGGCATCCAGGATAGCCGGCTTAACATCCCATCGGAATGGCGGAGTTGCCCAAGATGTGGCAGCCCTTGTTACCTCCTCCACCAAAGTTAGACGGATGTTATGTTTTCCCGTCTGTCTATCTGTCTATCTGTGAGCATGATGTCTCAGAAAAGTTACGGACGAGTTTTGACCAAACTTGGTGGATGAGCCGGTTCGGTGTCAAGAACAAGCCGATTCGATGTTGCTTCAGGTCCGAATCCATATCCAGCCCATCAATGGGATACAAAACGTAAACTGTTCTGCCTGGTAGACAGGTATGTGCTCTATCGAGTGCCCATCTGTATCTGAGTCTGTATCTTCATCAACAATGCACAAATGCCCAAACGATGGGGCCATTTTATGTGGTGTCCAGTGGTTGGTGGGGAAGTTGTCCAGTGGTTGGTGGGGAAGTTGTCCAGTGGTTGGTGGGGAAGTTGTCCAGAGGTTGGTGGGGAAGTTGTCCAGAGGTTGGTGGGGAAGTTGTCCAGAGGTTGTTGGGGAAGTTGTCCAGAGGTTGGTGGGGAAGTTGTCCGGAGGTTGGTGGGGAAGTTGTCCAGAGGTTGGTGGGGAAGTTGTCCAGAGGTTGGTGGGGAAGTTGTCCAGAGGTTGGTGGGGAAGTTGTCCAGAGGTTGGTGGGGAAGTTGTCCAGAGGTTGGTGGGGAAGTTGTCCAGAGGTTGGTGGGGAAGTTGTCCAGAGGTTGGTGGGGA
Organism: Eptatretus burgeri; assembly: GCF_056783735.1. NCBI lineage: Eukaryota > Metazoa > Chordata > Myxini > Myxiniformes > Myxinidae > Eptatretus > Eptatretus burgeri. Next base: position 41,299,155 of record NC_140977.1, on the reverse strand, counting down.
AGTTGTCCAGAGGTTGGTGGGGAAGTTGTCCAGAGGTTGGTGGGGAAGTTGTCCAGAGGTTGGTGGGGAAGTTGTCCAGAGGTAATCTCATTTGTATACGGGTCATTCTACCTCAGTTCACCCAAGGGTTGGCTTGCTTTGGTTGCATTTTTATGACCTTTACAACTTTGGCCGAAAATATCTCGAGAACAAAAAATACTACCCTCCAGTTTTTTTTTTGATATGTTATCGTCGACAGTATGAACTTTCATTTTCATGCAATTTCAGGTCAAAGTCACGAGGTCTTCAAGGTCAAGTGTCAGGTCAACAAATAATCCACCCCTAACTTAACTAGATCGACAAACCGATGCTGGATTTGCATTCTATGGACAATTACCTTTCCAATGACACCAAAATAATCGAGATAGGGCAAGGGGTTGCTGAGATATGAGGATTTGAATTTTGGTGGAAACGCGACATTTGTTGAAAAGGTCAAAAGTTCTCAAGGTCATATCTCGTCAACCCCTAGTCCGATTTAGCTAAAATTTTGTATGTGAACATAGACTATCATATGTAACATACATGCAAAAAAAAATTAGCCAAATCTGAGGGGGTCGGGTTACAACCCTTGGGTGGACTGGGGTAGAATGACCCATACATGGCCTTGATTGGTTAACATGACCACATTCAGACTGTCAAAAATCGTTTTTGGGGTTTATACGTTTTGAGCAATCTTTGCATTTTCGAGGAGGAATTGTACCTGCGTCAAGAGAACATTTATTACAATCTTCAAGAAATCTTGGTGTTACGTAGTTTAATACACAAAATAAACAGACATTGGGAGCTACAAGTAAGGGTAGGTTTCAGATGTTGGATTGTGTTTGGTATGAAGCTGTGAGTCTCCTTGTAAATCGATGTTAAACGTGCTTTGATGTCTGTCTGTCTCTGTCTGTGTCTCTCTCTGTCTCTCTCTCTCTCTCTCTCTCTCTCTCTCTCTCTCTCTCTCTCTCTCTCTCTCTCTCTCTCTCTCTCTCTCTGTCTCTGTCTCTGTCTCTGTCTCTGTCTCTGTCTCTGTCTCTGTCTCTGTCTCTGTCTCTGTCTCTGTCTCTGTCTCTGTCTCTGTCTCTGTCTCTGTCTCTGTCTTTCTTTATTTTCGGGTTCGTTTTTCGTATTTCCGTTTTTCGGGTGTGGTGTCATTGTCGCTGTGTGCAGCTGCTCTGTGTTGTGATGAGTTGTCAGTGTATTTTTGTCCTCTCCTGCCACCCACCTTCCTCCCTTCATCTGTAATGATATTATGAATTATATGCTTGCTTGATTGCCTGTATTCCTCTGGCCTGAACGTGTGTGCGCATGCTCCAATAAATCCAGCAGTTGGTCCATGCAAGGTGATCCTATTCATGTCCGTCATCATTACATGGTGTCAGAAGTGGGATACGAACCCATGCCTCCATATGGAGACCAGAACATGGTGTCAGAGATTCGGGATTTTCTTCATCAACAGTGATGGAATTTTTAACCGCCTGGTTATCTCCGGCTAGTTGGGAATGTAGCTGAGAACTGGCGACGCTGGAGTAAGGACCTTGACTGGCATCTTGAGGCTGCCGACCTCGAGTCGACGAGCAACGGTCAAAAGGTCGCAATCTTGCTGAACTGTGCTGGGCCAGATGCTGTGGATGTATACGAGAACCTCCCATTTGAGTCAGCGGTCGCTTCGAAGATGTTCAAAACTGTCAAAGAGGCATTCGACACGTACTGCAATCAGCGGAAGAACCTTGTCCATGAGCGATTCAAGTTCTGAGAATTTGCCGAGTCTGAAGGTCAGTCATTCAAGTCGTACTTGAACAGGCTGCGCATTACGGTGAAGGCATGAAATTTGCCGAGACTGAAAACATGATCAGGGATAAAGTCATTTTTTCCTCGCAACCTCACCTTAAAAGAACGTGTCTTACGTGAACTGAGACTGACTTTAGAAAAAGCTACAACTCTGTTTGGCTGCCGAGTCGAGTTGATGACATGTAAGGGCCATGACGTCGACTCCAACATCGGCCGCTTACACCGGGCTTTCCCAAGATATTGACTTGATTCGCCGCCAGGGGCGCTGCAGTCTCAAGTCTCCTGGCAAGGGTCCTTTTGCACCCAAGCATGGGTCGACCAAAAGCAATAAGCACACCCAAAATCGTGGGAACTGCGGGCGTATTCATCAACCTCGCCAATGCCCTGCCTTTGGGAAATGCTGCAGGAACTGTAATAAGCATAACCATTTTCTAGAGGTCTGCCGACAATCCAAGCGTGTTCATGCATTGGTGACGAGCACGACATCGACCGAACTGCCATCTCTTAGTGACTGTCATGGTACATTGATGGCTTGTCTACACTGCTGGTAGGAGACATGCAGGTCATGAAGCCAGACGTCTCTTGGTTTGCGAACATCAACATCAATGGCCATAGGGTAAAAGTGAACGTTGACTGGAGCACAGGTATCGATAATCCCTCGCAGAATATTCAATTCCATGGAAAAGTCAGTCAAGACTATTCACTCAATGATCCGATTGAAAAGCTATCATGGAGGCACCGTCCCTCATCATGGAGTGGCCAAACTGCAATGCTCTGCTGGGTCGTCAACGGGGTACTTCGACTTCTATGTGGTCGACACCAAAGCGCCTCCTATTCTCAGTCTTCACGCGTCGACATGCCGAGGTCTTATCCAGAAAGCCCAACAGTCGCTTGCTATCTGTCGAGGCTGTGACGTCAGTGGCCTCTACACAGCCTGACCTTACACTGGACAAAGTCAAGGCTGATTATGCAGATTTGTTCACTGGCCTGGGGAAGTTCGACACACCGTACCACATTGAACTGGATCCGTCCATTCAGCCAGTCATCGAGCCACCTCGTCGTGTTCCTCAGCCTACGTGAGCGCTTGAAGGCCAAACTGCTTGACATGGAGGCACAGGGTATCATTTCGAAGGTGGACGGACCAACGGACTGGGTGCATAATCTTGTCGCCGTCGAGAAGAAAGATAAATCGTTCCGTTTGTGTCTCGTCCCCAGGAATCTCAACAAGGCCATGAAGCGTGAGCACCACCCCATCCCTACAACAGATAAAATCATGGGTCAGTTCGCCGGAAAGAGGGTCTTCAGTATATTTGACTAGAAGGACTCTTTCTGGCAGGTTCAATTAGATCAAGAGAGTACCCTCAAGTGCACTTTTAATTTTCTTCTGGGGCGTCGTTGTTTTAGCCGTCTACCGTTTGGTGTGACGTCAGCCAATGAAGTTCTTCAAGAGAGGAAGGAGAGCACATTTGGAGACATTGATGGGGTCTTTTGCATCGCAGATGACATGATTCTTGCTGAAACCACCCTTACTGAGCACTACGCCATCGCACGCAAGGTACTGGACTGTGCACGACAGAAAAATGTCAAATTCGACCCAAACAAGATCCAGTGGAAGGTTGCAGAGGTAAAATACATGGGTCATGTCCTCACCTCTGCTGGGGTTCACCCGGATGAAGACAAGGTGCAAGCCTTGTTGGAACTGCCAACTCATCAGTCACGTCTGGAGCTGCAGCGAGTTCTGTGTGTGGTTAATTACCTCGGTCGGTTCATACCCAACATGTCGACCATCACAACATCATTGCGTCAGCTGCGCCAGTCAGGTCAGGTTCGATCTGTGACCTGCTACAGGTACCATGTAAACCTGTACTAACCTGTTCCATGGTCGGGTTGTCGGCGACTAAACCGTCTCCCCCACCAGGTTTTCTGGTGAGGAGGGTGTTTGGATATGGACACCCAGCAGGATTAAAAACAAAACCTGTCAAAGGGCGGAGGAGCTCCTTGTGAGCCAACGGCCATCCATATCTAGTGCCCAACTGTGTCTGCGGACGTCCTCCTGCAGTTGGGTCACTTCTTATTAGGAGGTTGGTGGCAGGATTTGCACTCCGGACACCGTAAAACCCTTCATTCCGCAAAACGCAAAAACGCAAAAAAATCTGAAAACCCACTCCGTGGGAGTACCTCCTGTGCAGCTTCCCTTCGCAGGGCAGCTCACCGGATGACGGGATTGGGGCAAAGCCTTTGGGACCCCCAATCTTTGATGATAGGAGGGAAACCACGGGGTAACATCCCTGGGTCAGATTGCGGGAGAGTGTGTCGGAGTGGTGCTGAGGTGTCGTCCACCAGACGGCGGTCTCCTTGGGTTAACCTGAGGCGGTCCCTTCGGGTGGGTGCCTGGAATGTCCTATCCCTAAGAGAGGATGATCACCTGTCTCTGTTATCATCTGAGCTCAAGCGTTTGGACATCGGGATTGCAGCTCTCTCTGAGGTTCGGAGACCGGATTGCGACGAGATAATGGTGGGTGGTTACACCTACTATTGGTCTCGTCGCTCTGATGGTTACCATACCCAAGGAGTTGCTGTAGCTCTGTCCAATTACCTGACCCCAATGATAATTGAGGTAACACCGGTCAACGAGCGTAATATGAGATTAAGGATTCGTCACTCCTAAGGTGTCATTTCCCTGGTCTCTGTTTATGCTCCGACTGAGGCGAGTGATCTCACCGTGATCGATGCATTCTACACCACGCTCGAGTCTGTGGTTGATCAGTGCCCCAGACGAGATACACTTCTAGTCTTGGGGGATTTCAATGCATCGACTGGAACTGATAGGGACGGTTATCAGGTGTGTGTTGGTCCCCATGGGTCAGGAACTATGAACCAGAATAGCACTAAGTTCCTTGACTTTGCAAGAAGTCATGGACTTAGGGTGGCTGGTTCATGGTTTCAGCGCCCACAAGCTCATCGCTGGACTTGGTATTCCAACGCTGGCGGTGTGGCAAAGGAGATTGACCATGTCCTCATTGACGGTCGTTGGAGGATGATCCAGAACTGCAGGGTCTACCGGAGTGCTCAGTTCCTCAATACTGACCACAGGCTTGTTGTAGCAACTCTAAAACTGCACCTTAAATTCTGGAGAATGGTACCATCCCAGCCTAGGCTTGATGTTGCCAAGCTCAGGGATGAGAGAGTAGCTGAGGAGTTTGCGAACAGGCTGAGTGGACACTTGGGCGGTCTGGGTGCTTTGGGGGGTCCTGAAGAGTTGTGGAGCGCCTTCAAGACCACCGTCCTTGATGTTGCCGGTGGATGCCTTGGAGCTCACCGTAGGGCAAAGAAGAATTTGTCTCTCAAGGGACACTGGATACCATTGACCAGAGGGCCAGGCTGAATGGCAGAGCTGTGCTGTTCAGGGAGCTGAGGCATAAAACTGTACGTGCACTGAGGGTGGACTAGGAGGCCTATGTGCGAGGAATCTGTGAGGGGGTAGAGCATCACCTGTGGACAGGTGATTTTCGTCCTGCTTACAGGGGAATTCGCGCATTACGTTCATCCAAGCCCATCCCTCGGAGCACTGCAGTTCGAGCAGAGAGTGGTAGGCTCTTGACAGAGGAGTCTGAAGTGAAGGCCCGCTGGGCCGGTTACTTTGAGCGGTTGTACCAGGCTGATCCCCCAGCTGTCAAGTTGGACGTCAAGGGTGTTACAATCCCTGTTGCTGACCCTCGAATCAACTGTGGTCCACCTACGCTTGTGGAAACACGGGCTGCGGTGAACCAGTTGAAACGGGGCAAAGCTCCAGGGATCTGTGGCATCCATCTTAAGGCTGGTGGAAATGCTGCACTCGTGTCGTTGCATGCAGTTTTGTGCTCTGCCTGGAACACAGGCATCATCCCAACTGACTGGAAGAGGGGCCTTGTTGTCCCTCTCTGGAAAGGGAAGGGTGATCGCCAAGACTGCAACAACTACCGAGGGGTGACGCTGCTCTCAGTGCCAGGCAAGGTCTTTGCTCGGATAATTCTTGATAGGGTTCGCCACCATCTGCTTGAGCACCAGCGTCCAGAGCAGTCAGGCTTTACACCAAAGAGGTCAACGATTGACCGTATCCTTGCCCTTCGTGTCCTCACCGAACGCAGACGAGAGTTTCGGCAGGGGCTGCTTGCAGCCTATGTTGATCTCTGTAAAGCGTTCGATTCAGTGAATCGGGATGTCCTCTGGAGGATTCTTGGTCTTCGTGGGGTGCCACCAAAACTGATCGATCTGATGTCTGAACTCTACTCTGGTGCTGAGAGTGCTGTGAAGTGTGGTGGTACCATCTCTGACTTATTTCCAGTTGTTACTGGAGTTCGTCAGGGATGTGTCCTGGCCCCCACACTTTTCAGCACTTGTATGGACTGGATTTTAGGGAGGATGTCGGAGAGATCAAGTTGCGGTGCATCGTTTGGGAATGTCAAGATCTCAGACCTTGATTTTGCAGATGATGCAGTCATCTTTGCGGAGACTTTAGACATCCTCTTGGGGGCCCTCGAGGTGCTGAATGAGGAGTCGGAGCCGTTGGGATTACAGGTTTCTTGGGTCAAAACTAAGATCCAGGCTTTCGGTGACATCTTGGATGCTGCTGTCCTGTCTGTGTCTGTTTGTGGTGAGGATGTTGTCGTGGAGAGATTCACTTACCTTGACAGTGATATTCATGTCTCTGCTGGCTGCGAGTCAGAGGTCAATAGACGTCTGGGTCGGGCCTGGGGAGTCATGGATTCACTGGATCATGGGGTGTGGCGCTGCCGGTACCTGTGCGGGAGGACGAAAGTCTGAGTCTTCAGGTCCTTGGTACTTCCAGTCTTGCTCTATGGGTGCGAGACTTGGACTCTGACCAAGGATCTGAGACGGAGACTTAATTCCTTTGGTACCAGGTCTCTTCGGAGAATCCTTGGCTATCGCTGGTCGGATTTTGTGTCCAACGAGCGGTTGCTAAGAGAGACTCGGATGAGATTTGTTACCTGCATAGTCCGTGAGCGTCAGTTGCGGCTGTATGGACATGTGGCTCATTTTCCTGACGCTGATCCTGCTCACCAGATTCTCTCATCGAGGGAGTCTCATGAGTGGAGGAGGCCAGTGGGCCGACCACATGCCTCATGGTTGCAACAGGTTGACCATCATCTCAAGGAGATGGGGATGGGCCTGGCATCTGCCTGGGGGATGGCCAGACAGAGGCCCCTGGAGTACCGGCGGAAAGTGGACGCAGCGACGCGCTGTTCTGGCACATGCTCCCATACCTGACCTGACCTGACCTAAAGAAAGATGCAACCTGGGAATGGCATGCAGAGCATGATGCAGCATACCAGCTGATAAAATCCTCAATTGCCAAGCGCACGGTATTGAAGTTCTTTGATCCCGCAAAGCTAGCAGTCCTTCAAACTGCTGCATCTTCAGCTGGGTTAGGCGTGCACCTGCTGCAGGATGGGCATCCTGTAGTATCTGCCTCTCGGTCTCCAACACCTGCCGAATAGAACTGCACCCAGATGGAGAAGGAAGTTCTTGGTATCGTATTTGGGGCAGAGCATTTTCATCAGTACATCTACAGGTTTGACACGACCGCACACACCAACCACAAGCCACTGGTGGCTATCGTCAAGAAGCCACTGCATCTGCTCTCACCCAGACTTCAGCTCATGATGCTTTGACTTCTCCGATACACTGTGTCAGTGCAGTTTGTCCCAAGAAAGTATTTATACATCGTTGATACACTCTCCAGAGTACCATCTGGCTTGCCACGACACGATCAGATGCTGGAAGATGACATACACCTTCAATTGGTCACTGAGATTTCAGTCAGCACTGGCAGAATGAAGATACTGCAACGTGAGACAACTAGATCCAGTGCTTCAACAGCTCAGCAAGGCTGGCCTGTGCATCGAGTGAAAGTGTCTCTGATGGTGAAACTGTTCTGGCCTGTTCGGGAGAACATCCATCAGTCTAAAGGTTTGCTGTTCTGTGGTGAGCGGATCATCGTTCCAATGCAACATGACATACTGGCTCTAATTGACGAAGGGCATCTCAGAGCGGGAAAGTGCAAGGCGCGGGTAAGACCCATTTTGTACTGGCCAGTTATGTCAAGAGACACAGAATCATGTGTTGCTGAGTGTGGGGTCTGTGACAGATTTTGGCCTGTTAATCAGAGAGAGCCACTCATCCCGCACAGCGTCCCTGATCGCCCATGGCAGAAGCAGGGTGCCGATATATTTCACTTCAGTGGAAAAGACTATCTCATCCTGATGGACTACTTCTCAAAATTTCCTGAGGTGTCACAGCTGTACGGGCTTACGGCCACTGCGATCATATCAGCAATGAAAGCAAACGTTTCCCACAATGGCGTACCAGAAGAGGTATTCGCCGACTAATGTTCTCTTTGATAGCACAGAAATTAAGGACTTTAGACACGAATGGGACATAATGTTCACAAACTCATCCCCAACTTATCTGCAATCCAATGGTCAAGCTGAGCGTGCGATTCAGACAATGAAACAGGCTTTGCGAAAGGCACATGAAGATGGTGCTGACATTCAACTAGCAATCCTTGCCTCCCGCAACTCTCTTATTAGCGGAATGACACTCTCTCCAGCTCAACTCTTGATGAACAGGAGGCTAAGGGATAAATTACCTGTTCACAGTGAAAGCCTCCAGCCAGGTGTTATATCAGATGCTTGTCAGGACCGTCAGAGGCAGTACACCAAATTATTTGAAAGAGGGGTGAAACCTCTTACGGAGATCCAAGTACGTGATGCTGCCCACATCAAGTCCAGACAGGGCTGGATACCTGTAGTCGGATCTTGCAAACTTTCTGCATCAATATCTTACCTCGTTCCCACGGCCAACGGTAGATCGCATTGCCGCAACAGGTGACACCTGCAAAAATCTCCATCTGAGCCAGTGACCATTCTCCCACTTCCGGACGTTGGAGAATTAAACATTCCTCTCGACTCGAGAGGAAGTTCAGAGCACCGTCGACATGACACCAACACCACCTTCAAGCGCTGAGAACTCCCAATTTCCTCAACCCGCCCGAGCCTCAGATCACAGCGCTCCAGGGCCTTGCCTCAAAGGCTGTAGGACTACGTTCTATCATAATCATATAGCGTGGCTTTTGAGTCTTCGTTAGCTGGTTATAAAATTTGTTTTTGCTATTTTTAATGGAACATAAACCTGCTTTTGCTATTTTCAGTCTTTCACTTCATACTGAAAGGGGAGACGTAATGATATTGTGAATTATATGCTTGCTTGATTGGCTGTATTCCTCTGGCCTGTACGTGCGTGTGTGCGCATGCGCCAATAAATCCGGCAGTTGGTCTACGCAAGGTGATCCTATTCGTGTCCGTCGTCATCCCGATGTGTTTTTGACGTTTTTCTTTTCACTTCTCTCCACCTTTGCCTTCGAGAGAGAGAAAGATTGAGAGCGGGCCTACTCTGAGTGCGGCCTACCCGCTTTTACGACGCTTTGTAAGCCTGTTTGCTTAGAATGCGTTTTTGTTACTTATTTTAGTTTTTAAGTTATTTAAGTTTGGTACCTTCTTGTCTGGTAGAGACAAGAAGGGAGCAGATAATATCGCCATCATGGCGAATGCACCCTCTCGTAGTGATGCGTGCGAGGGATTAACCAGGAAGCACGCGTTTGTGTGTGTGTGCCTCCTGGAGGAGTTCCTGTGGATGACATTATCCTCGTGGTTGGAAATATCATTGGTGATGAAAATATTTGTGCCGCATCGCGTATGAACCAGAAAGTTGTTTTTGTTTTTGACGTTTCACTTGTCCATGAGGTCGTGAGAACGGAAATAACCATGGCGAGCGGTTATTTTATGATGGCGGCGCCGTTGATAACCCCCGCGACGAGAGTAGTAATATCTAATGCTCCACCTTTCATATCTCATGATAAGATCATGTCCGTATTATCCCGTTATGGGAAAATGGTTTCCAGAATGTCCATGATTCTTCTTGGTTGGCGGAATGAACGTGTGAAGCACGTAATGAGTTTCCGAAGGCGGTTTATATGGTCCTTCCAGACCATGGGGAAGATATAGGACTCAACATCTCATTTAAAATCTATTTCGAGGACATTAATTAGCAAATCTACGCATAGTCCGCTGCCTATTTAACAACGCCTCATGCACCTGATGTGACAAAACAGGCCACACCAATGCCTGCAGAGTGTAAGGAGGAGATTACCTCGTGCAGGATGTAAGGAGGAGATTACCGGTCCTCTTCCAGTTAACGTGCCCAATGACAAAGAGGTTACCGTAACTCCACCAAGTAACCTTCCTACAAACAAACTGATTGAACAAACAAACTAATTGAATGTTGAACAGACTAATGAAACGGATCCCCCGGAAAAGTGCAATGAGTCTCAAACTGTACAAGAGTGTGCATCCATGACTCGCACGGATGAGGTCGATGATGTAGTTCAAGCTGTTAATGGGTCCGTGAATGATACTCCATTGATCCAAGCAAGTGAAACCGAACAAACTGTGGCCCAAGATTATTACACCCATTTCGTAAATGAACGTGTAAATGTGAAGCCACAGAAGTGTGGGAAGCTGCTGGATTAACGACTCTTAAAATAAAAATAGCTCAGAATATAGACCCGGACCCCAGTGGAGCAATGTCTGATTCAACCGAATCAGATGAGGAGATAGACCAGGAATTAAAATTAAAACCAGGAATTGCAGCTGAATCTTGCCTCTTTTAGGAGGTGATAAAGGGCCGTTTTATTTCCATTGAACTGGTGATTAATAACTTAAAATTTATCATTTTTCGCTCGCCTGTTCGAAGAACAGAGAGCTATAGCGATACCCCCGGCATGAGCGTGAGCGTCAGTGTCAGCGTGAGCGTGAAAATGTGAAAATTTTTGGTGGAAGTTATTTTTTCCTAATGTTTTTATCTACCACACTATTTTTTTTTATACGCCATATATATATATATATATATATATATATATATATATATATATATATATATATATATATATATATATATATATATATATATATATATATATATATATATCGGGCGTATTATGTGTCGTCCGTCCGTTCCTGTCCGCACTCTAACTCCCAAAGTTTTGAACTTTCACCTTTCATATTTGGTACATAGGTACAGATTGTGGAGACGGTGTGTCGTGACATGTGTTCATCATCTAAAGTGGTCGCCATGGCAACCAGGATGCTGTTTTCCATCCGTTCCTGTCCGCACTCTAACTCCCAAAGTTTTCAACTTTCACGTTTCATATTTGGTACATAGGTAGACTGTGGAGATGGTGTGTCGCGACATAAGTTAGTCATCTAAAGTGGTTGCCATGGCAACCAGGATGCTGTTTTCCATGTAGTAGCACAATTCTGTATATACCTTCTTGTTCGGGCGTATATTGTGCTCACTTGCGCTCTTACTGATTACAATGTACAAATACATATATTGCTTTAAAATTATTTGGATCAGACCAGTGCAATGCTTTATAAAAAAAATATTAATTATTACACGAGTCTTTTAAAAACGATAAATGTAAAACAGGCGAGCATTGGGCGGCTTTGACACCAACTCTGGTTAATATCTACGAGACAACCCGTGAACCTGTTGGGTTCCCGTTGTGACAGCGGTTGATAAAAATATCATTTCAAAAAAAGCAAGGACAAATGTGTCCAAGAGCCACGTCCTAAAGGTTTTGTTTTCACCAGAAGAAGAAGAAGAAGTTTTCATTGAAATCGCATGTGGAGTTTCAGAGAAGTTGAAAGTGTTTGTGGACAGACGGATGGGCGATGTGCCATCCCATAAGATCCCCGGAATTATGTTCCAGGTGAGCGAATAATGGGAGTAACTAGGCTGCAAAAATAAGGAAAACCCTTGGAGTGAAACACACAATAACAGAATATAACACAAATAAGGCTTACATTCTTTGGGCCCATTCAAAGGATGCCCCAGAAAAGCCTTCCAAAAATCCTCATAAAAATAAGAGTCAATGGCACCAGATCAAATAGATGGATGGGTTGCATCAAGGCAGATTGCAGTGCCACAAGTAACGTCGCTGGCAGATCTTTGGCTCAAGATCGAAGTCTGTGGCAACAGATCATCATTTTAGAACAGATGGCAGGACAGGGAGCAGCGATCGCTGCACCTGTCGACGCCATAACTAACTAAAGTTGGAGTCATCAGGATGAACCTGGATGGAATTTTAGTTTCAGCTGCTACTCCACTAACCTCAAACTCATCCAAGTGCAGCCAAGTGAGCCTTACAGAAAACTTTCTGCAAGAAGTCACTTCTCCCGAGACAGATCGACCAAGAAAGAGAAATAAAGAGTAAAAGAGATTTTCGGGGGTATATGCACGCACCTTGAGGCTTCCTTCCCTTTGGTGTACATATTGTTGTTTGTGGTGCCGAACCCAGCTTGTCCTCTAACGACTGCAATCCAAGGTTTGCACTTTGCGAGTATGAATGATCATACTGGTCGGTTACCACTCAATTGGATCTTTGTCAGTTGGTGTCTGTGACTTCTGAGTGATGTTTTCGTGATCACATCAACAGCGTAACGTTTTTGAAACTTGTATTTCAAATAAACAGATACAAAGTCAAATGAGGAAGTTCACCATTACAATTCAATGTCCAATAACGATTCCCACATTGTCGTTTCTGCCCAGTGTCTCTGTCCTGGCAGCGCAATTCACACATGTTCACCTCGTCCACCAGAGCTGTTGAAGGATTGAGTCTTGTCGCGTTTTTCTCTCTCGTACGCTGGCCCGTCCAGGATGATTGAAGAGCTCAAAGGAATTATTTCCTGAAACTCAATCTTAATGAGTTTTAATCAACCTGATCATAATTGGCTCCAAGCGTTAACAAATGCTCTGGACATCAACACCTCGTTCACTCAGTTAAATACAGGGACGACCAATGCACACGTCACATCACCCGTCTCTCTACACCTCCCTCTCGTGGGTTTATATAGTATCACAAAACAATCCCGTGCCTTCCAGTAACTGTGATTCTAGTCTATTCGGGAAGTTTCGTCTAAGAACATTCCAGCATCTTCACGAATCTCACCAGGCATTGTACAGTACAATACTGCCATCTACAGCAAAAATTAGCTCATTACATCAAGCAGTTTATATTACAACCGATCCATGCTACAGCAAACTTATAACATGTAACGGTCAAATTTACTTGTTCATGTATGGGCATTTACTAATGCTTATTCACAAATACCATAACATCTAGCTTTTAACTCACAGAGATGAAAGAAAAAGCAAAAACTAGAATGAACTTCTGAAGTACCTGGCATTGCCCGAGGAAATTCAAGCAATATGTATTAAAATATTTCCTTGGATGACAAATTTAGGAATGGTGTTCTTTTGGTTTTGTATGAATTACCAATCTTGGGTGTGGCAAAAAGCACTTAGACTTGTCGTGAAATGCTTCACCTTCTCAGGATGCCCATCACCCCCCTCCCCCACTTCCCGTTACTACTACCAATGCCCAACATGCTACCATGGAGGCTGCTTGTCTTGCATGTTGATCCTCAAGCCGAGCCTGTGTCTGCTCTTGAGTGCCATGTGACTTGCAAACTGCCATTCTCTTTATATCTGATTTGTTTTTGTATCTGATTTGTTTCTGCCCTTCAGGGGTCTGTTCTTTTGTTTGTTTTTGTTTTGTGGCATTTGGCGGTAAAGTTTTGATGCAAGTAAGGTAGGTTAAAATATTTCTTAACAGAAGTGTTCCTTTGAGAGTTCCTTTGAAAGTTGACTCAAAGTCAGAATCGAAAATATTTTGGGAGCTGGTAGTTACCCCCATCACTCACACATAAAGTTACACCCATGACTTACATGCAATGTTCCCCAGTTACCCCCCACCCCCCACAAAAAAGTCAGTTTTCATGACCTGGGAATGCAAAATAAAAAATAAAAATTAAGTCATTAACATCAGTAGTTGAGCCCATGTAATTTCTGTGCAACAGGCAGGGAGGATGACAGGTGGGGGAACACGAACATGGTGGCGTTATAATAAATCTAGAGGCGCAATGCGCTCTAAATGATGCTTTCCACAGCTATCTCCATTTGTGCGAGTGAGACCACCCAAAGTATTTTAGCGAACATCTTAACATACCAATCTTCGTGATGCGGTGGATTAAAGTTTAAAAAGCAACCGGCAGATTGTATCAAGACAGAAGGATTAGACGTCGGGGAGAAACGTACCAAGGGAATACACAGTTTCCGTTATTACCTTGAACACATAACATGACCTCAACATATGATCTTCACAATACATATTACTCGATCGTGGCAGTGTGCAAGCTACATACTCACTCGATGCCTCAACATGGAAGTGTTATAATAAACCTGTGTGAAGCAAACTTTTTAATAACAGGCACATGTGTAAACACCATAATAATTAAATTGTGTTGTTGACAACAAGTCACGACAACCTCAACATACAATCTTCACAACACATTACTGATCGCTCCCGGGAAAAAAATGCAGGCAGTGCATTAGCACATGACCCGATCGAGGCCTGAATGCCAATTGCAGTATCTGATTTTACTTTTTCAATTATTTTCCCCAAACATTGCCATGGACCTTCCTCTGGATGAAAGAAGAAGCTATGCAAATTTGAGTTGCACTGGTTCATGCAGGGTGCAAATGCATAAATAAACAAACAAACACAAACGAACAAACTTTCTTCTTGTATATTGGATTTATATTAACAGTTTGGTTGGTGGGGACGAAGCTGGATAGGATTCGGGTTTCAGTTGCTACTCCTCGACCCTAAATCCAAATGAGCCAAGTGAGCCTTCTTCAAAATAAAAAATAAAAAAGAACCCAGATCAAAAGAAAAAATTCTGGCTGCCAGACCATGCATCCGATCAGGTTGAAATTTAAAACCTGTAATCCACATCACCACGAGATCAAAATTGTGAAGTTTTCACATCGATTGATGAAGTGGTTCAAAAGAAATAATTTTGTCAAGATTTTCGCTCAATACAATATGGCTGCCAGACCATGTGACCTATCAATTATTCGTGAACACCCTGGTATCGCTAAGGCTTGGGGAACACGTGTGTGAAGTTTCCCCTCGATCTGTCCAGCCGTTCTGGAGAAGAAGATTTTTTATAGGTTTTTGGATAAATACAATATGGCTGCCAAACCATGTGACCCATGGCGTCATAGGTGTGAACGTTTTGTTCCTCATGGATAGGCGGTCATACATGTAAAGTTTTGCCTCGATCTGTTTGGCCATTTCATAGAAGATTTTTGAAGGTTTAAAAATAAACAGATGTTTGGTACTACAAAACTTTAATATTGATAAAAACAAACACGAAATAATAGTATAGCTTTTCGTGCTGCACTCTTCAGGTAAAAAAAAAACCCATCCCCCCTCTCTCCAGGATGCGGTTGCAAACATCAATCATCGACGAACTCTGCTCCAGCCAATGGGAGCTCGAGGTGAAGATGATGAGCCAACCAATGGGTGTTCGGATTAACCGTGACATCATTACAGTTGAACCAATCAGTGTCTACCTTATTGAGACCTGCGTATAAAGCACGCGCCTTCACTTCCTCCTTCACTTGCTGCAATTTTTACCCGAAAGAGTGCAGCATGAAAAGCTTCGGTCACTATCATGTCGTGTTTGTTTTTATCAATACTAGTACGTGTCCGTACGTGCATGCCCGTACGTGCGTGGCCGCATGTGCAAAAAAAAAAAAACTTTCAAACCGCTTGCCAGAAACAACCACACAGGCCATTCCTTCGCTCTCATGTGCCTGTACGTGCGTGGCTGTACATGCAAAAAATTTTTTTTTAAATCTTTCAAACCGCGAACCAGAAACAAATACACAGGCCGTTCCTTCGGTCTCACGTGCCCGTACATGCGTGACCGTACGTGCAAACCAAAAAAAAAAACTTTCAAACAACCACACAGGCCGTTCCTTCGTTCTCGTAAACGACGACTGGATTGGGGCATTGTGTTTATCTATAAATGCGCATAAGAAATCGAGAAATTATTAGAATACAGAAAGTCATCACTATCCAGAAGGAGTGCGTGCCCGTACAGAATGTTCACATCATTCCACGAATTATCGCTTTCATTGAAGTAACAACTGCTGTGATACTTACACACACAGAGTTAATTAAAATCCAAATTAAAATCAAGTTTACCTCCCTTTGTCCTTGCTTGCTATGACATTCGCTGCCATTGACCATTTCCACTCCTACGCCATGGTAACTAAATGGCGCCCTTTCCCCATCGGCCACGCATACGCAGCAACGTGTCTTGTCATTGGTTTGATAAATAAACAGCTGCAGCAACGTGTCTTTTCATTGGTTTGGTAAATAAATGGCCATAACTTGGGAAGCACTTGTCCGATTAATATCAAACCTTGAAAAGGCACATGATCAGGTCCCCAGCAATACACCTGGAAAGTTTCAATTAGATCGGACCAGTGGTTGTCGAGAAACAGTGGTCACAGACACACAGACACAGACACACACAGAGATTTCTGGAATTATAGATAGATTTAGGTTTAAAAAAACAACTATGGCTGCTGAATCACGTGACCAATGACATCATCATGTTTTTTTTTATCTGTGGACCAATTTATCCCTAGATGACCCACAAAAAATTTCAATCTGATCGGATGCAGCGTTCTACGTATGCAATTATGACCTCATAATGAAAGCACCTATGACATCATAAACAAATCACACTTATTCCCCACGTGAGGTACTTGCCATGTGCCAAGTTTCAATTGTTTCCTTGTCGTTTCGGAGATACAGTGGTCCAAAGTTTTTCCTTTTTTCCAACGTGGCTGCCACACCACGTGACATATGACGTCATAATTATCAATAAAACATTCTATATGAGTAGTCAGCCGCTCCTGTGGTGAAAATTTTGTGTCAATCCGACAAAACAAGTGACGTCATCGTCGGCCGGCCGCGCACCGGCCAACGCAGCAACGTGTCTTTTTTATGTTGAGGGTTTAATGGCGCTGTCAGAGCCAAGGAGGCTCTATCCACGCCACGCACCAGAATCTGGTCAAACTCGCCTACAGCCACAGCCCTACAGCCACAGCCCTACAGCCACAGCCCTACAGCCACAGCCCTACAGCCACAGCCCTACAGCCACAGCCCTACAGCCACAGCCCTACAGCCATAGCCATACAGCCATAGCCCTACAGCCACAGCCCTACAGCCACAGCCCTACAGCCACAGCCCTTCAGCCACAGCCCTACAGCCACAGCCCTACAGCCATAGCCCGACAGCCATAGCCCTACAGCCACAGCCCTACAGCCACAGCCCTACAGCCACAGCCCTACAGCCATAGCCCTACAGCCACAGCCCTACAGCCATAGCCCTACAGCCACAGCCCTACAGCCACAGCGCTACAGCCATAGCCCTACAGCCACAGCCCTACAGCCACAGCCCTACAGCCACAGCCCTACAGCCATAGCCCGACAGCCATAGCCCTACAGCCATAGCCCTACAGCCACAGCCCTACAGCCATAGCCCTACAGCCATAGCCCTACAGCCACAGCCCGACAGCCATAGCCCTACAGCCACAGCCCTACAGCCATAGCCCTTCAGCCATAGCCCTACAGCCACCCTGTGAGGATTCCAGCGCCTTTAATGCCGAAAATGAGTCCGAGAGGATAACTGCACTAAGAGGATTGAACTCAATTATCCATTCCATAGCTAGGACGATTACAAATAGTTCCATCGAAGAAACTAGAAAATGGTCGGTTTACCGAAAAGCCCTGACCACACGGACATCCGAGATACATGATGAGGCCGAGGGAGAGAGAGGGAGGGGTTTTTAGAGGGGCATCATCGAGAGAGAGGGCATCATCGAGAGAGGGCATCATCGAGAGAGGAGCATCATCGAGAGAGGGACATCAACGAGAGGAGCATCAACGAGAGAGGGGCATCATCGAGAGAGGGGCATCATCGAGAGAGGGGCATCATCGAGAGAGGGGAATCATCGAGAGAGGAACATCATCGAGAGAGGGGCATCATTGAAAGAGGAGGGGGAGCACACGGACCGCGATATGTCAGAGCATTCCTTCCCCACCGTGTCCTGTCATTGGTTTGGTAAATAAATGGCCATAACTTGGGAACCACTTGTCCGATTAATATCAAACCTTGAAAAGGCACATGATCAGGTCCCCAGCAATATACCTGGCAAGTTTCAATTAGATCGGACCAGTAGTTGTCGAGAAACAGCGGTCACAGACACACACACACACACACACACACACACACACACACACACACACACACACACACACACACACACACACACACACACACACTCCATTTATCATAGATTATAACAAGCCATCACAGGAGACAATGTTGTTCGTCTTTCGGATGCTCCCGTTAGGGGTCGCCACAGCGGATCATCCGTTATGATCCGCCTAGTGATTTGGCACAGGTTTTACGCTGGATGCCCTTCCTGACGCAACCCTGGTCGCCTCTTACGACACAGGGATAAGGATTGGGTTTCGCCATGATTCCAGGCTGCCCGACATCCTCTCATAGCGTGGCCCAGTGCAGAGTCCCGTCCTCAAGCGATCCTCCAACCCAAGCCTCCGAGTAGCCAGATTACAGGCGCACTCCACTATGCCCGGTCCATCACAGGAGACAATATATAATTCAAATTATGTGGAATTTTAACCTGGAATGCTGGGATTGTGGGTGACGTCACGACTCACGTACACCCTGAAAGGGTTAAACCCCAACCTCTTTCTTGCACACAGTCAAGGCTCGTGGAAGAGCGAGAACACAGAACGGAACAGAACGCAACATCATATCAAAAGGAACAAAATAATGAGAAGGGGGAATGCCAACAGTAGGGTGGAGGGATAAAATAGACGGAGACAGACAAGCTCGGGATGCAGATACTGATGAGGGGTAGGGGAGAATGCAAAGGACGCACAATATGGATACAGAAACAAAATTTGGCCGATGGTTTAATGGGTGTAGAAAAGATCATGGCTTTGGATGGGGGATGATCTGAGATGGTGTTGCACAGCAGCCTTGTCTTGAGGGAAGAATGAGATTGAAACGAATCCCAAACATGCTCCTTTAATTCCTCCCCTACCTGATCCCCTCCCAACCTGTGTCTCTGCCCCACCGACCTTCTCCCACCTCCCTCCCCATCTCCTCCACCTCCATCCCCATCTCCTCCACCTCCATCCCCATCTCCTCCATCCCCATCTCCTCCATCCCAATCTCCTCTACCTCCCTCTCCATCTCCTCCACCTCCATCACCATCTCCTCCACCTCCCTCCCCATCTCCTCCACCTCCCTTCCCATCTCCTCCACCTCCCTCCCCATCTCCTCCACCTCCATCTCCTCTACCTCCCTCCCCATCTCCTCCACCTCCATCTCCTCGACCTCCCTCCCCATCTCCTCCACCACCCTCCCCATCTCCTCCACCTTCCTCCCCATCTCCTCCACCTCCCTCCCCATCTCCTCCACCTTCCTCCCCATCTCCTCCACCTCCCTCCCCATCTCCTCCACCTCCATTCTCATCTCCTCCAGCTCCCTCCCCATCTCCTCCACCTCCCTCCCCATCTCCTCCACCTCCCTCCCCTCCACCTCCATCTCCTCGACCTCCCTCCCCATCTCCTCCACCTCCCTCCCCATCTCCTCCACCTTCCTCCCTATCTCCTCCACCTCCCTCCCCATCTCCTCCACCTCCATTCTCATCTCCTCCACCTCCCTCCCCATCTCCTCCACCTCCCTCCCCATCTCCTCCACCTCCCTCCCCATCTCCTCCACCTCCATCTCCTCTACCTCCCTCCCCATCTCCTCCACCTCCCTCCCTATCTCCTCCACCTCCCCCCACATCTCCACCACCTTCCCCTCCATCTCCTCCACCTCCCTCCCCATCTCCTCCCCCTCCATTCTCATCTCCTCCACCTCCCTCCCCATCTCCTCCAGCTCCCTCCCCATCTCCTCCACCTCCATCCTCATCTCCTCCACCTCCATCCCCATCTCCTCCACCTCCATCCCCATCTCCTCCACCTCCATCCCCAGTCTCCCATTCTCGCACGTCCCCTCTTATCTCTCTCCCCCATCCTTCCGTCCGTTCTTTGTCTCAACGCTCTATAATTTTAATCATTTGCGTTCGTCATAAATAGTTGGCCCGAAACGTGCCTCACCATCATTTATTTGATGTAAAGTTTGTGTAAAAACGGAATCATTTGTACTTCGCAGAGGAATTAATACCGGTATGAGCAAGGACCAAACGGACACACACAGTGAACTGATTACAGCACCAAATGAAACCAAAGGTCAACTCCACGGTCATGGGTCGAAGAGCTTGTGGACAGTGGCGGTGTAGGTCTAGTGGGCCACTCAACCTCTCCATTTTCTTCTGTTAAAGACTCAATGACATGCTTCTTATGTCACACATGAATGGGATGAGTCGGATGACGATTCGGGTTCTGAGAAATGCCTGATGTGTCGTGCGCGACTCCGAGGCAGCAAACTGAACCGTGTAATTACCGTCATTATAACGTCATCGTGGGTGTGCTGTCACCTGGAGATGCATCTCCAATCTCCAGGTTATTTGCGTGCGAAATGAGGTCCAATTTGGCCTTCGGAAGCGATATCCACAAGACATGCCAATCAAATGGCCAAATTATGAGGGGTAACAGCTCTCCTGACACGGGTACATCGAGTCCGGGATCACAGCGCCTTGAGCTGCACAGAGGCTACAGCCCGACGGATGGGGAACAAGGTAGCCATGGTAACGAACCTGTGAGGTGGCCGTTGCAACGAATCCGACAACAGAGGACAACTGGCGACTATCTGTGACGCCTTTTCGTGGTGGATGTACCCCCCCAACGCATGTCGAGGTCAAATCTTCCCCATTCTTCCCTGCTTCCCGGATTTGTCAGGGCAGCGCGGTCGTGGTCAGAGTGCCGATCGGTCCCCATGGAGCGACACTTTCCCTCTTGTGTGTCTCTATCTCTCTCTACTCCCTCTCTCTCGAACTCTATCGTGGCCCTGACTTCGTGAAGGCGGGGGTACACCATCCTGGATGTGGGGGATCTCTGGGTCGCTGCTGGGAGATTGATCGGCTGTCTCCGTGCCGAGGGCATGTTCGAGGAAACTGTCCGGGGCTCTATTAAAAAAAAGCTATACAACAACAAGAACAACGGACAACCATGATGGTGTACAGGTGGAACAGCCCTGACAACAGAACCGGGATGGGTCTGACAATTGCTGGCATGTTCTTCCTTGGGGGTTGACACGCTGGCAAGCCGGTGCAGTGCGTGCAAGGAGCGCTCTATCATGGAGCATGGTGTCTTTCAGATGTTGTTGTTGGTGGTTTTGGCTCATATTCAGCCTGTGGCTGCTGGTTCCATCATTTTTGTGGAAGCGGTTGTGCCCCTGTTACCAGGAAGATGGTACTCATTTTGCCGACCTCCGAAGGATGACGACAGGCTGAGTCAACCCACCTAATGTCGAACTCAAGACCTTAAGATCTTAAACCAGGTAGCTTCACCGTTAAGCCAACACCAGGCATATGTCTTTCAGATATGGGAACGTCGAGCAGGATATCACGTCTACACTCACAAAAGATTCCACGAGTACCTTTCCAAAATCATCCACGGGGTGCCAGCTACCTCGGAGAGATTCACGACTCATCGGAATCAGCCGTGGAATTGGCATCACCTGCAGTGGATGGGTGTGAGCAATGTACAGGTGTGATGGAATGTTGTCCAACCATGGAAATAGAACTGGGACAACCACGGAAACGAGCCCAGCATACAGCGAGTGGAACAGGAGGGAAGACAATCTGACCTCGATTCCAGTCTCACCGACTGAAAGCTTCTGGAAAACGATAATTGATCATTAACCAAGTCAGAAATTTTAAACTGCTCGCTCTGTGCACCACCGTGGCCACCTGTTTCAGTCTACAGCCGTCGCCAAACTCCAAGACCCACAACTCCCAAGAGCCGTGACTTCAAAACCCCAAGTGGGTTGTCAAATGGCAGGGCAGTTAATCATCTGTGATGGCCGAAAAGCCATTAGACAAATTAACTCTCCCTCAGTGACTCCAACAAAACGTTCACTTAGCTCGAGAAGTATTTGTTGTAGTTGGACGCCCTCCAGACGTTTCTCCTGCCATTCGGTATGACAGTTGCACAGATCAATAACTGTAACTACCAGCCCCCTCGCCTCCTAGGACAGCATTGCTCTTAGTTAATTTAAACTACCAATTACCATTCGTTAACTCTTCCAATTGATCAGTGCAGCCGTTCGCAATCCCTTCATGATGGTCGATTTAATTAACGGACACCTAATGCCCTGGCACGGATCAATCTGTGCAACTGGGGAAAGCCTCAATAGCAATCTTCTTCTTTCGGAAGTAACACATGGCTGTGGGTAGCTTCATTTTACTTGAGGCATTGCAGTACCGTTGATGCGGTGCCCCCTGTAGGTAAAAGCAGGAATTTAGCCATGGTGACAACTCTTCAATGTGCCGGCCAGGATAACGCGCCTACTCTTCGTGAAAGACACCGTGGGATCTTCAACGTTCAACCACCTGATGCTCGGCAGACGAGACACCCAGTTCAACGTCCACCCGATGGACGGCACACGGATTGATGAATGAAATACCAGGTGGCAGTTGATAGCTGGGTCGATAATTGCACCCAGGCTCGACAGCTCAGAGGTGAGTGTGCATACCTCTTGGATATTCCGGCAGACCCTCAACAGCAAGAGGCGAGGAGCTTGTTCGGCATTTCCATTCGAGCACACGTTTCATGATGGTGTGACCCTGTGTTCAAATCCCGTGTTCGGACTGTGGCAATATGTCCAATCTCTTTGTACTCCAGCGTTCTGGGTTACCTCAACAGGTTGAGCTTCCGTGAGCCAACAACGGGACCATAGCTTGAAATGCCTACCTCCGCTGAGATGTCGATGGCAAATCACCGAGTGCATTCATGCCGAATGGTCGACATAATCTCTTTCGAACGAGGATGGGTGGAATAATAGGCCGACCAAGTGAGTGGGTCTGTCCTTGCAAACTGTAGTCATTTGAAATCCTTCACACTGCGGTAGAATGCCTTCCTTTTGGAGAGAATCACTTAACGTTTCACCGGACAACCAACATGTCTTTCCATGAAACCGTTCTCTACTGCTGTTGTCCTGGATTGCTAGCTCACACACGCTTCGCTGCCATACATAAACACACACACACACACACACACACGTACACACACAATGGATAAACATGGCAGCCAATCAGGAAGGAAGGAAGAGACCTGTAATAAATGATTGTTGAATTCCATTGCCATGGTAACATTTCACATGGTCGAAACCAATAAACATTTCAAAAGGAATAGGTCAACCAGAATCCATCACCCCCCCCCCCATTTTTAATTAATTAAACAACAAGGCCATTATTTCAGGTATTTTACCTTGTATTACCAGGAAATCGTTAAAAAATGACTTCAATTAAAAAAAAACCACACTTTAGTTTGCAAGTAGGCATAAAAATGTGAAGCACCCTGCACCGTGCATATTAGCACCCTGCTGTCGAGTCTGGTAACGCGTTCACGGCGGGTTTGATTTCCCTTGGATAACACAAAAAACCCTGCTCCCCCCCCCCCCCCCCCGTGTGTGCCTAACTGACAGAAGCGACAACAAAAAGCAATGAATTTTATTCAGATTGAGATAACACTATCAGCAAACTGCAGGAAAGAGAGGGCTCGGGGACACTTAAAAGGAAGCGATGTTTGGTAGAAAATGAAGAGCGACGGTGCATACCGCATAGCATTCGGAACACCCTGTACAAGGCAAGTGTTCAAGTTCCGGTAGCCCTCAAGGAATCATACGTTTTGTCATATCACAAATCACAGACTTTCGCCACGGCACGACAGAGGCTGGGAAGAGGTGACACACATGTGTACACACACGTACACATGCACAGCACGGCAAGCGGGTGGTCGGTGGAACAGCGATTGGAGCCGAGAGGATAGGGTAAGACAGCTGAACTGAACCTGACTTCTGGAAGTTATAACGCCAATGTTGAGGTGGTCCATGACCCACTACCTCCAGCACGGACTCCTCCGCCCCCCGGGCATGGCAATGCGGAAGGTGCACCAGTGTGCCCTCTTAGCACGTAGCGGACACAGAGAAAGGCAGGTGGAGTGAATGAAGGCAGGGATTTTTTTTTTAAATATCTGTAGGCTGGATGGTTCTATGGACATGAGCTAATGGACCAAGTGTGAAATCAAGCACCAAACTACACCACAAGATAAAAACAATTAACAACTAAACATCCCAAATGATATCAAACCAGACCAGACAGAAGAAAACCTCCCCGGTTGGGCAAAACCAAAATCCCCCCAGCCCACCCCACTCTTAAAAACACATACTTTGAATCGATATCACAAAAGGTTCGTCTCGAAGACAGGTTTTCATTTTCCAGGTATCCTCGTACAACATAAGAAAACGCGACTGCCTTTGCTATGGCTCAATATCACGTGACTGCACACCGAACAATGTTATGGCATGAGGCAGCCGATTAAAAATGTCAGCGGTTTAACCTCACTGTCATCAAACTAGAATTGCTGTCTGATAGGCTTTCACAGCCGGGGATTTCCTTGTATGGCAATATCAGTGCCGAAATGGCTGAATGTGAAGATACCAAAACTTTCAGTGAGACATACTAGTACATACTCAGTAAGCTTAGTGATAGATTTGGCAGAAATTTGGACCAATATGTACCAAAAAAATTGAACATTAGTGAACTTGAAACCACATTGCAGCAAGTCGTACACACAGCTTCCTGAAACGAAGCTTGCAGAAACTTCAGATCCTTGGTTCTCCTTTTCGTATTTAGAAATATTTGTGCCAATGGGACTACGACTTCTTGTCTCCTTGAGCACGTTCATTTGGAATGACAGAGTACAATGAATCACCGAAGTACTAAAACCTGTCTGGCCATGTGCAACATTGGTCATCCCCAGCTAGGGAAGCGCTTGGAGGTTGCAAAGCTGTGAGAAGCTCCACTGTGGTTCACGGGCCAGGTGACTTTATACTCTAGAGATCAAAGCCAACGTTCGACCGAGTGCAACAACACAGCTGAGATGCTGGGACAGTGCAACAGCAAACTAGCTCAGTGGCAGTCTGTGTATCATAGGCCAATATATGCACAACGGTGCTCAAACCGGAGTAGTCCGACGGTTAGTACCGAACAAAGTCTCCTTAAGTTCCGTGGAGAAGCAGTTGTGCAGGAAAGCCCCACCGGCCGCTGACTCTCGCTCGCAATCGAAGCTCGCACCTGCTGAGCCAGGAACTGAACCTGGCACCCCAACCCCAACCCCAGGGTCCATGCCCGTAAGAGTATACAACGATATGTCTGCCGAACTATGGCCGGCACCAAAAGGTTTGAAGGGAACGGGTGACGCGTCACCATCTCGAGAGCGTCCGCTTGAGCCTGAAGAGCGGCGGCGAGCACGGAGGTGATAGCCCTGGGGCAGCATGGGGGGCCCAGGCTTCTTGAAAAAATGTAGGTGAGAGATTGTGCGTGCTTGTCGAAGGGTATCGATGTAAGTGTGCACGATGACGACGCCGATTGCCTCTGCAATGATGAACGCAAGCGCTCCGAAGTAGAAAGACCAGCCATAGGAGTAGTTGCTCTTCTTCGCATCGCTTTTCCCTGGATCACCCGTGTTGCTCGATATGTAGATTATTATGCCGATGACATTTGCCAGCCCTGCAGAGGCAAGGAAGGAGATGGGTAGGAGGAGAGCAGGAATATTAACACGAAACATATTATTTACAGATAGAGCAAGGCGAAAATAACTAAGTTACTTCCAGGGATTTGGAAGAACAAGTTATGGCAGTAAAGGGGTTTTCATTGGTATACAAAGGACAAAAAATGAGGGATAACTGCAAAGTGAGAAAACTTTATGCTGCCATATCAATAGACAATCCACCGTGCATTAGGAAAACCTAAATAACAACACTGGGCATACTAAGTGAAGTAATTGTCCTAAATCCATCATTTCAACGATTGTGAAGTCATACTATTTCCATTAGGACATTCCACATTCGGTCAACCCACCTGTGTACCTAAAACATGTTTGTAAACTGTTACAACCCCCAGAACCTACAAATCATGACTAATCTTAGAATATCATGACATGGGACTTGGTATTGTCAACTTAATGTTAGAAAAGGCCAAGCCAACAATTATAAAACTCCCTGCAGTGAGAATAAGCAAAGAAGGAACAAAGTTTGGTCCAGTGCCAAAGCACACAAACCAGCTCATTTTGTGACACGTCAAAAACGATATATACTGTGACGGTTCTGCGAAACCGTCACTCCCCAAGGCAATATCACACAATATAGAGCGATTCTTTATAAAAGTTATTACCTCTGCCACCGAAGGTGAAGAAGGTTATGTTTTCACCCCTCTCTGTTGGATTCGCTATCTATGCTAGATATCCCTTAGGCCAAAAAAAAAAAAAATGTTGTATTGGCGTAACCCGCCCGACCCTAAAAATTCCGCCGACCCTACGTTTTTTTTTTGTTTTTTTGCTATCGAAAAATTTTGCCGACCCTATTTTATTGCTATTTTTGTTTTGCTATCGTTTTCAAGTATCTTGTTGATTACGATCGCGATCGCAAAAACCCGGAAGTGTTTCGGACAGAACCCGCCGACAAAAAGGGTGGTACTCGAGCCGGGGGAGATTTTGGGAGGGATTTATTAGGAAAAAAAAAAAAAGAAAAAAAAAAAAGATCCCGACCGACCTACCCTATTTTTCAGTGACCCGTTACGCCAATGCAACATTTTTTTTTTTTGGCCTTATTTTCAGGTTTTCCGTCTGTCTGTGTGTATGTGTGTCTGCAACGTGAGGCTCCACAGCACGAACCAGCGAACCGATTTCGATGAAACTTTGCCAACAGGTGCCATATGGTCTGGGAATGTGCGTGTTTGAATTTCGTTGCCTAGCAACCACCCGTTGCTGTGCAGCGGCCGAAAAACCACGTACAGTATTTTCAATACTTGTTCTTCAGTTTTGAATGTAGAGAAACGAGACTTCGGAATTAAACACTTCGAGATATTTAGAAAATTTTACTTGAGCCAATTTTTGATTGAGGTTTTATTTTTCAAATGGTAGTCCTTCAAAAATCGGGTGTCTATTTACCGTCATTTTTTTATGAGGGGCTTAGGAAAGTGGGAGGAGCTTAGGGAAAGTGGACGTGGTTGATGAAAAGTGGGAGTGGTGTCGGAAAGTGGGCGTGGCTTATGAAAAATATTGTGTGGCTCAGGAGGTGTGGTCAAACAAGAGCATTGAGAGAAGTTTATCGGGTTTTCCGTGTGTGTGTGTGTGTGTGTGTGTGTGTGTGTGTGTGTGTGTGTGTGTGTGTGTGTGTGTGTGTGTGTGTGTGTCTGCAACGTGAGGATCCACAGCACAAACCAGCAAACCGATTATTTTTCAAATGGTAGTCCTTCAAAAATAGGGTGTCTATTTACCGTCATTTTTTATGAGGAGTGCCAGTTGGCAAAATACGCAATAGGAAAAATCTTGCCAGGTGGAGGAACAATTGTATGTGAACCAATACGTCTTGGCAATGAATGTTCGGCAGTGGATTGGTCAGAATGAAAAGCATCGTATCCAGCGCTTCGATCCTAGCGAATCCCTCGTCGCCTCCCGGCTTGTCTGTTTGTTTGTCTGTCTGTGTGCAGGATATCTCAAGAAGTTGTTGACGGATCTGGATGATATTTGGTGAACTTTTTGAGATGTCTTGCACACAGACAAACAACCAAATAGACAGAAAGGTGTGAAAACATAACCTCCTTCACCTTCGGTGGCAGAGGTAATGAGCTCAGGTGTAACCAATCAACTTCAAAATCACACACCAAGTTAAGTGGCCTCCACTTGTGTTAAATTGCAGTGATTCTGATGATTTCAGAATAAAATCAGCTGTTCCTGTTGGTTTCCTCTGCTGGGTAGTGCATTTCATGGCAAAGACTCAACCATGGAGATCAAGGAGCTTTCAAAAGACTTCCAGGATAAAGTTGTGGAAAGGCACAGATCAGGGGTTGGGTATAAAAAAATATTTCAAAGGCTTTGAATATCCCTTGGAATGATGTCAACATAATCATTAACAAGTGGAAGGCATATGACACTACTCAAAAAATGCCCCCAAAATGAGGTATGCAAAAAAACACTCCAGAGATTCTGAAGCCATGTGGCAAAAAGTTTTCTAGTCTGACAAAACCAAGATGAAACTTTTTGGCATAAATGAGCTTGAACAGTTTTGTACAGAAGAATGGGAAAATATTGCCCAATCAACGAGTGCAAAGTTGGTGGAGACCTATCCCAATAGACTCGCAGCTGTAATTGCCATCAAAGGTGCTTCCACCAAGTACTAACTTGGGGGCATGGATACTTATCCAACCAAAATATTCTAATTTTGTATTTTTAATTTTCTGAAATCTGTAGAATTTGTTTTTCACTTGGACGTTATGGGTTATGATGTGAAATAAAGGTGGAAAAAGTCTGATTTAATGAAATTTAATTGCAGATTATAAGCAAGGCAATAAAAGGTGAAAATTTTGAAAGGGGGTGCAAACTTTCTATCGGGTGTGTGTGTGTGTGTGTGTGTGTGTGTGTGTGTGTGTGTGTGTGTGTGTGTGTGTGTGTGTGTGTGTGTGTATGTATATATATATATATATATATATATATATATATATATATATATATATATATATATATATATATATATATATGCTAGTATCTGGCGGCTCGCTGTGCTCGCTTCTCCGTACGTCGTTGCAGAAATTGATGTTACAGATTTGCTGTTTTGGCATGATTTAAACTAATCATAATCAAACATTTCTTTTCCACAAATTTATTTGTAATATTGGTGATATTATATTTATTTGAAATTTATTTGTGATAAAAGAAGATCCAAGTGGTCTAAATGGTCAAGGGTCTGAGCTGTCTCATCTATCTGAAGGGTGTAAGGGGTCTAAATGGTGTTACGGTCTTTGGGGGATAAAGGGTCTTTTAGGTCTGCAGGGTCTTTTGGGTCTTCGGTGCCTTTTGGGTCTGAAGGGTCTTGGGCAATTCACATTCAAACAGGACGTGACTAATAGGCATATAGTCTTCACGGCTTCCCAGACTGACTCACGGCTTCACCGCCTCACCGCCTCACTGGGCTTTTCATTATAATATGTATAGATTATTAAAAACACACCACCACGTAACCACGACATTATTAAAAACACCTCACCACCACATAACTACCACGTTATTAAAAACACCTCACCACCACATAACCGCCACGTCATCAAAAACACCTAACCACCACGTAACCGCCATGTTATTGAAAACACCACCTCCACATAATTGAAAACAACTGCAACTGTGCAATTCAAAACACCTCACCACACGTCGCTCGAGAGACCGGCTTGTTTTAGCTGAGGATAAGTACGTGAGTTGCCGTGTTTTCATTATTTACACCAAGCAGAAATCAAACATTTATTTTTCAAATCTATTTGTAATATTCATGACAATACATTTTATAAGCAATTTAAGTTGAAGATTTAAGTTTGAAATGATTTTATTTTTAAAAAAATTCCAAAAAAATACCCCTGAGGCCAGACACACCGAGGAGAGGAAGGTGCAAACCGGAAGTTCGGTACGATTTCACAAAAGTTTGAGGAAGTAGTTCACTGGCAACACAACACAACACAACACAACACATGACAATTCTATATACACTGTATAAGCAAAAATTATTTCGGGGCTAATTACACTGGCCAACCACAAATTTGCTGCTGCAGTAAATGCATGTGTTTTAGTCTAATTCGAGGATGGTGATTTGGAATCTGAAATCAGAATTAACCCAACACGTAAGGATTTCTAGTTACACCGGAGTGGCAGTAAATTGGAAATTCAATGTCACGTATTTTTAGTGTTATTTTTCATAGTGTTGTGTATATTTCAATATTATTGTATTTCAGATTGATATGAATAGACGAGAATGTCTGAACAGTACAGACTGCTATTGCTACGTATGTGGCAAGCTTGGTAGCCAACGGAAAAGCATAAACAATCACCCCAAGGTCTCATACAAGCACTACTTCTGTTGCACGGTGGGCAACCAAGACAAGACGTGGGCGCCATACATACGTTGCACTGTTTGTACCTTGGGACTGACACGTTGATTTGATGGGAAACGAACGTCGATGCCATTCGCCGTCCCAATGGTATGGCAGGAGCCGAAGAACCATCCGAATGACTGTTGTTGCTGCATGGTTAAGGTGGCTGGTTTCACAAATTAAAACAAGAACAAGATAACATATCCAGATTGTGAGTCAGCACTAAAACCTGTGCCACAGACTAGGACAATCCCGTACCTGTTCCACCAGCTGCTGCTGACATTGAAAGTGCTGATGGTAGTGATGATACTGTTGACACTGGGTTTTACGAACCAGCAGAGATGGAGTCAGTGAAACAACCTCACCTGATCAACCTGGAAGAGTTAAATGACCTTGTCAGGGACCTTGAGCTGTCGAAGCAAAAGGTGGAATCGTTGGGTTCACGTTTGCAAGAGTGGAACTTGTTGGCAGAAGGCACAAAAATCTCACATTTTGCATCAAGATATGAGCACAATGGAGGCGCAAGATCAGGGGTGTTTCAACCCCAACATGATGGGGGACTACTGCTCGTTTTTTCAGACACAAACCACTGCTCGTCACAAACGTGAAAACAAGTGCTTAAAGCATTTCTAAACAGTTAATGTATACTTTATAGTTTATACAATGTGTTTCTTTTGTTCAATGTGCTTTAGTTTTTGGTTAACAGTTACTGTACATTATATACAATGTGTTTATATTGTGTAATTGTGCAATGTGCTTGATTTTTTTTAAATAATAAACAATGCCTGAAAAATGTTGTTTTTCTGTAGTTAAATATCCTGACGTGCTGAGTCAATTCTGACTTCAAATTTGGAATCGGCTTGCTCGGATTAATAAAGGACACCAACATTTTCCACGGAATAGACTGAAAGTTTTTTTTGTTGACCAGTGTTATGCATCAGTTGTACATTAATGAGGATTAGCTAATCAAAGTAAAAACCAAATACAGCATTGGAGTCATCAGGAGAAACCCGAAGAGGCAAAGATAGTCATCAGGTGGAACATGGATAGAATTCGGATTTCAGCTGCTGCTCCTCTACCCTCAAACCTGTCCAGATGCAGTAAAGTGAGCCTTATAGAAAAAATTTGCAAGCTTCACCTCTCCATAGAAAAGAAAAGAAAACGAGAATAAGAAAGAAATAAAAAAGGCAGTCATTAAACAATCACACACACACACACACACACACACACACACACACACACACACACACACACACACACACACACACACACACACACACACACACACACACACACACACGCACACACACACACACACACACGCGCGAAGGTGGATATTTTGAGACCTGGTAGGTCTCCATTCCACCTCCTGAAACCCATCTACATGTGGAGATAGCAGCCAAAAACAGCAACTTGCATGCATGTGCACACACACACACACACACACACACACACACACACACACACACACACACACACACACACACACACACACACACACACACACACACACACACACACACACACACACACATACACACATGCACGCATGCACGCACGACACCAATTGGACATGACACATATTGATACAATTAGACCAACGGAGCCTCAGACATGTAATGCTGTCTGGGTGCGCAACATTATTGGCTGCCACCAATTATTCCTCGGCAAGTCTTTCTCAATCACCAAATTAAGGAACCACAACAGCCAGAATTCACCTCAAGATCAGGTATATTTAATGAACAATAAATGGTGAGACAGGGGAAGGGAATAGAAGGAAGGCAAGCAATAAGGAATAGTAGACGACCCGTGAACCCGTTGGGTTCCCGTTGTGACAGCGGTTGATGAAAAAAATCATTTCAAGAAAAAAAATAGATAGCTCCAGCGAACTATACCGCTGAGGTTGTTTGCATTGATCAAATTCTCCCGAAGAGTACTTGACTGAATCGGGAATTGATTTTTTAAATAATTTTTTTGTTTCCCGATTTTAATGAAACTTGATACTGCACACCGCAGGAGAATGGTGGGTAAGGTGGGCCGAAAAAATTTGCGCTATCATGTACCGTTTTGGCTGTTTTTTGGGAACATACATCCATACAAACATGCACAATATATATATATATATATATATATATATATATATATATATATATATATATATATATATATATATATATATATATATATATATATATATATATACATATGAGAGTTTTCATGATGTATAGATAGATAGATAGATAGATGTTTTCAATACGAATAAATGTCTGTGTGCGTGTGTCCTTCATAACTCCAAAACCATGAAACCTCGCAGCCTGAAACTTTACAAACATACCAAGGGAACTCCAAGGATACGCATGAGTGAAAATTGGGTGTTTGGGTTCATTAAAACACCCCTTTGAAGATAATTAATGGCCTTATTTAATTAATCCTTTATCAGGCGCATCCTTGGACACCCTCGAACACCTCACTGGCCCATAAAGGGGTCCTAATTTGCCATTTTCTTTGGCCTATTCAAACATGCCTCGATTTGGAAGCACAGTCTGCTCTCACAGGCTTATTAACCTCCAACATCGAAGATCGGAGGTTACTGTTTTCACCCCTTTCTGTTTGTTTGTTTGTTTGTTTGTGAACAGTATTACGGAAAAACTCCTCGACGGATTTCAACGAAACTTGGTGGGGGGATTAGGTCTGGTCCAAGGATCATGCCATTAGATTTTGGACTTGGTCCAAAGTCCAATATGGCCGCTATGGATGCCATTTTGAAAAAATATTTGATTTTTCTTTTGCATTTCTACATGTTTTAAGTGATTTCCAACCAAAAAAAAAAATTGTTGGAGAAAAAAAAGAAAAAAAAAAAACAAAATTTTGCAACTTTTTTTTCAACGAAATTTCGATTTTCTTTTTTGCATTTCTACATGTTATAAGTGATTTCCAACAAAAAAAACATGCCAAAATTATAATTGCGGCTGATTTTGGAACTTCAGGTGGATATACCCACGTAAAATCAATTTCTGTCTCAAGGAATCTAGTTATGACGAATTAATTGAGTATGCAAAAGTTAAAAGTAAAAGGGAAAGTTGCAAACTAAACTCTGTGAGTACTCAGGTCAGGTCAGGTATGGGAGCATGTACCAGAACAGCGCGTCGCTGCGTCCACTTTCCGCCGGTACTCCAGGGGCCTCCGTCTGGCCATCCCCCAGGCAGATGCCAGGCCCATCCCCATCTCCTTGAGATGATGGTCAACCTGCTGCAACCACGAGGCACGTGGTCGGCCCACTGGCCTCATCCACTCATGAGACTCCCTCGCTGAGAGAATCTGGTGAGCAGGATCAGCGTCAGGAAAACGAGCCACATGTCCATACAGCCGCAACTGATGCTCACGGACTATGCAGGTAACAAATCTCATCCGAGTCTCTCTCAGCAACCACTCGTTGGACACAAAATCCGACCAGCGATAGCCAAGGATTCTCCGAAGAGACCTGGTACCAAAAGAATTAAGTCTCCATCTCAGATCCTTGGTCAGAGTCCAAGTCTCGCATCCATAGAGCAAGACTGGAAGTACCAAGGACCTGAAGACTTGGACTTTCGTCCTCCCGCACAGGTACCGGCAGAGCCACACCCCATGATCCAGTGAATCCATGACTCCCCAGGCCCGACCCAGACGTCTATTGACCTCTGACTCACAGCCAGCAGAGACATGAATATCACTGCCAAGGTAAGTGAATCTCTCCATGACCTCAACATCCTGTCACCGAAGATGTCACCGAAAGCCTGGATCTTAGTTTTGACCCAAGAAACCCGTAATCCCAGCGGATATTAATCCCGTAATCCCAATCTGAGCATTGTTGACGTCAAATTGAATGAATAGGATATCAGGTTCACTTGAATGACCTAGCAGTATTGGCGGCGGAGGTTTTGCACTCTACCGAGTGCTCCCCCTCTAGTTAAAGTATATAATCTAAACATTATGTCGGATTTTTAATCAGATCTGGTGAACAAAATAAGTGTCGAAATCTGGAGTGAAAACACTGAAAATCTGAACAAATTAGCGATTTTTTATCACTAAGTGTATTTATTTAAGCATAGGATTAAACTTAACTTTTTTTTTTTTTTTACTATTCAGACGTTTATATTGAGTGAAGAAAAGACAACGGAATGTTCAAAAAGTGCAACTTCATTGAGCGCAACGCCATGCTCTTTAACCTGCTTTTGCAATCCATCACAGCATAGTCCGCAGGGGTCTTTTTTTTTTTTCGGCAACTGCGTGCACAGTTTTCTTTGTGTTTTGGGTGATCTTATTACATTACAAAATATTCATGCAAATATACTATTATACTTCCGCCAATAGATTAATAGTCGGTAGTTTCTGCAAGTGAAGAGGCTTTTTTTGCTTCACACAGTTTTGTGTGATCTTGGTTTTATCAGGTTTTCCTTTGTCCTCATCACTGTTTCCAAAGTAATTGGTTATCGGATGTGCTGAACAAAGGTTACAAGATTTCTTTTTGTGAGTTTCAAAGCAAAATATATTTGACAAGCGAGATACCTACTGTGTACGATGCATGGGAGGGGCAGGACAGTCGTTGGACGGCCAGTTCGTCAAGGATTTGGGCAAAAAATTGCGAAACTACAAATGGCGAATCCGCGAATGATGAATCCGCGAATGATGAATCCGCGAATGACGAATCCGCGAATGACGAATCCGCGAATGTTGCCGGTGGAAACCCTCACGTAATTTCCTGATCCTCTGTTAAACTCGATCTCTCCACATTTTCATTCCAAACAGCATCACTACAATCACAAATTAATACTGTAACATTAATTTCACAAAATCCAACATTACAAACACTCATGAGGTAAACGAAGAGAAACACAATTCTGATGTGACATCCGGATGGGAGGCAGTTTCATACGGATCGAAAGTCAAAATCATAATTGTATTGAGGTATTTATGAAAACTCCCACCCACCTTAGGACATCCACTGGGACCACGAAACGTTCCACTGAAGGTTTGGCGGGGCTAGTCCCAAAACTGAGGGAGTAGTTCGGGGACGGACGGGTGGACAGATACCGCTGCTTGAAAATATAGACAACACCCGATTTCTGAGCCGTTGGCCATGTTAATGAGTTTTAT